>NW_017729033.1:63238738-63261646 GCF_001723915.1 Gavialis gangeticus | reverse complement strand
GTGTGTGTGTGTGTGTGTGTGTGTGTGTGTGTGTGTGTGTGTGTGTGTGTGTCTGCCTGGCTAGTGTTTGTGTGTCTGTGTGCATGAGTGAGGAGAGGCCTCTTTTCCACCAGCAGCACAGGCAAGCATGCACCAGCGAAGGGAGTGGACCTGCTTTTGCAGCACAGGCAGGCATGCAACAGCAAAGGGTGAGGGGGCACTTTTCCCCCATTACCAACACAGATAAATTCACATTAAAAAAATTAACACAAAATATTATTAACATGATAACCACAGGCATTAATTGCTATTAGTTGACAGCCCTAATACTAATGTAAGAGGACTGTGCCAGCACCCCCTTGAGAGGCATTCCTGGATAACTTAGTATGTACTTATTGTCATAGTTTCTCAAGCCTGGCATTTCTTTAATTAACTCTTCTGTTTCTCTAATTCTTTATGAAGATTTGCATGCCATATTCATTGGAAATTGCAAAGTACCAGTCTTACATAACTAGTTTGGGCAGCTAAACTAGGCACAGTTTTCCCAACAATAGTTCACTATTCCAAGAGATATTTACCAAGCTTTGGGGGCATGTTTTGCAATCAGCACAACAGCAACTGCACTGTAGACCTATCCATCATGTTCCCAGGGTTAAAGCAGTGCTCTGACTAGCTGACTTACCTTGCTTGGCAAATTTTAATTGCTTTGTCGTGGGTTAATTCTAGGTCTTCCACTACTCGTTCTCTATGAAGTTTTTGTCCGAGATTCTAATCATGAACTGGTCTGTTATCAGAGACTCAGTTAATGCTTCAAAATTGTAAGATTGGCTCTTCCGTTTTAGATTTTTAAAAAATTCTTCTATTTTCACCCTTCTTTTGAACTCTCTGATAAAAACACACATCTCCTGTATGTTTCAGTCTTATATGGAATGCAATACTCCTCATGTGTCTGTAATGTATTTTCATAATTACCCATCTCTGCCTGAGCAAACTAGAAACATCAACTGCTTCTGACTGTCTTCCTTTTTTGATGGCACTGTTTACTGTATAAACCTTTTCTGGTTGTCTTCCACATAACTAGAGTCTCAACGCTGGTGGGGGTTTCAACCTCTCCATTTTTCCAATCAGGCTATTGTCCTAGTTTCTTTATTTGTGACATTTTCTGTTGTTCAGAAATCACTCTGAGTAAAGAAGTCAAAGGCCCCTTCAACACATTATGCTTGGATTACCAGTTAATCACGTCTAAAGTTGTAATCCAACCTCACATTCAATCAATTAATAGCATCATAAAACAAGGAATAAGCCACAAAGTTATTCCACAAAAAATGTATAAAACTTTGTGGCTCGTTCCTATACAACACCATTAATTGAACATGTGACCAGATGCACCCCCATGTATGGGATCCTACATTGACAGGTCTCCCAACCTTGGAGGCACAACATGTGCTCCTGTGACTGGGAGCCTGGGTCAGCTGACAGGCCTCCCAGCCACAGAGCACATGGTGCACCCCCGCAGCTGGGATCCCATCAGCTGAGGGAGCTTCAAGTGGCAGAAGCTTGCTACTTGCTGGTGCTGGGGGAGCCCAGGGTCACAATCCCAGGTTCCTCCTGCACCAGCAATAAGGTGTGATGGGATTTGTGGCACGACAGGAAGTGCAATGTGTGGCTGTCTGGCAGGGAACTGAACGAAGTTTGCTTTACTGAGCGTTCTAACTGGTCAGTATTGTCTAATTCAGGGGTGCTCAACCTCTGGCCCACAGGCCAAATGCAGCCAGCAGAGCCATCACACCCGGCCTGCAGGGCTCCCCACAGGTCCGGAAATTTGGCAGCAGGGGAGTAGTGGCTATAAATATAGCCACCCTCCCCCTGCCAAAAACCCAAGCCCCATTTCCTGCATGGCTGGTCAGAGCCACATTAGCCTGCTTCCTCCATGGAGCGAAGCCATACCCTCTTGCTTCTGGATTAGGGCTTGGGCATGTCCCCTTCTCCTGTGAAGTGGCTTGGGGCCTGGCCATACCTCCTTCCTTTCTGTTGGGGGCTGGGCCACACCCCCTTTCCATTGTGGGGCCAGGTTGGGGGCTGCCCCCTTGGGGCTGGGCTGGTCCCCTTCCCCCTCCCCAGACTAGGTCATGCCCCCTTTCCTCTCTGTGGGGCTGTGCCAAGTTCCTTTCCCCTGTAGGGCTGTGTTGGGGCCAGCCTGTCCTCCACCCTCCTCCCTACCTCCACGTGGCCAGATAGTGCCTGCCATGCCCATACCAGAATGGGAGCACTGGCTATATCCAGCCCATGGACGGACCAGTCACTGCCAAGCTGGCCAACTGGTCAAAAAGTCTGGACACCACTGGTTTAATATGAACTTCTGCATTTGGAAAAGTGGAACCCGTGGAAAGTACAAAGTCCTCCACAGTGGTGACTCTGCGACATTTTCATATGAGAATGACTAGAGTTGTGATGTTGAAATGACCCCTCCTAATAAGCAATTGATTTTCAATAGTGTCTAGGTTTAAATTGATGTAAGAACATGATAAAGCATGCCTATATATGTAATTAAACCCCTTCACTGAGCATTAACATGTGTTTTATTGTATTTATTGCAGTTGTTCTAAAAGTAGTCACTTGACTACTCATACTAGTAGAAACCACTTCTCCTGTGGTGAGCAATTTTCAAGCTAGGTGCAGTATATAAACAAGGTAGTTCTTCAGGTCAAGCAAAGTACATGCAGCCACATCTGACAGACAATGACATATTAAAGGTATATAAAATCATTGAGACTTTTGGAAATGGGCCAGTAAAATTAAAAACTTGTCTTTAGACTGCATAACTAATTGCTAGCCTTCTTTACCACAGAGAGCCAAGTGCACACTAGAGGAATGCCATCAAAATCTTCATAGTTATAGCAAGGATGAATTTGACTCAGTAACTATGTTCAAGGACTTAACCTACCATAAGGACTGTGGCCCAGAATTAAATCCACACAGTTTCCCATTGCTTAGTTCCAACATTGAATCAGAAATGCCACTGTAACAAAACTGCTGATTACTAATCTAGACAATAGCAATCAATCTTTATACAGAGGAGTTTGTATAACATTTTAAATGGCTTCAGTTTGGGTAATTTGATTAATGCTAAAAAAAACACCCATTTCCTCTTCTGCAGAAAGCAGGGCTGTGAGAAAGCTTGTCTTGTGGACTTGTGGTCTACAGAACATGTCCACACATCAAACTTTGCCAGCCTTCAAACCTACCATGCTTCTTTGCCTGGACTTCCTTCCAAATCAGAAACAGAGTAGTCATGTCCTCACAGGTGTTTTGGCTGGACCAATCAGAACTGCTGGTTGACAGTGTTTTAGTCTGCCCATAATGCTTCATTAATGCAGTTATCCTGCTTCTGGCTTGTTTGAAGTGTGGTATGTTTAAGTGGGTGGTTTTCACCCTTCTTGGATTTAAAGCACCCCTTGGAAAATGCCAGCTCTTAGTTTTCCCTCATTTTTTGACTACAGAAAAATCATAGAGCAAGAACTCAGGAAGACCACAACAGGTCAGAATGTTTTTAACATAATGAATTCTTATTTGAAATCCCTCGATTCGTCTTGTGAATCACATCTGCACACCTAGCAGTACTAACATGGTCTGGCACTCTGCAACACCCTTCAGAGAATGTCAAGGCACACCAGGCTGTCGCGGCATCCTAGTGAGGATCACTAGTTTAAGTGCTCCATTGCTTGACACAGTAAGTTGTTTAGGAAGACGTGACTATAGAATCCCAGAGGGAAGCACACTGACTGTCAATGAGCTGTATGTACATCCCAAACTCCACAGGGCAGGAGAAAATGAATCTAAGTCATAGCCTAGGAGTGAGAGAAACAGGGTGCATCCATCTGAAAGCCCACCCTTATTTTTCAAAGCAATTTTTCCTGCTTACTCTTCATCAGCCATTGCCACAACCTCCCTTCCATGGGCAGATCTAGAATTTTGGAAAGAGGGTGCAGATGGTGAGGTGCATCATCACATGTTAAACAATACATATTTTCTCCAGGTAAATACAAACTAAAAGACTTACTAATATGCTAGTGGCCTAGGGCTGCATTATTCAGTTTAAGAATGAAGCAAAAAGAAGTATAATTTTATTGGAATAAGTTAAAAATAATCTTCAGGGCTGTGAAATTGGAGCTTCATTCCTAGCAGCAGCTAACTGACAGTAGAACTACAGAACAAAGGACAGCTTGATTGGTGGAACATCAAGACCATTAAAAAGAAGAGAGGGTCACTAACACATGTGGAAAGAAGAGTTTAGAAGGGATCAGGTATATTATAATAAGCCATGAAGTAAAGTGACTCCCTCCACACTACCTGACTAGAAATGCTACTGCTACTACCAGAAAGTTGGTCTTAAACTTTGGGTGGACCAGGAATCAAAAGGGAGTGCAAGTGCACCAGTGCACCTCCCTAGATTTTCCCCTGCTCCCTTCCTTTTGGTCTTGTCTTTGTCCTGTCTAATTCTGACACTCAGCTCATTGGCACAGTTAACATGCAGAGCATCTTTCAGGATTTATGCCACATGTTGCAAAGGCCAATGTAAATCTGTCACAGTATATAACTGCTTATCAATAAAATTAATAAATAATGTAATCACTCTGGTATAGCCAGATGCCTCAATGTCTGGAAAGTCAAATGCCTCAGGAAAATACTAGATATTCAATTCAGTTCTATTAAAAGAAATGACAAGATTCATCAGGGAGTTCAAGAACTCCTTATCTCCAGAAAAAATGATGAAAGTATCTGGGATATGGTAAGAATTAAGCTAGAGTCTCTGCCATGGCAGATATACATTGCACAATTAAAGAAATACAGAATTGGGATGACAAATAAATCTCTTCACTGAAGACTACTTAGGGAAGACTCACAGGACTTCTCAGCAGAGCAGATGTGAAAAGAGCAGCCAAGGCTAATCAGGAACAACTAAATCTTGTTCATGACATCAGAAACATTTTGTGATGTGGGAAGGAACTAAAATTTGGTCCCAGATTTCAGAACTGTCCATAGATGACACTGCGTGGTGGTGGCTTTGATCTAATCTTGACTCACCCTAATTCTGGGGCTGCTCTGGAAAAGGACTGCACTAATGTATGCTGGCTTCAGCAATTTCTTGGGTGGGGCAAGGGGGTGTGGGGACTGGAATGAGGCACGGAAGTAAATGCAGCAGTTCTGCCACTGCCAGAGAATATCATTGCACTTGGAGAAATCTCCCACAGTCCTTCTATTTTAACACTTCACCCTTTTCACTCTACAAAGAGAAATACAGTCAGCTTCCTCTTTGAAGGAGATATTCTGTGTCTGCAGGGTTGTGCTGGAATCTGTCTGAGGAGTAATTACCTTAGCCTAAATCTAAGCTAATTCCATATATCAGTCTTTTCTGAACTAATCTTGTCCAATCAAACTTTCTAACAGTCATCCTTTATAATGACAGTCTAGTGGAAATGTGCAGTGTTCTGAATTAAATCGAGCGTACAAAAATATAACCAAGTCATTCTCCAAGTAAATACAACTAAACTGAAAAATGGCAAGTGGATTTCAGTTTTTAATTGGGGTGACATTTTGACGGCCTGTACCTTGGAAGGCTTCATATTCCTCCATTCTGTTCTATTTTTCTTTTTCTTATTCTTATGACCTTACTAAGGCATATATGAAATATGTTTCGAGGTACAGCTATCAGCTCATTTACAGCTAATTATAATAGACAAGTGGTGCAGTAAATGGAACACCCGATTTTCTCCCCCTTTTTTTTCTTTTGGTTGAAGCTTTTGTGATGTTCTCCAGGTGAATCCCATGCATAATGTAACACTGGCAATGCTGTTTGCATAATAAGCTATTTTCTACCACAGAAGCAGAAACATTTTATCACTATAGAGAAAGCTTGGATTATGAATACATTTTCATATAAGTTGATTTATGTGAAAATTACCAATAAATGCAGTCTAGCCATAAGTAAAATGTTTCTTCCCAGTTTAAGAAGGAGTGTTGTTAGGGGGGAAGGGAAATCCATATCCTGTTAAGAGAAATATTTTAAAATATGATTCAGATTTCAAGGTTCACTTCTGCAAGGTTCCAAGTCCCTTTCTAAGGTGCTGATTTCCCTCCCTTTCCACTGAAGCCCACAAGAATTGTGGGTTCTCCATATAACACAGCAATGCTCTGCACCTTGCTGCATTGAAGTTAAAAAGCTTTGAGCTTAATCCAATAAATAAAAATAATCTGCTCCTGCGTGATGGAACCCAATGCAGTTTTATAGGAACTGAAAAACTGTTCTTGTGATTCCTGCAGATATGCAGAAAACCCATGTAGATTTTTACTTTATTTCAAAATAAGCTATTTTTTAAATATAAAATTGGAGCAACGTGTCATTGAAAGGGATCCTCCAGGCCATGCAGTCTGGTCCCCAGCCTTCACAGTCAAACAATTTTCCAAATATTTCCTATTTTCCGGCTGCCATAAGAACATCTCCAGCTGATGGGCAGGGGGGACAAGAGCTCTGCAGTGGCAGGGAATAAATTAAATTATGCACAAATGATCCTGGGAAAAAGGACTGTTCATCACATTACAGTGGAAGGCAAAAGAAGCCTGTGGTCACTTCCAGTCCAACCTAAGGAAAAATTCCTTCCTGAACTTAAATTTGGTGATTGACTTGACACTGGACCAGGTAAGCCAAATACAACAAATAAACACTGAGCATGTTCTTAGTACCCCTGACACATACTAAACAATAGCAAATTTCTAACTATCACGCACGTGACATCTGCCAATAAAACAACTGATCTATTAATGGCTCCAATCCCACAGGTATGTAAATGTGTCAGTAACTTTATGCACTTGAGTAGCCCCATTTCACTGCAGCACAATCTTGCAGTGAGCATCAGTGGGACTTTGCACATACCCAAGGGCCTGTCAGTTCAGAAATCAATTCAGGATCATGACTCATGGTCACAGATTAATGCGACTGAGATCAGGGGCTCATAGGCCAGATCCGGCCCATGGAGCCATGTCATCTGGCCCACAGGGCTGAAAATTAGGGAGCAGGACAAGTGGTAGCAGCATTAACTGCCATAGCTCTAGGGGCTGCAACAATTAACACATCCACTACTCACTACACTACCAAATTTCAGGACCTGTGGGGAGCTCTGCGGGCCAGATCCAGAGTTTGGAGCCATGTCATCTGGCCCATAGGGCCCAAAATTTGGCAGTGGGAGGAGCAATGACTGTCGCCTCTCTGGGAGCTGCAGCAATTAATGCTGCCACAGCCAAATTCCAGCCTCACAATTCAGGTGATGTGGCTGTGCACTCCGTATCCAGCCTGTGGACTGGAACTATACTTTAGCTCAAGCCTCTGGTCTAGTCTCGTGCGACTCACCTGGCCCACAGGTGTCAGATGACTTGGATACCATTAACCTAGGTTCAGATCAACCATTGGCAGCAAACTTGAAATGGATGCATAGGAGATCAGTGTAACACCTGATGAGCATCCCAGGCTTTGAATACAGCCCCTTATATCCAAGGGAGTAACAGAACCACCTAATAGCTTTTTCAAATATAAGTTGATTAAATTGGGCCAATGTCTTTTTCTCAATAAACTCTACTGTTGCTCCTAAATGGATCCCAATAAGATGCTGATTCTGTTAGATCATGTGAGAAGACCCCTGCCCACCACACAGCTTTAGTGCCTTCAACAGAGCTCAGTCCATGCCCTAGCCCCAGTGCCTCTCCACGTGGGAAGAATTAGAAAATAAAATAGTCCTGATCCCCATCTGCTGTAAATCTGTGTGGTTGCACTGAAATCAAAGTAGCCACTCCTTACACCAAATATATGCTCAATATGTTCCTCTTCATCTTATGAAAAGCCAGAAAAGAGAAAATGTTAAGTGGGTGTGTCTACATGTGTGTTAGATCCAGGAGCAGTTTATTCATGAGTAAACTACTCGTGAGTACACGCTCCTGGGCAGGCATCTACAAATGTAGAAAAGCAGGAGCAGTTTGCTGCTAATGGCAGCAAACTGCTCTCACTACCTGGGCCCCTGCAATGGGCCTCTGACACCACCAAGGGAGCTCTAGGCTTGCCCTGGGTGCTAGGTTAGGGGCTGACAGGGAGCACTGGGCCAGGAGATGGCTGTCTCCTGGCCAGGGCTGGGACATTGCTCCCAGCCCCAGCTCCCTGATTGTGGGAAGCACTGTGACCATGTAGGCGGGCTCCCCAGGGCAGGTGGTTGTCCCTAATATGTCCTCCATAGCAGGTCTATATTGAGTAGATTTTTGGTTTTGGAAGGTGGAACTGGAGCTTGCTCCTTCACCTCCATGCATCGGCCTGGTATTGCAGTGCTTCCAGGAGAGGTGCAATAAAAAAAAACAAAAAAAAAAAGATTGTGGGAGGCGACTTGGAAAGAGCTGCAGAGGAGGGGCAGGTCCTAGTCTCCTGCCCTGATGCACCAGTGGGGCAGCTAACAGCAAGTCTCTGACTGATTCCCACCCCCAGTTGGGGGCTCACTGCTAGCTGCCCCACCGGCTGATCGGAGCAGGGGGCTAGGTGCCTGCCCCTCCACTGCATCTTTTTCCAAGCCCCCCACCTTGATACCCCAATGAAGACATGGGGCTGGGACCTGCCCCAGACTGAAACAGTTCACAGCCCCTGTGCCACAATCGTGGGGCGGGAGCTAGAGAGCCTGTTCCCTGCTCAGCTCCACAGGGAATCCCACATGACCATAGAGCTGGTGCTGGGACATAAGGATCTCCCAGCCCCCAGCTCCCCCATTGCAATGGCGAAGCAGGGGCTGGGAGATAATGAGCTTCCAGGGCCTTTCCCCAGTCACGATCTCAGAGCAGGGTGCTTGAAGCTCCCTGCTGCTGCTGGAGCAGGGGGACGTAATCCCTGCCTGGGCTCCGGTGATGGATCTCACCCCAGCAGCAGGCAGCTTCCAGGGGCAGGAAGCAATCTCCAGCCTCCTGGTGGCCAGCTGACCAAGAGCACATTTGCTCCTGGTCAGGTGTCTACATGAGCACTACTTCACTGTTAGTAGCAAATTTACTCACGATTAGCGATGTTTACTGCACAGTAAGCATGTGCACGTGTAGCTGCACCTGCTTACTGCCCAGTAAACTACACTATTTTGCAGTAAAGTGTTTCATGTAGATGCACCAAGTATAGCCTAAAAACAGCCTTGAATTTATAAAGTTCAAACACAACTGCGCAGCACAGAGGGTGAAAATTAATGGAAGTAAAGGAAAAATATTCATAATATTTTTTGTTTCTGACATTTTTGCATTCCCACCTAGAAAAGTCTATAAAATGATATGATTTCATCCATATTATAGTCTATAGAATGAGTGTAGTGGAAGAGTGGCTCAGGCATCTTGCTATGATCCCAGAGGTCTGAGTTTGCAAAAGGCTGCACACATTTGACCCCAGCTGTTAACGGGCACCTGGTTATTGGTTTGGAGAGTCAAAGGCAGCCAGCTGTTATGCTAGCCACATCAATCTTTTGTGTGTCATTGGCTGCCAAAATCCACATGCCTTAACCACAAATCCAGTGGGCCACTCAGCTCTGAAGAACCTTTGATATTCTACAGAGCTTTTCCAAATATTTTTTGAAAACTTTATTGCCAGTTTTATTAATTAACTTCCCACTCTTTCCTGACAGTGCTATTGGGGTTAAGAAGAGCACAGTTCAGTACATAGCCTTGAGCATTACACATCATTCTTTGGTCCTGCTAAAGGGAATATACAATTAATTCTTTAATAGAATCTCATGGATTTTAAGAGGGAATAAAGGTGCTCTGCACTTCTCAGGTAGTGCTAAAGACCGTGCACATAGGGCACAGCTTTTTCCTTGCGTGTGATGTATCCTCTTTATGTGAGAACTGAAAAAAAATCACAGCCCGAGGTTGGCTTTAGGCAGAATACGCTGTCCTTCATTCCCAGCCTCTAAAATCCCACAGCATGTGTCCCTGACTCTGCTTCTCATTTACATTTGGCCATCATTATAGGAATTGATTTGCTGCATTTTCCTTTGGTGTCATTTATGATTTGTATAAAAAGTTAAATCATTATTCAAAGAGACTACGTCTACATTCCTGTGTCTCCGCTTCTTAGAGACAAACAGAACTCCCTGCACTCCACTGGTTTTACCATGATAGTGGCTATAAGGGCAAAAGCCAACTCCAGGTCATTATCATTGCCTTTGTGAGGCCTGAGACACCATTAAGCCCCTCTGGTAAGGTGGGTACCCTATTTCTCCAGCCACTCCCTCTGAACCTGCCAGTTAGTTTACCAGTCATACCAGTGATGGAAGAACCCTCTGCAAGAGCTACGAGTCTTCAGATACAATTTTGGCTCTAAGTCCTCTCCCAGCTTTGCTGTCAGTCTGTATACACTGCAGAGTACCTTTGCCTTCGTGTCTGATGGCTTATATTAAAATAGTAATACATGATGCTGTGACTAATTAGCACAGCAGTATTTGACAGACACTGGTTCCTGGACTCACAAGTCTCTTGCTTCTTTTTCTGCTTTTCACTTTTGTTACAGTGTTTTGCTCAACACCTTTTCAAATCTGCCTTGACAGGACTCAGTTTCTTCATGGGTCTTGAAATTGAAAGGGCTTGTCCTTCTGTTTTGAGAAGCACCTTGAGGTTGGGAGGGGGAGGGTTGGGTGGTTGGGTTGTGGTTCCAGCAGGGAGCTTTACCCTGAGAGGTCTTAGTGGTTCTTTGTAATGGGGTTTGAATGCTTTGCTTGCAAATGTAGGCCCAGGTTCTTCAGGTTCTATTTTTGTCTCCATATTTCTCATGCTTTGCCATGGTGTTATAAAGCATCTCCTGAAGCCTTGTGTTGTCTCTATGTTCCAGTACTTCAGCATTTTCTATCAAGTTTTAACAATTTATCTTGAACTCTCCTGTTTCGGCACCAGATCTTTAGCAGCATATAAAGCACCTCTAAGTCTCCATAAAGGCCAGAAACACTTTAGACCAACAAACACCAAATTGGAACTTGTGTGAAATTTAGGCATCTAAATCCCCAAAAGCCAGGCAGATTTGCCCTGCTCTACTAGTCAAAAAATGCCTATGTTCAGAGATGATCCAAGCAGGGTACGGGCCCCAGCCAGACGTGAAGCCAGCAGCAGCACAGAGTCACTGTGGCCACTCTGGCCAGCTCCACGGGGCCCCCCAAAGCACGGGGCCCGAGGCGGTCACCCCAATTCACACACCCCCTCCCCCCCCAGGGACAGCCCTGACTATGTTCACATGGTACTTCCATTTTGGACACTTAAGTTCCCCATGTCCCCACAACTGGGTTTCTGAGCATGCTCAGAAGTGATTCAGTTTGATCACTAAGTCATATAGACGTGTGGGGAGCCAACTCTGAGGAGCAGGAAATCTAGCACGTCAGTGCAGGCTTGATTAATCGCAATCTGGCAGCCTTCCACATCACGTATATCAGTGTCCCTGTGCATCCCAGTGCTGAAAAAATGGCAGTGGTGTGCTTTAAAATAAAACATATACGATGAGCTTTAGTTCAAAGTGCCTTATCACCATTTTTTCAGTGTGGCGATGAATGGGGACACTGAAACACGTGATGTGCGGGCTCTTTTAATTAGTGTGGCTCGCTAATTAAAATGCCCAGCGCTGCGTCCCAGAACATGTGTAAAAATGCCCTTGCTAGGCAGCTAGCTCCTGCCTAAGCTCTGTAGCTGGCCAGTTTGTTGCTGGGGAGCCCAGTAAGTTCCTGAAAAGATCCAACAAGATTCTGTGTGTTCTGATCATGCCTAACTCTTATCAATAATATTAAATTCAACTCAAAAACCTAGAACCCAGTAGCCCACTTCCTGAGCAAGCAAAAGCTCTAACCATTAAAATATTGTGCTAAAGATATGCTGCTGCCTGTTACACATCTACTCACAGACAGAGGACTAGGTATTCTGGATCTCAAGTGAACAGATATGCCTTATGTTGAGCCTGAGTCAGCCTAAACTCAGCCCCACACCATATACTTAACATTATCTCTAAGCCAGTTTATGGTACCTCAGAGCTTTGTGGATTGCCCTTTGGAGGCATAGCCCCTCCTGATCCCAGTTCTTTGTATAGAGAGGCTAGATCTGGCCATGTGTCCACCATCTAAGCCAGTGATTTTCACCTAGAATGCCAGGATACCTGGGGTGCTGCAAGATCCTTTGACTGCAGGAAGTATGAAGAGCTAAGCAAGATGTGAGAAGATAAGCAGATAAAGGGAGACTCTGGCTTCAGCTCCAGCTCAGGTGTGAGGTATGAGGAGAAAAGCAGATGAAAGCAGGCTCAGGCTTTCCCTGTCTGGCTGCTTTCCTGGTCCCTCTGCAAGGAGGCAAGTATTATAATAAATACATTAGATTTTGAAATGGACAAAAAAGTTATGGAGGGGTGGTTTAATTACCCCCTGGGGGGGCAGGGGTTGAAGCTAAAAAGTTTGGGAAACACTGATCTAGGCACTACTAACTTATTCACTTAATCCCATAGGCATCTAGAATTGTTTGGCACTTAGGTTCCTATTGTTGGGTAAGCACCAACACAGCCCCTATCTTGTAGCCCTAACTAAAGCAGAAGTCCCAGGGGCCCTTGACATGCTCTGAGCCCAACTGGGACAGTAAGGGGAATAGTAAATGTATGGGAAGATTTGTGTTCCCCACCCCAGAATAACCTAATAGTTAGAGCTCTCACTTGGGATTAGGGAAGCTGGGGTTCAGCAAGTATATAAATACCCATGCAAAGTACAACTGCTGTAGTTGGACAGTGTGGAAACAGCTCATCCTAGAGTACCAGTAAAATGTGTGGTCAGAGTGTTCACTGGGGATGTGGGTTCAAATCCCTGCTCTGAGTCAGGCAGAGTACTGGTTTGAACCTAGGTATTCTGAGGTGTGTGTCTCTTTTACAGATCAAGGTTAGCTAAAAGGTCTCCCAGCTCAGAATCCTCAGTAGAGCGAGGTGCCTAAACCCTGTCCTTTTTCTTTGCATCGAATATGGCTAGCTTAGGCTCAGCTAGTTTCCAAGGAACACTCTCCCAGGGAGCAGTCTCTCCTTATGCACTGCTTAGAGCCCCTAACTCCACTCAGCATCAGGGCAGCTAATGAGTTAGGTGCAGAAATGCGTTAGCACCTTTGAGGATTGGGGCCAGGGTGCCTTGGTATACTTATGCCCGTCCCTCTGCCCTTCAAAGCCTTTACTTCTAGGTTAATGCCTTTTAATCTGTTGCTTTGCAACTTGTCATGTTATTCCAAAACGTCATTCTTTGAAAAGCTTTGTATATTCAAGGCCACAGTGGCAGATTCATTAGGATCCAGCTTGCAATTGGCTGAGCATAGAGCTTCTAGAGCATATGCTACAGAAAGGGGACACTGGCACTAACTACTTTGCTAACTACTGACATGGCACAGGAATCTGGCAAAAAAGAGCTCATAAGATCTGAGCTTAGCATCCAAACCTGGGGCAGTTGGATAGCAAAATAGTGTGTCTGACTGGTGGCCGGACTCCATCTCCCAACAGCCCCTGCCCACGTTGCTGCAGCTGGTTTCTTCGGAGACCTCAGGAAAAGCAGGGCTGTGACAGCGGGGGGCCAGTTTTTCCATGGAGACCAGCCCTCACAGTGCTGGTAGGGTGCACAGCTGGGCAGGGAGCAGACGCAGGCAGTTACAAGCGGATGCGGGCAGCGGATCACAGCTGTGCCCTGGCTCCAGACCACGCTGTCACTGCCACAAAATGTCAGGCCCGGAGGAGCTCCCTGCCCAGCCACGCACCCTGCCAGTGCTGCTGGGGCCAGTCTCCATGGAAACATGGGCCCCGTGTTGTCATGGCCTCACCACTCCTGAGGGCTCCATGGAAACCAGCCATAGCAACATGGGGCTGCTGGGAAATGGAATCCACATGGGGCTGATCCAGGCCGCAGGCTGGACTTTGACCGCTCCTGATCTAAACACTCACTCGAACTCCTGTGGCTCCCAGTGAAAGCCCAGTGCCGAGGCTAGGTGCTGATTAAACATATGAGATTAATTTGTGGAATAACTACACTGCCTTCAGTTCCTAGTGTAACAGAATTGTCCAAAGTGTTTACATTTACAGAAATTGAAAGCTGCATTTGTTTTACCACCATGGAGCAAATTCTAGTAACCCACTCCTGTGATGGAGAACAGTTTCAAGAAATGCTACTAATTCATATTCAGGGAACATAATGCGGAGATTAAAGGCAGGAATTACTACTACTGGAGTAGGGGTGTCAGATCACTCATTCTTAGTTACACATTTACTGTATCTATATCAGCTCACTTTTCTATTTTAAACCTCACTAAATGGAGACTATTTAAATGTAGTGCCATAGTAATAAAGGAAAGGTCAACTCAAAGTCTGTCTTGGCCATTAATCAATCTTTCCCATACTCTCTAATTATCTTGATTGCCTGATTGAATGAAGCATGGGACACAGATCATCTATATGTCCATTCACTGGCTCTGCTCTTGGCACCTTTTCAGAAGATCAGCGAGGACATTTTCAAATTTCAACATTTTCTGTAAGACCCCACCTTCTTAGCAGGGCCAGCCCATCCTATCCTTCGAAACCTGTGGCCGCAGGGGGCCCTGCAGCTAAGGGGTCCCCTGCGTCCAACCACTCACCACTGCCCCCCCACCCCCCGCCACCGCAATGCCGCCGGCTTCACATCTGACCGCTCGCTGCCCCCCTCCCCCACCACTGCCTTTGATACCGCCACCAGCTTCACATCCGACCACTTGCCATCCCACCCCACCCCACTGCTGCCACTAACACTGCTGCCGGCTTCACATCCAGCTGCTCTCCACACCCCACAGCTGCCACCACCACCGCCATCTTCATGTCCAGCCACCACCCCTCCCACCGCAGACACTGCTGCCACTGCTGCCAGCTTCTTCAGCCACTCACCACACCCCACCACTGCTGGTGGCTTCTTTGTGTCAGGGGGCCCCAAAAAATTGTGGCCAGCCCTGCTTCTTAGGACATCTCCCTCCCTATCATGTCCCCACTATTTTCAGTGTTGATTTTACAGACTGTATAACTTTAGTACTACAAAATTTTAAAGTATTTCCCATGATTCCAGGTCATGCCTAGAACACAAACACACTTGTGCCCAGCCAGAGTATTGCCAAGGGCAGGTTAATCAGTACTGACTCTTGGTGCTGCTAATTTCCCAAATCTTTGTACTATCAGGTGTGGCTACAATGCATCTGGTCCTGGAAGTAGCACATGTAGAGCTGCTCCGTGTGTTTGAGAACACTACTGTGGAGTCCAATATGTTTGCAGTCTAGATACTGCTCCAAGCAGCATTTTTGCTTTTTTTCTTCTTGGGGGAACTGGGATTTGAGACAACACTTTCTCTCTAATTATGGTTTTACCTTTTCATTTTTAGAGAGAGTATAATTTGCAATACAATACATAGGAACAAACTACAGACATAGCAAATCAGCCCCTTAGACTGATTATTCCATTTTATCCTTGTATATTTATTTATCACAGTCACAGTGTGTCTCAGGGACTTCCAAACAAGCTATGGGAGGCAGTCAAGTCCTGGATCTTGCTGTACAGAACATGCTCAGCTGCCAATAGAGCTCTAGGAATGAAGCAATTCATGATTCTTGGTTGAATTCTTTGGAAGTGTAGAATGTACAAAGAAACTAAAAGGGGGACAATGATGTTTCCCACTTCCCATAGGCACTTCCCACTTTTATTTTTACTGGGGGGGCCTAAGATGATGGACAAGTGGAAAGTTTTGCACATTTCAGATGACACAAGGGGAACCAGGGCCCTCGGGCCCCCACATACTTGGCACCTCTGCCACTTTCCTGCTCAATGACTGACTGACTGCTGGGACACAGCTCATTCATATAGCCTTGAACATTAGCAAATAGTTTATGACCAGACATAGACAATTTCTTTTTCTTTTTTTTCTGTTTCCAAATTCTTTTTATTTGAAGTTATGTCAAAATTGACCAAATAATTTCTGCAACTTATTTTTGATCTGTAGTTTTCTTCAAGCAATATATTTCAGTAGTCAACATCTGAAGTTTATCCCTGTCTTTTTTATCTAATCCACTTTAAATGGTTGCATAGTTATGTCAAATCCTCTCCTATCATTCCCCTCTTAATGCTTTGTCTATATTAGAAAGATTAGTACCCATGTTTTTCTAGCTAATTCCAGCAATAGTACAGAGCTCAGCAGTTTTCATCACTATGAAAACTTATGCTGCAAGTTTTTATAAGATATGTGTAAAAATTGCTAAGCTCTACTTTTGCTAGTGACTTAGCACTTATGTATCTGTACCATTTCTGGTACAGGGTGCTATTTTTTATAAGACAAATGCAGCTTTAAATCAAGTATTGAATCATCCATTCATTGTATATTGGCACGTTCCAGGTAAGTTTTACATCTTCTTTCACAAGAAATACTGGAGCATAGAACTGAAGTGCAGGGACCCTACACCTCTGGACAGATTAAATGTATACCTTAGTGCAATCAGCATTAACTGAGATAAAATACAAATCTATAAACCAGGCTAACTTTAACCACTCTGCTGGAGAATTACTGTATTTTTTTACTTATCACATGACCCCAAATTAAACATGAACCTTGTTTTGGGAAACCAAAATGAAGAAAATAAGACTTTTCCAAAGCCACAGCTGAATCCTGACTGCGTGAAGCAGGGGAAGAGTCTCCTCATTCTATTCACCCTCCTTTTCCTACTCAGACAAAAGCTAGAGAGTTAACCCTTTACTAGCTGCTGCCAAATTGGCAGAAGCTTTTGAACAATTTGGCAGTGGCTGTGGGAGAGTT
Source organism: Gavialis gangeticus (assembly GCF_001723915.1). NCBI lineage: Eukaryota > Metazoa > Chordata > Crocodylia > Gavialidae > Gavialis > Gavialis gangeticus. The sequence goes on along the minus strand of NW_017729033.1, from coordinate 63,244,808 downwards.
AAACCTCTAGGTTTTACCTGAGCAGCAGGCTCCACCCCTTTCCCAGGCAGCCAAAAGGGGCCTGCTCCCAGCAGCCATTCCACCATCCCAATGCCTCCATTTTGGCATGAAGATCAGCATCACTTAAAACACTCACCCCAGTTTTGGATAGTTAATTTTTATGAAAAGGTGTGTGTGGTATGCGAGTAAATATGGTAACTCTGAAAGAGTCCAGATAATATACACTAATTTAGGATCCTCTGTCTGTTCCTGGGGCAGCTGCTTGGTAAAGGCAAATAGTTTCCTACCTACTCCTCCAACAGCTCCTTTGTGAGCAACTCCATGGTAGCTGCAAGTCTGTCCATTCTTTATGTAGTATATGTGTTTCTCTGACCATGCCCTGAGACTCCAAGATTGGAAATCAAAGTACCTAATGCACAGTGGATACAACAAAGAATAAACTCATGATAACAAGGAATTAAGGGAGACTGACTTCCCTGCATCTTTGATTCCTCTGAAGACAATTTAGTTTCTGGACACAGAACACTTTTGCACTGGTATAATTTATTTTGGCTATATCCAGTGCAATGAGAGTCTGCTACTCCAGGATAGCTGCTCACAGTAGACAGTATTACATCACCTTGCCATTAGATGACAGAGGAGCAGGTAACAGCCTATTTCCCTATCACAAACAGCTACCCCGGGACACTTCTGGACACATTACTTCTACTGCAGTACAGATTTACCTGTGATTCTTCTCCAGTAATTCTACACTAGGTAAGTTATACAAGTGTGGGGCTGTACATCAGGTGTCCAATCTTTGTTTACACCAGTGTAAGGACTGATTGCATTGGTGAAAATATGTCAAGTATCTAAAACCTTATGTAGGATTAGCTGAAACAGCTGTTCTAAAGATGAAGTGCAATTACAAACTTCAGTTCCTGTAAAAGTGTATTCAGGCAATATTTACATGACAAATGAGACTAGCCCCTGCCAGAAGGATACTTCATGTACTTGTCTGGTTTTATTACTTTGCTCAGTTTTATCTTGCATTTAATCATACTGACCTTCATCTGCCATCCAGTAACTAAAGTACTAAAACAGCCTTAATATCTCTGTATGTCATTACAATGCAATTTGATGGTTTTGCAAAACTTTTTATTAAATATTACATATCTTGGATGTTTAAAATATATGTCCAATCACATACAGTACAAGGAAAATGAATGTAAATCCTGAAAGCAAGTGTAGGCATTGGGTAAAGTAAGACAGAAAATACAGAATGGTTAATAGGTGAAATTTCATTAACAGATCATAAAACCAAGTGAAAATATCAAGTGTGAACTTATATAATAAATGAAACTGAGAAACAAACCCAGAGGGAATTATCCCATGTGACTTGAACTGAAGATAGTTTTCATGTTCTCCATACTGATTATAACGAAAGCCTCCTGAAAAGGCCAGATGCAACAGTGGAGAATGTAGCACTTAACACCTTTAAGGCACAAAAAGTATAGCATGTGGTGTATTTTAGACCAGTATAACAACATGCACTATTGATCAAAAATGGTTAACAAAAATATTTTTTGTTATAAGTAAATACATGGTGGTCAATGCCTCATTGGCATAAGGTGACTGGCATTCAGTCCAACTTGTTGCTAAGTCTTTAATTGTTGAATTGTTTCTGTTGACTTTATAACCTTTCCCTGGTTGGGATTTACAGGTAGAAATATTTTTAGGCGAATATGTAAGTGTGAATTGCTAATAATATTAATAAGTATCATTATTTTATCCGTCATGGATGACAGTCTACAATGCTACGAGTAGGAGGCAAATACTACAGAACGGTCCTGAATGGTTGTAACTTGCCCCAGATATTATACTACAGATAATTGCCGATTTATTACTTACACATTCTATTTGCCTATCCAAGTTTCTGTATATTTTTAAATATTCTGCTTTTAAGTATTCCTAAGACCCCTGTTGTTTCAATTACTTGTCACTGTGGCCTGAGGTGTTATTACTATGTTGATGATAATCAGCAGCTCCTTCTATTTCTGTTACTGAAGCTGAGACTAGCTGAATTCTATCAGGAGAAAGTATGGCCTGAAGGAATGAGTACCATACTGATAGTCAGGTGGTCCCAAATAGTAACCCTAGGTCTGCCACTATGCTGCTGTGGGGTCTTGAGTAGACCATGAAAGTCCTGATTCTTAGCAGTGTTGAGCAGCTACAAGTTGGGCAGCACTTCTGAAAGCAGGCAATTAATATCTCTGCTTCAGTTTCCTGCCTCTACAACAAGCAAGATGTGATTTAAGGAATAATTCACATCTGTAATGTATCAAAAATAGAAATGCTGTATCTAAATGTTAAATAAAGAAAGTGAATATTTTCTACCACAGTTCATCACTGGATGTCAGATTATATTCTAATAGTGAATATTTCTAAAACTGAGTTTATGGTGGTCTGCTTTTCAGAGGAAGTGTTAATTCCTTACAGGATATCTGTTTCATTACCCATATTGCTGCCATCAAAGTGTAGGTGTTGTCTTTGTGCTGGTTCTTTCTCTAAAAATATCATATTAATTCTCTAATGAGAATCTCCTCTTATTTTTTCACAAATAGCATTAATATTGGCCAGTCTTCTCTCTTTCTCAGTGGGAGCGTCTACACATGCATTTGATTTGGGCTCCGTTTACTTGGGTGTAATCTTCTGCAGATTAAGCGCTCCTGGGCAGATGTCTATACATGTAGAGACTAGGCATCAAATTTGCTGGTCTTACCACCAAACTTGCTGCAGCCCTGCAATTGGCCCCTGCTACTAGCCGGCGGAGCTCCAGGCTCTAGCTGCAGCTGCCAGCAGCCAACAGCCCTCTTCAAAAGCCAGCCCTGCTTGCTGCTTTCTGGTCAGCCACTTCCCTGGCCAAAAGCAGTGTTCCCAGTGCAGGAGCAGCACTGACAGCTCAGTCCTTGCCCACTCTGGCTCCGCACACTATGACTGCTCCAGCCCCTTCCCCTGGCAGCAATAACCAGCACCCTGAGCTCTTGCTGGCCACTGCACTGGTCATGCTGGCCTGCTGCACTGACAGCCACCTGGCCCACAGCTGTCTTGCCCCGCCTGGCTTCCACTCATGCAGTGACTGCCTGCCTGACCAGAGTGCACCATCCCAGGGCTGCTGCCACCACCACTACTCAGCTGCCACTGGCAGGGATGCTCATGAGGAGCCTCTGGCCACCACTACTAGGGCCTCCAACTCCACCACCTCTGGGCCCACTTGGCCAGCCAGGACTGGTGGTGGCACATTGTCCAGCATACCTGGGATGACGAGCAGTGGCTAGAGGCCTTGTACATGACCTGGGCTGCTTTCTACATGACTCAGGCTACATTTCAGGACCTCATGGAGCAGCTCCAACCCCACCTGGAGTGGCAGGACATCAGCATGTGACTGGTCCCCAATCCTGTGGACACCCACCTGACCCTCGCCCCACTGCAGCTGGCCATGTCCACCAGCCTGCAGTACACTGGCCACCTGTCTGGCATGGGCAAGGCCACCACCAGGGATACCATCCTGGAGTTGTGTGACACCCTCCAAGATGTGCTGAGGAACACTGTGCTCCATGTGCACAACCCCAGATAGTGATAGCTGGGTTCCATGCCCTGGGTTTCTCCCAGTGCATCAGGGACCTAGATGGAACCAACGTCTCTGTCACCTGCCCACCCCACGGACACTTCCCCTACTACAGGCAGAGGGGCTTTTACCCCATGGTGTACCAGGCCATCGTGTGACCACCACGGGGTCTTCACACATGTGAGTGCTGGCTGGGTGGACAGCACCACAATGTCCATGTTTTTCAGAACTCCAGCCTGGTGGAGAGCAGTCGCTTCACACTGGGGATGCTGGACCCACATCTGTGCTATGGCCATCCTGCCCCTCCTCATTGGGGACCCCATCTATCTGCTCCTGTGATGGGTCATGTGGCCCACCAGGCCCACTTTAACTGCTGCCTGGGTCAGACCTGCACCATGGTGGAGTGAACCTTTCGCCATCTCAAGGGACACTGGCGCTCCCTTAACACCTGCCTTGAGTTTGCCAAGGTCATCGTTACAGCCTGTGTGCCTCATAAAATCTGTGAGGCCCTGGGGGAGCTGTTCCATGAAGTTTAGGCAGAGTAGTTGCAAGGGGCAGAGGATGCCTGGCAAAGAAAGCACCACCTGTGGCAGCACCAAGAGTGGCGCCCACCCCCTACTGAGGCCTTGGGTGAGCCACACACTCACCAGAGGGGGCCAGGGCAACAGGTGCAGGAGGCCCTTGCTGACAACCTCCTCCAGCACTTCCCACTCTAGCCCACCTGCACCATCACCTGTGGCCCCCGACTGCCCACTCCCAGCACCACGCTCACTGTGGACATGTGACAAAAGAACAAGCTTTTATTCCCCTCACATCAATCAGAGCCCTCCTCCCCTCTCAACAAACAGCCCCTCCACCACCCAATCCACCCACCAACAATAAAAAAACCTTGTTCCCCATGAAAACTACTTACAGTGTCCTTTGTGGGCCGTCCCAGGGTTGGGGGCTATGGGGTGGGGGCACCTAGGGGGCAGAGCCCAGGGCAGGCAGCCAGCACCCCAGCCTCAGGCTGTTCCCCCACAGAGGCAGATGCTGCAATGAATGCGGTGGGCAAGGGGCTCACCCAGGGGCAATGGCAGCCGCTGGTCCCCCAGCATGAGTGGCTTCCCCTCCAGCAGTCAGTGGCCAGGGCCAGCAGAGCCAGCATGTGGTCCTGGCCCCACTGTAGGCAGCTGCAGCTCCATGCCTGCATGGAACCGGGGCAAGTGGTGTGGCTGGACCCAGGCGGGGAGTCCAGACGGTGCCAGACACAGGGCAGGGTCCAGGGCAGGGGCTCCTGGCTCTTGGAGATAGCACAGGACCTCTTCCCAGGCAGCACACAGAGTGAACATAACTGCCAGGGACAGAATGGTGTCCAGCACTCAGTGGTGATAATCTGTGGCCTGCACTGCCCACACCAGAATGACATTCTGCTCCCACAGAAGGTCCAGCCGCTCACACTCCAGAGCCAGGATCTGTGCCTGGAACTCCCACTCTACCCAGTCCCATGCATCATCATGGGCAACGTCCTCCACCCATCAGGCCCATGAGTCCTCCAGTCAGTCCTTCATTGCCACCACCAGGCACTGAAGAAGGTTCTGCATCTGCCTCTTGTGGAGCTGGTGCACCTGCATGGCCCCACCTGTGGGTGACAGTGATCCTGTGAAAGGCCACATCCCAGGGTGGCCTCTCTCCAGTATGCAGCTGCAGGACCTGCAGAGCCATGAGACAGAAGCTGTTTGTTAAGAGTTTGCAACATTTCTGTGATAGAATGCTCTGTACCAGGGCCCTTGCACTGCCTGGCTTCAGATCAGGTGTCAACCATGTACAGGTGCCCAGCAACCATGGTAAGTCAGGCAGGCAGACCCAGGCCCAGGTGGCTATCAACCAAACCCCCTATCCCCACTTGAACTCCAAGGGCTGGCAAGCCACTAGGTGTAGGCCACAGGCAGCCTGCCTCCCTCTCCCCATTCCCAGGACAGGACAGGTCAGGCTCCTGGCAGCACCTGCTGCCATGGTTCCAGACCCCACTTGCCCCCCTCCTCCTACAAGCCAGCCACTGTTCTGCGCTGCTGCCCAGGCCACAGTGACTGGGCTTTGGGGGGGGAAGGGCTCCTGGATGACTGGGACTAGAAGTTGCCTGCTCCTCCACCCTCCCCGCAGGGGGACACTCTGAGGAGGTGCCCCGGGGCCAGCTCCCTGCCACACCATACCACCACTGCACCCCAAGTGTGTCCCTGCTGTGCATGTTGCAGGCAGTGTGTGAGGAGCTGTTTGCATGGACCAAGAGGTGCTCAACCTGCTACACCCTGATGATGATGATGGCCATATTGCCCTGGGTACACCTGAGCACCTGGCACAGGACCCTGAGCTATGATGACATGGGAAGCAAGCCCAGGCAGTCCTGAAACGTCTGCTGCCACCTAGAGGATTATGTATGGCTGCACTACATGTCCCTGCCCCCCACAGCAAAGGAGGCCATCG
>NW_017729033.1:63232318-63233738 GCF_001723915.1 Gavialis gangeticus | reverse complement strand
TGGGGCTGGTGTGGTTGGCGGCTCTGGTCGGTCCTAGCTATTGGTGATGGCATGTGGCTCCAGCCAGTGTACCCAGATAGTGGGGTTCTGCATGCAGGCATCTAGCCAGGGGCCACCCCAGGGGGGAGATGGCATTGCTGGTAGCTAGCAGTGTCATGGCCGGCCGCACCTCATGGCTGGGCCTGGGGCTTCAGAGCTGGTGAGGTAGGCACTGGCCAGGGGTCCCCAACCTGCTGGTGGAGACTACAGGTCGGGAGCTTGGCAAGACAGGCCACTGGACACCCGAGGGGACCTCCACCAGTGACATGTCACTGGAGGTGCCAGGCCAGAGTGGGGACTCGGGCACACTGCCCATGCTGCTGTAGATAGCACGGCTACAGCCTGGGTCCCAGAACACAGGGTGTCCAGTTGCCGCATAAATGTCATGGACTTTATGGGCACTGTTGGCCTGATGATTTGTGGTTGGCCACAGCAACCCACTGTGCCCTCAAGGCCTTGATCTTTATGCGGCACTGTGCTGTTCCAACCAGTCATGCCCATGCTCCCATGTCCAGCCTGAAAACACCTAGAAAATGTGGGCGCTAGAGTGTCTTCCCCACTCAAACTGGCGCTACACCCCTGGCTTACCCCACAGTACCATGAGGTAGCCAGTCTCCTCCTCAGACCAGTTGGGGCCCTGTGTGGAGAATATGGGTGTAGCAGGTTCACCTTTCAGAGCTTGGGCTGAGTCCCAGTCTTGAAATCCTGCTGTTTTGATTGGTGGAGCCCATCCACCAATCAGGAGGCAGCAAGAGAAATAAAGTCATGCCCCTTTCTTGAGGGGAGGGGGAGAAGAACTCCCCTGGACTTGATTGAAGACTGCAAACTGTCAGGTCCAGAAGACTTCAGGGGTGGAGCCCTGGAGCGTATAAAAGGAGCTGCGTGCCCAGCATGAAGGCAGATGCAGTGAGGGACTTGAAGAGTGGAGCCAAGAAAAGCTGGGGAGCTATCCGTCAGTGGGCAATAGGCCCAAGGCTCCTGAAGCTGCCACTGGAGGAGCAGCCTTGGGAGCAGTGTAAGACTGCTTGAGCTGTTGACAGTGCACTGGGATGGTGCGGAGAGACCTGGCCCTGGGAGCGGTGTGAGACCGCTCGGGCCCATCATGTGTGTGGTTAGGTGCATGGAGCCCAGGCTTTGAGAGCTGTAAGCAGCGGCTCGAGCCTGCAACCCCAGTAGAGCCAGTGGGCCACATGGTGCATGGAGCAGCACACAGGGCAAGTGCCTTGGGGGCCACAATGAGGCAGCGCAGGCCCCATCTCCCAGCAAGCAGCGAGGTCCCACAGTGCACAGGGTGGCGCCTGGGCCTGAGCCTTGGGAGCCAGGAAGCAGCGGAAGCTGCTTGGGTTAGCCACCCAGCGTGAGGATGGACGGATAGAGCCTG
>NW_017729033.1:63226640-63227318 GCF_001723915.1 Gavialis gangeticus | reverse complement strand
CACAGGCAGCCTGCCTCCCTCTCCCCATTCCCAGGACAGGACAGGTCAGGCTCCTGGCAGCACCTGCTGCCATGGTTCCAGACCCCACTTGCCCCCCTCCTCCTACAAGCCAGCCACTGTTCTGCGCTGCTGCCCAGGCCACAGTGACTGGGCTTTGGGGGGGGAAGGGCTCCTGGATGACTGGGACTAGAAGTTGCCTGCTCCTCCACCCTCCCCGCAGGGGGACACTCTGAGGAGGTGCCCCGGGGCCAGCTCCCTGCCACACCATACCACCACTGCACCCCAAGTGTGTCCCTGCTGTGCATGTTGCAGGCAGTGTGTGAGGAGCTGTTTGCATGGACCAAGAGGTGCTCAACCTGCTACACCCTGATGATGATGATGGCCATATTGCCCTGGGTACACCTGAGCACCTGGCACAGGACCCTGAGCTATGATGACATGGGAAGCAAGCCCAGGCAGTCCTGAAACGTCTGCTGCCACCTAGAGGATTATGTATGGCTGCACTACATGTCCCTGCCCCCCACAGCAAAGGAGGCCATCGCTGCTAGCATCAGCACATTCCAGGCATGTGAGAGGCCTGTGCCCACCTAGCTGTGGGGGCATAGGCTGCTCAATAAAATTCTGCCCTATCTCCCACCTCCCTGCATGCTGTTGGGGGGAACCCAGGGCCAGGAGAGT
>NW_017729033.1:63223925-63226560 GCF_001723915.1 Gavialis gangeticus | reverse complement strand
GTGGTTGGCGGCTCTGGTCGGTCCTAGCTATTGGTGATGGCATGTGGCTCCAGCCAGTGTACCCAGATAGTGGGGTTCTGCATGCAGGCATCTAGCCAGGGGCCACCCCAGGGGGGAGATGGCATTGCTGGTAGCTAGCAGTGTCATGGCCGGCCGCACCTCATGGCTGGGCCTGGGGCTTCAGAGCTGGTGAGGTAGGCACTGGCCAGGGGTCCCCAACCTGCTGGTGGAGACTACAGGTCGGGAGCTTGGCAAGACAGGCCACTGGACACCCGAGGGGACCTCCACCAGTGACATGTCACTGGAGGTGCCAGGCCAGAGTGGGGACTCGGGCACACTGCCCATGCTGCTGTAGATAGCACGGCTACAGCCTGGGTCCCAGAACACAGGGTGTCCAGTTGCCGCATAAATGTCATGGACTTTATGGGCACTGTTGGCCTGATGATTTGTGGTTGGCCACAGCAACCCACTGTGCCCTCAAGGCCTTGATCTTTATGCGGCACTGTGCTGTTCCAACCAGTCATGCCCATGCTCCCATGTCCAGCCTGAAAACACCTAGAAAATGTGGGCGCTAGAGTGTCTTCCCCACTCAAACTGGCGCTACACCCCTGGCTTACCCCACAGTACCATGAGGTAGCCAGTCTCCTCCTCAGACCAGTTGGGGCCCTGTGTGGAGAATATGGGTGTAGCAGGTTCACCTTTCAGAGCTTGGGCTGAGTCCCAGTCTTGAAATCCTGCTGTTTTGATTGGTGGAGCCCATCCACCAATCAGGAGGCAGCAAGAGAAATAAAGTCATGCCCCTTTCTTGAGGGGAGGGGGAGAAGAACTCCCCTGGACTTGATTGAAGACTGCAAACTGTCAGGTCCAGAAGACTTCAGGGGTGGAGCCCTGGAGCGTATAAAAGGAGCTGCGTGCCCAGCATGAAGGCAGATGCAGTGAGGGACTTGAAGAGTGGAGCCAAGAAAAGCTGGGGAGCTATCCGTCAGTGGGCAATAGGCCCAAGGCTCCTGAAGCTGCCACTGGAGGAGCAGCCTTGGGAGCAGTGTAAGACTGCTTGAGCTGTTGACAGTGCACTGGGATGGTGCGGAGAGACCTGGCCCTGGGAGCGGTGTGAGACCGCTCGGGCCCATCATGTGTGTGGTTAGGTGCATGGAGCCCAGGCTTTGAGAGCTGTAAGCAGCGGCTCGAGCCTGCAACCCCAGTAGAGCCAGTGGGCCACATGGTGCATGGAGCAGCACACAGGGCAAGTGCCTTGGGGGCCACAATGAGGCAGCGCAGGCCCCATCTCCCAGCAAGCAGCGAGGTCCCACAGTGCACAGGGTGGCGCCTGGGCCTGAGCCTTGGGAGCCAGGAAGCAGCGGAAGCTGCTTGGGTTAGCCACCCAGCGTGAGGATGGACGGATAGAGCCTGAAGGGTCTGGATTGTGCTAAAAGAGCCCTCAGTGCTGAAGCCAGGGCATGGGGAAATAGTGTTGCAGCGTGAGGCCCAGCACCCAGAAGCCAGCAGCGGTGGTGCAGTAGCTGAGAGGAGCTGAGCCCTCGGTGCCCAGAGCAGGGCACAGGGTGGGGAGATGCCCAGTAGCACAGGAGAGGCCTGGAGAGGTGCTCCAGCACAGGAGACCCCATCGAGCTGCACCCTGACCACCGCCACCTGAGGGGACGTGAGTCTTTGGGCCCTTGGGTCCCACAGGGGAAAGACATTTGGGGCAGGTGACCCCAGAGAAGGGGCTGGGTGAGCAGCACCCCCGCCTAGTCAAGGTCCTAAGGGGAGGGGCCCCTGGTGCTTTCTGGACACCACCTCCCCACCAAGGGACCCCATTGAAAGGAGGACTATCTCTTCCCATGGGTCAGGGACTATATTAAGGAATAGATGTTATTAAAATTGTTCCTGTTTGTGCCTTATATTTTGTAATTGAAATGGTGTATTGTGTTGATGCTGCTGAAATTGTTTTATTGTGATGGGTAAATAGTGTTATTTAGGGTTTGATCTTGGTTATTTGTTAATGTTCACTGTGAAAATATATGTATATTAAATTTAGTTTTATGTTTATGTATATTATAACTCAATAAATTATATATAGTTAAGAACTTTGGACTTGGGCTGACTCTATAGAGGAAAGAGGGATCTGCTCAAAATTCTGGCATCCCTCTCACAGCACCCCCTCCTGCCTACCCATCCCAACCAATTGAGAATAGGGCACACCCTTGGGTGTACCCAGATTACACGGGCATGGACATGGGCCTGGGCATGGGTGAGAAGGATACCTTCAAGGATCCCATGCCAGATCTCTGAGTCCCGACAAGGCCATTCCAGTGCTGCCAGACCTAGGCAGCTGCCTGCAGCACCCACCAGAGCTGCCAGCCACACCAACCCCAGCACCAGCCCTGGGATTCCCCCCTACAGCACCCACAGCCCCACCGCAGGAACACAGCATGGGACTGGCAGCTGTGTGGCAGAGGTAATGCCCTGCAGCCCTTGCAGGCTCAGGGCAGGCTACTGGGGGTGTGCTGCAGGCAGGTGGAACTGGCCTTGCTGACCAGAAGCTGCCTGCAGCTGGGCCTGGGGGCTGACAGGCCTGGCTGGAGGCTGCAGCAGCCTGAAGCACCCTGCTGGCCTGGACAGCATGGTCCTGGCA
>NW_017729033.1:63218500-63218925 GCF_001723915.1 Gavialis gangeticus | reverse complement strand
GGGCCTGGGGGCTGACAGGCCTGGCTGGAGGCTGCAGCAGCCTGAAGCACCCTGCTGGCCTGGACAGCATGGTCCTGGCAGCCATGCGGCACTGTGGCACCAGGCAACAGCAATGGGTTGAAACCAGGCTGGCATGGCTAGCCTGTGGCCTGCCCAGGGGGACACAGGAGCCCGGAGTGCCCTCAGACTCTCTGTATATATGCCCCAGGGCTCAAAATGCCTGCAGACTTTTAAAGCCTGAGGCAGAGGCTGCCATAAAAGCAGCCCAGCCCTGGGGCAGGAGAGGCTTCTAGCTCAGTGCCCTGGGGCCAGCCTGAGGCTGGCTCCCTAGTTGCTGGACAGACCCGGGAGCAAACTTGCTCTCTGGTCACATCTACACATTCAGGGCCAGGAGAAGCCCTGATCACCTGATGGTGGACTACCAC
>NW_017729033.1:63216519-63216840 GCF_001723915.1 Gavialis gangeticus | reverse complement strand
CCAGGGAGGTGATCCTCCCCCTCTATGCGGCACTGGTCACACTGAAGCTGGAGTACTGCATCAAGTTCTGGGAGCCGCACTTCTGGGAGTCACACGGGGAGATCAGAAGACATTGGGGGAGTCACTGTTCCCCCGAGCACAGCCAGGAGTGACCAGGAACAACGGTCACAAGCTGGCAGAGGGTAGGTTTAGGTTAGACATCAGAAGGCGCTATTTCATGGTCAGGGTGGCTAGGGTCTGGAACCAACTTCCAAGAGAGGTGGTGCAAGCTCCTACCCTGGGGGTTTTTAAGAAGAGGTTAGATGAACACCTTGCTGGGGT
>NW_017729033.1:63212490-63215639 GCF_001723915.1 Gavialis gangeticus | reverse complement strand
ACAATCACCTTGCTGGGGTCGTTTGACCCCAGTACTCTTTCCTGCCATGGCAGGGGGTTGTACTTGATGATGTGCTCAGGTACCTTCCGACCCTACTAACTATGAAACTAATTACTGCACAGTAACTAATCCCACGTAAATTTGCTATGTGTATTTGCAGGTAGCAAATTTATGCATGATTAAGATTTTACTGTGCAGTAAGTGTGTGCACATGTAGACGCATGAGCTTACTGCACAGTAAACTAGACTACTAGCATTTAGGTGCCTTGTGTATACACACCTGGTATGGACAACCGGGCTACCTAACTAGCACTAAGTTGCTATAACCATCTTCTTCCATTCTTTTGCCTTTCCTTTAAAAAAAGTCCTAATCTACCAAGTTTATGCCAGGCCTCACCAATGCAAATTCTTACGTGTCAGTATTGCATCTCATCTTTGTCTGTTTATTGCCTAGCCTAGGTAGCTCCTTAGGGCAGGACCCATGTCATCTTATATCTGCCTGAAGTATATATCTGTGATGCCATGGAAATTATAAATTAATAAGAAGTCTTTGCTCTATGAAATAACAGATAAAACATTCTGTAGGCTTCAACTCATGCAAAATCCTGCTGTTACTGTTCTTACAATTGGATCTTTCAACCAATTGATTCCCATAAATTTAATGTTACAGAGAAAAATGCTTTGCAAAATATTTAATGGTTTCTATCAGTCTGAGCAAATGCATCTCAGTGAGCTTCTGCCTCCTTGAATACCAGTTAAGTTTCTGAGACTAAGATCTAGCAATGCAAAGACTTAGCTTACTTCTCAATACAGGCTCAAGATTTTGGGGGGCCCACATATTTTTATTGTTACTACTTTCTCTCTACTATTGTATAGAAATGCAGCTACCATAGTACATGGACCTTGAAATGCACTAAAATACAGAGGTACAAGATTCAAATAGAAAAAGTTGCCACTTGTGTTCTTGGAACATAGTTTTAAGATTTTTGTGAACTTTATAAATGAGATCCAAAGACGCACTATGGGAGCCTAAAATGGGACTCAGGCAAAAATTAAGTGGAATTTAAGCAATTAAGTCCAAAAAAGTAATTAAAAAAGCTTCTACTCTGATAGCCACAAAATCCACTATTTAACAAAACTCTTTCAGCACCTATATTCCTTGATACCCAAGCTTGGACATCTCTCATACTAGAAGTGTTCCAATCTGAGCAGCTAGGTGCCTAGCTCCACCCAGCAAGTGGGAGACCTGAGTTATAGGCCTGCCTCAGTGCAAGGGGATTCAAACTGAGAGTAGCTTGAGGGAAACTATCCATCCCTCCTATTGGAACTGGGCACCTGTACAGCCAACAATGCAAGAGTTATAGAGCCAGAAAGAGAACAAGAAAGAAGAAACTGGATTCTGTGGCCTTATGATTAGGGTATTCAGCTGGGAGTGCAGAGTCCTAAGGCCTAGTCCTTGCTTTCAGGACTATGCATTTTTACACTCCACAGTCGGAAGCAGCAGCTCATCTCCTGCTACTGGTGTCTCTGGCTCCCCCAAACCAGTTTCACTTTCCCCTGGCAGGAAGCTCACCTTTTCCCCTGACCTCCTTTTCAGGTTGCTTCCTAAGTCAGAAGCCATCCTCTCTGACAGGTGCCACATCCACAAGCTATACGGAGTTTATCACATACACATACCCAGTGGTGACACATAGGGGGTGCACAGGGGTGCATGTGCACCCCCTGAAAGCACTGGTGCATCCTCTGACAGGTCACTCTCTCCACTTAGGCAACAGGAAGTGGGGGCAGGTGGAAGCGCCGGTGGACCCCCTGCAATCACCAACTGGGGACTGGGGGTGCCCAGTGAAGCGCCACTGCAGGTGAAGCACCGCTGGCATTTCCAGAAGTGCCACAGCCACTTCTGGGAACCCCCCCACCCCCATCACAGACTGGTCGCTGAGGGGGCACATGCCCCCCATGACTCAAGTGGCACCAGTCGCCCTTGTGCAGACCCCTCAGCATCTATCAGATTTTTCCCCCTTCCTGCATCTTCATAGTAAACAAAATAACCAACAAAACACAGCATGCAAACACATAGTAGTTATGTTAAACTGGTAGTCTAGTCTTTCATCCACACTTGCCTATGGTTTGTCATCTTTGTTTCCCCTGAAAACAAACACTCCTACAGTGCCACTTTCTGCCACTATTGCTGGATCTAGTTCATCTTCCTGACAGGTGCACTTCTTCCAGGTATAGGTCTATGAACTGCATTGATCCCACCTGGCCTGTAACATTAAGAGTGTGTGTTACAGCCTGCTTACTTCAAACTACTTCACTCCCTGTTCTACAAGGACTCAAATCAAGTTTCTTTTCTACACTGACACCCAAAAAAGAAATGCTGGTTTGGCTTCTTGCTTCACCTCTTATGGAACCTCTCTGATAGTTTCTGAATAATTTTAAAGACACCTTAAAACTGTTTCTGTCATTTAGATGATTTGCCTATTATGTCTGAGGGGGAACGTCTTACCCAGCTGGTTCTCCTACATTACATATATGAGAGGTGACCTTGAAGTCGAAAGCTTTCTGTTTCTTACCACTTCTTCCTAAATGAATCAGCAGGCTCAAATGTGGAAATTACCATATTTACTCAAATATAAGAGAAAGTGTTTTCCCTGTGCTGATGGGGGGGGAGAAGCTCATCTTTTATTCACGTACAAGGAAACCTCATTAAATACACTGTCTATCATTAAACTGCTGCCAAAAGCAGCATGTGTTCAGTAATGGAAACCAACTATGAAACTGATTAAATACAGCTAACACTGAGCATGACTATAGAACACACGATCTATACTAGGCAAACATAGTGATGGGCACTTCTTTGTTTTACAAACTTTATTAAAAAACACTTATCACCCTACACTTACAAAACTTCACATACTGAGCATCCTTGTTTCACCAGAATTTCATATCAATTACATATCCAAAAACAACTACATATCCAAAAACATACAACTATATTTTTTAAACCTTTTAACAACATCCATCAACTTCCCACAACAGAATCCCTTGCAGAGCTCTTTTTTTCATACAGAAACCCATGAAAAAAAGATTACCTCAGTAACCACCTGAAGCTCTCTGCCCCTCCCATCCCCGGCTTTGCAGGTACCCTC
>NW_017729033.1:63207772-63211381 GCF_001723915.1 Gavialis gangeticus | reverse complement strand
GTCTGTCAGCAGCTACCCCAGCTCTGGGTAGCTGCTGGAGCCCAGCCTGCTCCCAGCAGGGCTTCCAGCATCCCAGCTGCCTGATGGGAGCAGCCCAGGCTCCCGGCTGGCAGCAGCTCCCCAGAGTCGGGGCTGACTGCAGCCAGGAGGCTCCAAACAGCTGTGCCGGGCTCCCGGCTCTGACATCAGCTCTGTACTGGCGCTGTGGGCAGCTGCAGCAGGCAGCAGGCAGGCTACAAACAACTGCGCTGGGCTCCAAAGCTCCGGCATCAGCTCTGTGCTGGCAGCGACTGCACGCGCACCTCGAAGCAGACAGTGGAGCAGTGCAGCCTGCCCCGAGGTGCCTGTGCATTCATCTCCAGCACAGAGCTGATGCTGAAGCTGTGAAGCCTGGTGCAGCTGTTTGCATCCTGCCTCCTGCTTGCTGCAGCTGCCTAGAGTCCAGACTGACAACAAATAGCTGCACTGGGCTCTGGAACCCTGCTATCACCTCCGTGCCGGGAGCAGGGGAGAGACCAGGGCTGCGCTGCCTCAGGCCCCTGCCCCACCACCCACTCTGAGGCATGCCTGCATGTGCCAGTATGAAGCTAATGCTGGAGCCCGGCACAGCTGTTTACAGCCTCCTGGCTGCAGCCAGCCCCAGCTCTGGGTAGCTCTTGCAAGCTGGGAGCCCGGGCTGCTCCCAGCAGGCAGCTGGGATGCTGCAAGCCCTGCTAGGAGCAGCCCAGGCTCCATCTCTGGCAGCAGCTACCCAGAGTCAGGGCTGGCCATGGCTTGATGAGCAAAATGGCCTCATGTGCCATGCTCGGCACATGTGCCAGGGGTTGCCAACCCCTGGTTTAGTGAAACAAGTGTATCCAGTCCTTTTTCCTCTGCTTCTTCTCTGCCTCTTCTTCTCTGATCTCTTCCTTATCCCAATTGATGTAGTATTTCATTTCATGCAGCTCCAGCTGCAGGCACTTTCTTTCAGTGAAATCCAACCCCTTAAAAACCAGAGGTTTCTTATTTTCCATAAAAAAGTTTTAAAACATTCTAATAGAGTCCTTAATGTTTCCTTTGGTCTGTTTGATATCCACATAGTACCATCTCCCATGCTAACAAGAGGTTTATTTTGGTGACACCCAAAAAAGTGGCAGACCATTTACCACACCTTTTTGCATAGGTACACTCACAAAACACATCCCACCATTTCTAATCTCCCATACCTCTTCCTTGGGCTGCTAGATGAGCTCATCAAGCCCTATCTGCCTTGTATTTCTCTCAAAGGCAAGATATTTCTTACAACCATCCATGCTAGGTCAGCATATTCCCCTTTTAATTGTTTACTTGCCACCACTCCACAGACCTTCTTCACTTGTCCTTCTGTGAAGCTTACCACTGGTATCTCCTGACTCTCTCCCTTACTGCTTTCAGGAGCATTAAGGGAAAGAGCACCGATACCAGCCTGACTGACTCTCAACTGAATGAAACAATGAGACTCATAGCCAGGGATCCAGGTTTTCCGTTTCCCATGGAAAAACAGAGAAAACCACAGATTTTATCTTTTACCGGAGGCAAATGAGGATTTCTCATTTTACCCCAGAAACCAGTGGATTTTGCAGTTTTGCAACAAGCTCTCTATAGGCTGACAGAGTTCCAGACTGCAGGGAGCAAGGGGTTAGGCAGGGGGGCAGTCAGGCAGGAGGAGGGCACTCAGGCAACCTGGAGAACAGCTCCCACAGGTACTTTGTGGCAACTGAGGTTCCCATATGTAGGAAGGGAGTTCAACAAGGCTGGGGCTGGGGCTGCTGCCCAGCCAGGCAGTGCCCAGAGCTTCAGGCCCAGGGCCGCAATGCGTGGCTGCAGGGCCCCAGCGGGGCCACGAGCAGCTCTTCCAGGAGGTGGGCTCCCCGCCACTGCGCACACTCCCAGGGGATTTGAGGACCCGTGCCCCCCCAGATCTGTGCGCTGGGAAAGGGCAGGGCAGGCTGCCCACTGCGGGCTTGGGGGGGGCGGGGGTTGCTGCTCTCCACTGCTGCTAGCATTCCCAGGTGGTTGGGGGGACCCAAACCCCCCAGATCTGTGCACAGGGCATGGGTGCAGGCTGCCCGCTTCAGGCTTGGGCTCCCACCCTGCTGCCCTTCCTCGGAGTCTCCATAGCCCATTGTGTGCAACCCAGCTCTACAAAGAACAGGGCCACATAGGAAAGCTGTTTTCAGTAGAATCCAGTGTCCAGCAGGGCTGCCCGCTCTCCCTGATCCTGTTTATTTGTGCAATGGAACCATTAGCATGACAACTCAGACAATACCCCAGGATCAGTGGTGTGAAGATCCTCGAGAGGAACAGGGAAGAGATGGAAGTCCTCATGTACATGGGTGAATTGAGTATCATATGCAGGGACAAAGGGTCAGTGGAAAAAGCACTACAATACACCCAGGTATATGGAGCAGCATCAGGGGCCAAGCTCAACATAAGCAAAAGCACCTGCCTAGTCCTGGGTAAGCCTGGGGACCTGTCACGCCTGGGGGTTTCCATCCCCCAGGAGCGGGTAAAGATCCTTGGGGTGGTTTTTGACCCAGAGCTGATGGGGCACAGGAAAAAATGGAGGCTAAGGCTAGACAGAGACTGGGGCTATGGCAATTGCACTGCCTGTCAATGTGGGGTGGGGGCATGTGGCCCTGAAGAAGGCGGTGCTCCTGCCAATGCTGTTACGCATTGCCCTAGTCTTCCCCACCTTAAAACAAGTTGTTCACAGACTCAAAAGAGCCATGTGTGCTTTCTTTTGGAACTCCACATGGGAGAAAGTGGCGAGGACCAAGCTGTACAATGCGACATGGTTAGGTGGCAGAGGAATGCCAGATGTTCTTCTCTTCCTCTGGGTCAGATACATGACCCGGGTTGCAAACTGGCAACAGGGATGGAATCTAAAACAGCCAGGTTTGTTAAATATTTTGCAGGGCAGCTGCTGTGACAGTGGCAAGTGCACATGATGATCAATGGGAACCTGTGGACCATGGTTTCCCCATGGTTTTACAAAATTCTGAAGCACTTTCAAGAGAAGTACAAGCTGCACAATGCTACACTAGCAACCCTGATGAACCACCGCAAGATACAGGAGGTGATAAGGGCAAGAGACACTATATCACCCACAGACTTACTACCTGGTGACAGCTGCCACGGCATGTGGGAGCAAATCTTCCACAAGGACCTGCAGAAAGAGCACAGAGACCTGAACTGGCAGGCAGGCTACTGGGCACTCTCCATGCGGACACGGATAAACAGAGCAGGGCAGAGAGGTTCATCAAACTGCCCAAGGCAAACCTGCCATTGGCAGGCAGAAACAATTGACCCTCTCTTCTGGGACTACCCATATGCTACAGAGGTATGGAGAAAATCCATGTGCTCCTCCTGATGGTGACAGGTTTCAGAGACCTGACCAGGGAAGCGGTTCTCTACTGGCACCTGACCAGAGAGCAAGGGACCCCGACAGCTCACTTTGACCAGTTCATATCCTGCTTCAGGTATGCACTGTGGAAAACCATGAACCTGCTCATAAACAGGCACTCAGACCCCACGGTTTCATAGTAGCTAGGGTCAGGAGGGACCTGAACAGATCATCTAGCCTGACCC
>NW_017729033.1:63199406-63207531 GCF_001723915.1 Gavialis gangeticus | reverse complement strand
GTTGATCTCTCCTAATGAGTTTGTAGGCAGCCACCAGGTCCCCCCTCAGTCTCCTCTTGCTGAGGCTGAACAGGTTCAGGTCCCTCAGTCTGTCCTCATAGGGCCTGTCCTGCTGCCCTCTCATGAAGCAGGTGGCCCTCCTCTGAACCCTCTCCAAGCTGGCCACATCCCTCTTGAAGTGCAGCGCCCAGTACTGGACACAGTACTCCAACTGTGGCCTGACCAAAGTCACATAGAGGGGGAGTATCACCTCTCTGGACCGGCTTGAGGTGCACCTTTGGATGCATTACAAGGTATGGCTGGCCTTGCTGGCTGCGGTCTGGCATTGGCAGCTCATGTTCATCTTGGAGTCAATAATGACTCCAAGATCCCTTTCCGCCTCTGTGCTTTCAAGAGGGGAACTCCCCAGCCTGTATGTATGCTGTGGATTCCTTCTTCCAAGGTGCAGCACCTTGCATTTGTCTATGTTGAACCCCATCCTATTCTCACCTGCCTACTTTGGTAGTCTGTCTAAATCTATTTGCAACCTCTGTCTCCCTTTAAGTGTGTCCTCCTCACCCCACATCTTAGTTGAGGACTGTACTAAAGTGAGGCTAAGTGAAATGTACTGGCAGTACAGGAAGACAGAAGAGGATGATGGGAAAGAAATTGCAGATCTCATCTGATGGAGAGGGGTCTGGCATAGACTTTTTCAGGGGCAGGCCCTCCGAGGAGGGCAGCGGGTGGGGGTACAGGTATGAAGTTGGGTGCAGGGGCATGTGGTTATGCGGTGCGAAATGTGTAACAGGTTTTTACTGTGCTTTTGTGAACCACAAAGGCCACTTGGCAGAGTGTTGGAGGTAGAGGTATATATATATTTATTTATATGTAGAGAAATAAATATTTTTGCAAAAAAAAGGCATCTTGTGGACTAAGATCAAGTAGGAAGTATCTGAAGTCCCAGACTAAACAGGGATGTTTACTTGTACTTTCTGGGAGCATCCAACTCCCAAGACCTCTAGGCTTGGGCCTGCATGTAGGATGCCTACCAATGGATTTGGGATTATCTGAAGTCTCATGGTGAGAGGTCTGGGATAGGGGATGCTTGCTGGTTGTATTATTGAGTTCCTCCTGCTCAATTGACATGGTTTTTGGAACAACTGAATTCTGCTCAGTCAATATGATTTGGAACTGACTTGACTATTTTGGCCTAGAACACAAAACTTATTATATTTTTTAAAAGTTTGTAGTATATATAAGTAAATACAAAAGTGCAGCTTGAAAGTGTGTTTATGGAGTACCTGTGCCAAAACTTGTAACTGTTTTAAACAAGGTAAAATGCATCAATTCTGGATGAACTAAGTCTATGGGTATCCATAATAATATGCCTATATGCAAATTACTATAAAAATATTTATTTCAAAGTCAGTGTTTTCAAATTTGCTCCTTGCTTCCATGCACTCAGGGATAGCAGGAACTTACAGTAAGACAGGGGTGGGGTAAAGGTTGCAGGGGAAAAAATCAGGAGGGCAGAGAACAAGGGGGCCACCTGACCCTCCCAGATTTATTTTCCATACTGCAGCAGTGGGAGGGGAACAAATTCACGGCAAATATCCAATAATGAGGTGCTATACCTGGAAAATTATAACAAATGTATAAATCTTCTATACATAGAATCTAATTATTGGGGAGTCACCTTATATTGAGTGAATATGGTAATTGCTCCTCTTCTCCAAAGCAAAGATGAAATTCCCTAATTTAATATGCTGCTTAGAATATGAAATTCTGTTGCCAGATTAACTATCTGGACTAATGTAGCTCACTTTTTTCATTTCCAAGAGAACATACCAACAGAAAATTATCCTTTCCTAATGTCCCACTAGAAGTCTCCACAGCTCTTTCTAATCTGTCATTATTTACAGTAGTGTAAAAGTGACATTGTAGATGTGATGGTCCAGAAATTATGCAAGAGGCAAGGATTTCTTCGGGAGATATCTTTTATTATCTTTTATTGTAGCTGGGATGGAGTTAGACAAGCTTCTGAATGCAAGACATTTTCTCTCAGATCGGATCACAAGGAGCCAGGCATGTTATCTGGTCTGGAACTACCGCTTGCTCCCTTGATGAGATTACATATTCTGCTTTACTTGCCCCACATAAACCAGTCATATCATACTGTAGGCCTTGACATAACCAATACCATTAGCTGGATATGGGGCAAGCACATAGCAGCTTGGGGAGGTGATCTATTTAGTT
Organism: Gavialis gangeticus; assembly: GCF_001723915.1. Taxonomy (NCBI): domain Eukaryota; kingdom Metazoa; phylum Chordata; order Crocodylia; family Gavialidae; genus Gavialis; species Gavialis gangeticus. The sequence continues at coordinate 63,205,296 of NW_017729033.1, read as the reverse complement.
GACTTACTTAGTGATAAGAATGACATACCCATCAATAAGAAAGTTGAGAGACAGATTGTGGGTAACAAAGTAATGGGGATAGTTGCTAGGAAGCGGTGATTGGTGGGAGCCTCTGACATAACCTGCAGAATCTTGTCAATCATGTGAAAGAAAAAAAAGTTGTAAGAATATATAAATAGCTAAAGAAGAAGCTTAACACCTGGGAAGCCAGAGAAGCAAACAGCACCCAACTGCGATTGCAACTCCAGGTTCTGTGACAACACCTGGGCAGCTGAATCATTGTGTTGTTTAGAAGGCCTATGTAAGGATACCTTTGTAAACTGTTTGTAACTTTGTTCTGGTATTAGTTAAGCATTCAATCAATTCTAGATTTAACACTGGAATAGTCTCACTGATCAGTTTATCCATCCACACTACTCCTATATCAAAATTAACAATACCAGCCAGTTATTGGAATTAACTTGTGAATTATCCCCTATGTAAAAATTAACCCATACTTCATCAGGCAATCTGTCCCAACCAATATCTGCATGTCAAAATAAAATTCCATAGCGATATAAGACTGTCAATGTGTACATTGGTTTGCCAAGTATTCCTTAATTTTATTTGATGTTTGGCTATTTGACACTGATCGACCCAAAGTAGAAAATTATTTTTTGTAGTTCTGTACCTAGAAATGTCTTTCCATAGCTTTGTAGGCAATATAGAAACTGGGAATTTCCTGTGACCACATCAGAAGGTCACATAGACAATATGTTGCCTGTGAGACATGGGATGGGAACTACTGTTTTACAGACTGTTTGAGGTGTAACCAGTAATTTCAGTGCCCTGGTTAGAGATGCTGTCAAACACCAGAGAGCATGTGTGGAGCACTAAAGCATGCTGCTGGTGCCTCCTCTGAAAAAGTGCCTGGGGCTGGTGTCCCACTCATCCTACTCTAGTCATGCCATTGCTGTGTGTGGATTTGGTAGACAGACACAGTCAACACACTAGCCTTGTCACACATAGCACATGCATTATTTTGATCTTAGTAAGTATTACTATGCTGTATTAAAAGTTAGAATGTGTTCTGAGCAGTTGCATTGTAATGCTTGCTATGATTTCAGTTCACTCTGGACAGTGGTAGCCAGTTGTGCTCTACCCCCAGCACTGGGCACCACAGCCCACACATCCACTTTTGAGGATATGCAAGCCCCATTTCTGGAATCTATGTCCTTCCTGCCTCATGCCCAGCACTGCCCAGCTCAGGAGCACTTGCCCCTGGCATGCTGGTGTGAGTCAGGTCTCTACCTCCGCTGGTGGTCAGAGGGAGGCATAGGGAGCTGAGCCCAGGAGAAGGTGCTACTCCTGCAGCTAGATTGGCACCTGCCACCGGATCACCTGCTGGGTCTCTGCTGCTAGTTATGTTGAACTGGCTCAGCTGTGGTGCAGAGGCTGGAACCAACTGATTGTCAGTTGTAGCCCCAGCACCTCTCCAGAATCTTGAATTTGTATTATCTCCATGAAGCCGTCCAACAACTGAACATGTGTTACTTAATATGATCTGGAGATACTACTTCCAGGAAAAGTCCTAACTTTGGTACAATATGATCACAATCAGCACATAGATTCATAGATTGTTAGGGGCTGGAAGGGACCTTGTAGATCATTGGGTCCAGTCCCCCTGCACTAGGCAGGAAAAGACAACTGGGGTCAAGTGACCCCAACGAGGTGACTGTCCAGTCTCCTTTTGAAGATTTCCAGGGTAGGTGACTGCACCACCACTGGAGGGAGTTTATTCCAAAGTCTGGACACCCTGACCATGAAGAAATTTTTCCTGGAATTGAGTCTGAAGCAGTCTTACAGGAGTTTGTATCCATTGCTCCTCATCTTCCCTAGGGGTGCCCTGATGAACAGCTGTTCACCCAGTTCTTGACGTACTCCCCTGATATAGTGGTAAGCCACTACCAAGTCTCCTCTCAGCCTTCTCTTCTGTAGGCTGAAGAGGCCCAAGTCCCTCAACCTCTCCTTGTCTGGTTTATCTTGCAAGTCCCTGATCATACGGGTGGCTCTTCTCTGGACCCTCTCAAATTTTTCCACGTCCTTGTTGAAGTGCAGTGCCCAGAACTGGATGTAGTACTCCAGCTGTGGTGTCACCAGTGCAGAGTACAGTGGGAGTATCACTTCCCTAATTTTGCATGAGATGCAACAGTTAATGCATGCCAGTGTGTTGTTTGTCCTGCTGGCCACAGCATCACACTGCCAGCTCATGTTCATGCAATGGTCGATCATTACCTCTAGGTCCCTTTCGGCTGTGGTGCAAGTCAAATTGTTGTCACCGAGCCTGTGGTATGTTGGGGATTGTTTGCTCCCAGATGGAGCACCTTACACTTCTGAGTGTTGAACTTCATCTGGTTCCAGTCTGCCCAACTCTCCACCCTGTCCAGGTCCACCTGTATCTGCAACCTATCTTCTGGCATGACTACACTGCCCCATAACTTGGCGTCGTCCGCAAACTTGGCCAGTGAGCTTTTCTCCCCTGCATCCAAATCATTGATAAAGATGTTGAAAAGCACCGGTCCAACCCAGACCCCTGAGGGACACCACTGGCCACTTCTCACCAGAACAACACAGATCCATTCATGGGAACTCTCTGGGTCCTACCATGCAGCCAGTTTTCCACCCACTGAACTGTTGAGCAGTTAAGCCCACAATCTTCCAATTTTTCCACAAGGATATCATGGGATACTAGATCAAAAGCCTTTTGGAAGTCTAGGTATATAATGTTGACCTTCTCTCCCATGTCCAGGTGGTGAGAGGCCTGTTCGTAGAAGGAAATAAGATTGGTAAGACAAGACCTAGCCACAACAAAGCCATGCTGGTTGTCGTTCAGAACCTTACCCTCAATGAGCATATCACACATAGATTCTTTAATGAGTTTTTCCAGAATTTTCCCTGGGATGGAGATTAGGCTGATTGGCCTATAGTTGCCCAGGTCCTCCCTCTTCCCCTTCTTGAAGATAGGCACAATGTTGGCCCTCTTTTAATCCTCAGGGATCTCCCCTGTGTGCCACAATTTCTGAAAGAGCTTTGCCAGGGGTTCTGCAATGACCTCTGCCAGCTCCATCAGCACTCTCGGGTGAAGTCCATCCAGTCCTGCTGACTTATAAAAGTCTAGCTGTTCTAGTTGGTTTTGTACCAGCTCAGCATCCACAGTGGAAAGGCTATCATTCCCACCATGCCCCTGTGATCCTTATCTCGCTTGTCTTTCCCCTTGGTCCAGTGAAATACTGAAGCAAAGTGGGCATTCAGGAGTTTGGTTTTTTCCTGAGTGTCCATTACCAGCTGTCCTGAGGTGTTAAGCAGGGGTCCCACACTTCCATTTGTTTTCCTTCTGCTCCCTACATACCTAAAGAAGAACTTCTTATTGTCCTTGACTCCCTTGGCTAACTCAGTTGCCACCTTGGCTTTCTTAATCATTTCCCTACAAGTGCAGACCATTGATGTATAGTCTTCCTTGAGGACTGTCCCTAGCTTCCACTGTGTGTACACCTCTTTTTTTTCTTTTTCAAGAGGACCGTGATGTCCCTATTGAGCCAGGAGGGCTCACCAGCCTTTCTGCTACCTTTCCTCTTCCTGGGAATGATTTTCTTTTGTGCTTTGAGGATCATGTCCTTGAGGAATGACCAGTCTTTGTGCACCTCATTTGCTTTCCATCCCTGGTCCCACATCGCCTCCCCTACTAATGCCCTGAGCTTGTTGAAGTCAGCATTTTTGATGTCCACAACTTCAATCCTGCTAGTTGCTTTGTCAGCCTTGTGACAGACAGTGAACCTGATGAGATCATGGTTGCTGTTGCTCAGGCTACCCTCAGTGTTCAAGCCACACATTTACTGCTAAAATTTGTGGACACTCACGTTAAGTGTAGTTAATAGCTCCCATGTGTAGTGTGCAACACAACCCACTCTGCACAGTACACACACAGTAAGGGATTGTCCTGCCCTACAGAGTTCATAATTTACATAAAGCAGACAGGCACAAGGTAAGCGAAAAGAAGTATCAATAGCTTTATGTTACAGGAAGAGATCTCAGGTACTGAGGGTTTTATTCTCCAAAACCATGCACATGGTACAGTCACTTACACCATTGCATAGCTGATGTAAAACACAGCTGATAAGAAAACTAGTGTTTGCACTCACTTGGTGCTTCTCCTCACAGATTGAGGCCCAAAGTGATTAATGACAAACACTGGGCCAGAAAAATCTGGGCCAGAAAGCTGAACCCTGAATGCTAGTCAAATGTCTTTGTCACAAGACTGCCATTCCTATATCTTTCTTTAAAATGTCTCCTCCTTTATTATACATTACTGAAGACTCTCACATATGACAGTTGTGAACGTCAATAAGTAAATGTGAAAAAAAACCCTCACATCTAGATTACAGCTGGGTGATTACACAGAAAAGCATCTAGACGTGATTTTTTTTTCTCACAAATGTGAAAAAATAACAGGACACTTGATAAGGACAGACTTGACTTTATTGCTGTCTCACCCAGCCATAATCTTCAGATGTTAAAGACTAGATATGAAAACAGTCAGCTATAGACAAGTATATTACACAAGTACCAGTATTTATTTGAATCTTGCTGTATCCTCTTTAATTTGCTGGGCACTTTGCCTTATAACAATGTATTATGCCATATACTCTGAGAAACAATATTTGATCATGCAATTAAACTATCATAAAGCAGAGGCACAAGGGAGTAGAGATAATGTTGTAGGTACAAACTTAATTTTATTTCTGGACTTTTAAATGATAAGTTAGAAGCATAGAATCATAGAAAATCAGGGTTGGACAGGACCTCAGGAGGTCATCTAGTCCAACCCCTGCTCAAAGCAGAACCAGCCCCAACTAAATCATCCCAGCCAAGGTTTTGTCTACTCGGTCCTAAAAACCTCTAAGAATGGAGATTCTACAAACTCTTTGGGTAGCCTGTTCCAATGTTTTACTACCCTCCTCATGAGAAAATTTTTCTCATATTTAACCTAAACTTCCTTTGCTGCAACTTGAGACTGTTGCTCCCTATTCTGTCATCTGACACCACTGAGAACAAGCTAGCTCCATCCTCTTTTTAACCACCTTTCAGGTAGTTGAAGGCTATTATTAAATCCCACCAACCCTCCCCTCTACCCCAGCTCAGCCTTCTCTTCTCCAGACTAAACAAGCCCAAGTCCCTCAGCCTCTCATAGTAAGTCATGTGCCTCCTAACCATTTTCATTGCCCTCTGCATGACTCCCTCCAATTTGTCCACACCCTTTTTGTCATACTGGGCCCAGAACTGCACACGCTACTGCAGATGGGGTCCCACCAGTGCTGAATAGAAGGGAATCATTACTTCCCTCAATCTGCTGGCAATACTCCTATTGATGCAGCCCAGTATGCTGTTAGCCTTCTTTGCAACAAGGGCACACTGTTGACTCCTATTCAGCTTATTGTCCACTGTAATCTCCAGGGTGCTTATACACGTGATGGGGGTTTAGTCCCCTAACTCGATACAGTGGGTTTTTAATTGTGACAGTTAAAATCCCACAATTTCAATTTAGGGGCTTCCATCCTTGTTACAGCATGGGGCCCAATCCTTTTTTTTCCACAGAGCCTGTCTACCCCTCCCACAGATGGGGGACAAGCTGCCGGTGGGCCCTGAGCTATGAGGCCCCAGTCATAGATTCATAGATTCATAGATTCATAGATTAAGGGTCGGAAGGGACCTAGTAGATCTTCTAGCCCGACCCCCCGCCAGGGCGGGAGAACAACAAAAACCCCAAAAAGAGAAATGGGACTCAAACGAGTCCAGCTAGGTGGGCATCCAGCCTCTTCTTAAAGACCCCCAGGGTAGGGGCCAGCACCACTTC
>NW_017729033.1:63189360-63198524 GCF_001723915.1 Gavialis gangeticus | reverse complement strand
AAAAAAAAAAAAAAGAAGAAGAATCGGGCTCCTCACTTTTTCTTTTTTTTTTACCAGCAGAACCTGCCCACTGTGCAGGCCCTGACTGGCAGGAGGCCTGGTCCTTCCCTCTGTGGTGGCAGTGCCATCTGGGGCCACCCAGGCAGGGTGCTAGCAGGTGGGTGCTGCCTCAGCTCAGAGGCAGCTCCCTGCCAGATCCAATTGTTCCCCAAGCCTGCCCAGGGAGCAGTGCCTGGCAGGCTCCCAGTGGGCAGGCTCAGGGAACAGTTGGACCTGACAGGGTGCAGCCTCTGAGCTGGGGCAGCACCTACCTGCTAGCACCCTGCCCGGGTGGCTCCAGGGGGTCCCACCACTGCAGATGGAAGGACCAGGCCCCCCTGCTGCTGCTCAGGGACCGTGAGGCCTGCCGGCAGCTTGCACTGGCAGGCTCCGCCAGACAAAAATAAAAACACTGGCAAGAGGCCCAGTCTTTGCTTTTTCTGGGGTGCCTGCCCACCTCTCACATGGCTGGGGAACAAGCCATCAGTAGGCCCTGAGCTGCGGGGGCAGGAGAAATGTGGCTCCTCCCCCCCACTGTTTGCCAGGCCCTGCCTGCCACAGCTGCCCCGACCCTGCATTGGACTGCCCTGTGTCTCTGCTGCTGTCACTGCTGCCAGTGAGGCAGTGGTGGCCGTGCAGAGCAGATGCAAGGCAGCTTGGCACAGGCTCTGGGCAGCTGCAGCAGGAAGGGCCCAGCAGCAGTGAGGAGGAGGAACTCCTTTTCCCCCATGCCAAGGAACAGTTTCTGCCCAGCAGCCATCATTGCTGCCACTGCTCAGCATGGGCAGGCAAGTCCAGAGTCGGTGCAGGGTGGGCCAAGGTGGGGCTGTGCACATGGGTGTCTGCTGGTACCATGGGGCTGGAGCCAGCGGCAGTGGCAACCAGAAGGAGCCACTGCCACCTGGCTGCCTAGAAAGGCAGTCCAGCCATGGAACAACCCCAGCCCCGCTGCATTTGCAGGGGGTGGCAGGATGCACCACGGGCAGGTGGTGCCTGAGCCAGGTAGGACCAAGGGACCCGCTGCAGGCCAGACAAAGCCCCTTCATGGGCTGGATCTGGCTTGCAAGTCATATTTTGCCCACCCCTAGTCTACAACCACCCACTGCTCAGAAGTTGGGCGGCCCTGGTCTAGTACATATGCATATCTATGGAAATAAGAAGTGAATTATGATATAGTACAAAAATTGTGGCAAGATCCTGGGATGTCTATGTTATTCTTGAATGGTAAAGGTACAAATGGATGACACAGGTCATCCAGTGATCAATAAAATCCATAATGATGCCACAGTTTTATGGTCTGCTGTCTCAGGAACTTCCAGCCTCAGACCATGAAAAAGCACAAGTAAAAAGCCAGGCATCTTCCTTTTCATGTGGCTTGTACTAAGAGTCCCTTTTCCAGCTTTAAAGAGTTCTGAGATAACTGACTTTAATGCTGACTTTTGTAACACCGAAGATTGCTCATTCTGTAAGGTTTGGGGTGGGGGAGAGAGAAGGGTTCTCTTTGAAGGTGTCTGAGCTGGTTGAAAATTTGAAGAGTTAGGTGTAATCCTTACGAAGCTGGATTGCTAGACAAAGTAAAGGGGAGACTATCGTAAGTGTGAGAGTATGGTACAGGTGTTCTTATTGATCAATTAATCTAAATAAATTAAAAAATAATAATGAAATAACAGATGCAATATGTCACACAAGTATTTCTATGTGACACAGAAGTGCTAGAGAGAGACTAGTTTTTATTTCTTGGTCAAAGTCACCTGATATGGGCCAAGATTATAGAAGATTAATATCCCTGTTCAATGACAGAAGTCAGACTCCTCTGCTTTCAGTGCTTGCTGTTCCAGATATCACCACTGACTATGAGGAAACTAACAGCTAGTCAAATTCCAATAAACTATTTAACAAAGTAGTCAAAAAAAGCAAATAATGTATTAAGCTAGTAGGATTTGGCCAGCTCTAGACTGAATTGAACCTACAAAAATCAATCCAATTAACTACTTATTCAATTATAAGTTTCAAAATTAAGCAATAAAGTATTTGCTGAACAGTATTTTAACAGTCTAATACTGAATATACAATCACATATTGGCCATACACAGTTACACAGGCTTATCTATATACTATTTTTGTCTAGGTGAAGGAAAATTTCCATCTCTCTTTTCTTCCTTTTCAGGAAAATGGAAAGACCATACTTCAGAACACCAAATCACATGCCAGAAGCTAAAGGCAAGACTCGGTTGTATTGCTGTATGCTTAAATCAGATGCCACCAGCTTTGTAAGCAAATCTGAGAAATGTAAAAAATTGAAAATGTAAGTTTTGGGTTCTAATATTTAGTTTCCCAGTTTCTAAGGAGTATGTTTGTCTGCAAGATACTAAGAGGCAAAGAATATTTTTTTGTGTTCATGTCTAGGCTAGGGAACATTCTATTTTAATAACAATTAAATAAGTTTTCTTTTATGTCTGGTTTGCTATCTTCTCTCTCTAAAACGTTAAACCTGTGTTTTGCAGGAGTCATAATCTTGTTCCTCATTTGGAACCCAGCAGTCTCTTTGCTCTATTCCCATCTGGTTTTGCATTTTTGTACTGTCAGTCTATTTTTAATTCTAATATCTTATTTGACTCTGTTGTGTTCTAGAGATTTTAGCACCTCTCTTGACTGAGTCATTTGGTGCTGTATTTCTAAATGTACAATTGCAATATCAAGAGATTTAACTTTTTTTGTCCATTGCTTTTTCTGTTCTGAGGTAAAGGCAATTATTTGCCAAGATAGCTTTTAGGGTTTCTCACAGGATTACCAGTGTTACTTCTACGGAGTTATTAATATACAGGAAGTCTTTTATTTCATCTCTATTAAAATTTGAACTGTGCATTTAGGAATGAGTGGTTAAGTTGTCATGATTTAGTTCATAGTTTTGGGACTGCTGTCAGTGATAGGAAAATAGGTTTGCAAGCTCAGAAAAGATTGTACACACTTAAATGTCTAGTAGGTTTTAATTTAAAGCTGAAAAAGAGGTCTGGTCTGGAGTAAATTGTGTCCACAGTGAAGAAACAAGTATTATCCATGTACTTTCAGCACTGGTGTCTCTCCAAGCATCTGTTAGGCCTTCTTTCATTAGATTAAGTTTGTTGAATCTTTATTTTGTGAATGTGGAGTGGATGATCATCTATTTATTGTAGTATTGGAGGACAATTAAATCTCCTAAATAGATGCAGTTTAGGGAAGATTCTGGTTCCAGCAACTTCTGTTCAGTCTCCTCCTGTGTTTTATCTGCAGTAAGTTTGCAAAATTTTCTTGACAAAAACTGCTGGTTTTTCTGCACAAGTACTATTATGTATAGGCTCCAAGGTACAATGTAACACTTCACTATAAACTATCAGCAATATCTACATATTGTGAAACTGACTTTTGTGTTTTATTCTAGCAAGTTCTAGTTGAACACGACTCTTTTCTTCTACTCCACAAATGCATCTCTTTTATTAATCTCTGATAATAAAGGTTTTTTAATGAATTTAATTATTTTGGTTTTCATGAAAAGTGGGATATAAATAGAACTGGCTAGAATCACACAAATTTGACAAAGCAGTTTGATCTTGATCTGCAAAACACCACACTCCTAGTTTTGTGTATGGTAAGCTGATCCTCTGAGGTACTGATTTTGGAATTCTTACAACCATACAAGCTCAGATATTGCCTGGGCACAGAGAGAGCCACTTATACTGAACTAAGCTAAAAACACCAATTTTATGACATAAGCAAGAGTTGAATCTAGGTTTCCAGGAAGGTAAAACTAGAATAGTAACTCAGAGTCACTGGCACCCTGAAAATTAAGTTTTAATGCTTACTAAAGATCCAAGTATATTATAACTTAAGTTTCTCTTATGTGTACATATGATCTGCAAAAAATTCCAACCACTGAACATGAGATACTGTTTTTCCCTTCCTCAAACTGCTTTATGTTAGCTGTCTTTAATTAAAATCAGCTTTTCCATGTGTTCACAATTGATTCCTTAAAATATTAATAATTTTTCCTACATCTGGTGTCAAAGGCATTACTCTTCAGTCTAAGCCCTTTGACTATTTTTAAATAATTCATTCATCCATTTTCCAGTCCTCAGGGAAGACTGTTCTTTTCTTCTTTTTGCACAATATGATACTTTTTTAAAATATAAGCTATTTTCTCTTCCATTATTCTCTCCTACTTTTGTTTACTCATCCCAAGTATTTGGGTAATTACGGTTTTATTAAGGTGCGCACACAGGACAGAAATATTTGTTTACCATTTATAAATGCCTCCCATCTCTTCAGTAAACTTGCACTAATTAGAAAAAAAAATATTTTGAAACCCCAATGAATGTCATTGAGAAACATTCCAGCAAGTCTCAAGTCAGGACAATCTATCTTAATTACTTTATAATGCTTCCAGGTGGAATCCTATCAGCCTAAAGGAAAAGCAAGAACCAAAAGCACTTCGTTTGGCTGCTGAATCTTTAGCACAGGATGTGGGTTAAGGTTTAACTGAGAGCAGCAGTTCATGTTCTCCCTCAAAAGCTCCTTAGTCACCTGATTGGAGTGCAACCTTGACAAATATGCACAGTGTTGTCTCTCACAGCTGGAATCACCAAAGAGGCTAAAAACAGAACCATGCACTGCATAATCTCTAACCTCAGGGGACAACAAAAACAGAGAATTGCTGTGTCAATCTCATTTCCTTGTTAGGCTCATTATCATAAATGCAGGCCTTTGGTTCTGAATGCCACACTTCAATAACATTTACCTATCAACAGCTGCTGAAATATTGAATTCCACAGTCATCTTTTCCTTTTGATGTTTACTCTTTTGTTTCTTTATCCATAAACATGAGCAACTGAGCTAAGCTTAAATTAACTAGCTGAGGTTAAATGTTTAGGGCAGCAAATTATGGCCAGCCTGCTTGTGGAGTGGTTTATATTACAGGGGAGAGTTGCCAATCTCAGTGCTCATCAGGCACTCCATATGTGTGGAGTAGCAATGGTATTTCAGGGCCAAATCCTGCTTGCCAGAGTTATACCAACAACAGAACTGCTCCCATGTATGAGAGATTTAGCTCTTGCTCAGAAGATGGAAATTAATCATACTTGTTTCTTGAGTATTGTATTGCAACTATAGACAGAGATATTTGGTGACTGATAGCCCATGTCTAAATTGGGCATTTTTTTCATTTACTGACAAATATGCTCCTCACAATATTTTCTAGAAGCGGGAGAGCACACACGGCAGTACTGTGGTTTTATTTCCGGGGTCTCATCTCTTTCATCTGTTTTCGTTTTCTTGATTACAAACTGTCATAATGAAGGCTTTCATACACTGCAGACAGAGGATATTCACCTTACTACTCCAGTTGCACGTTCAAAATCTTCAGGGTTAGAAAAACAATAGAAAGGGGGTTTCAGTTGACTGATAATAGGATCCATAACATTTCATGCCTGGTTCCAGTCCCAAATCATAGTGACATAAAGTCATTATTGAAGGCTGTTTGGCTTATCATACATGAATCGGTAATATTGGCCCTCTTCCTACTGAAACACTCAGGCCATTTCTTAGTTTATAAGATCCTTGTAACAAGAACTGTGTCTTCAGATGTATTCGTACAGTGCCTAACCAAAGTGGGGTTGTAATACAAAGAGAATATAAGAATTAAATAAATAATAATCCAAGGACAGTGATGACACTCAGAGACTCAAGCTAGTAGAATACTGCAGAGACCCTAGTTCCAGCCTGTACAGAAGGCAACAATCCACATACTCAGTGGATGTTATAAGTGTGTCAACCTACTACTCTGATCCCACCCTTGAGTTCCAGTCTGTTTCTGTTGCTAGTTCAAATGGTTGGTCTTCAACTTCAAAATCAGGTCAGCACAGAAGTACCATTGACCATACAAGACCTATAAAAATAACTGTTCCTCTGGAACAATGCAGCTTGCAAAGCCCAGGATAAACACCATGACAGCTGGAGGTCAGTCATTCTTGGTCCAAGGGTATAGGTTGTAGTTGTGTTAGTCTAAGGACTTAAGCAGACCAGGTTCCTTGAGTAAATCTGGTATCTTTTATTAGACCAACTCAAACACTTGGAAAATTCTTCTTTGCAAGCTTTTGGGTAAAAATGCCCTTCATTGAGCTGAGGAAGCATCAGCACTTCATGTGTGGTCTTCCTGGATGGATGGAATGAATAGTAAAGGAGCCAGAGGCTGGTATGCATGCAAGAAAGCCAATCAGTGACTATGTAAAATTGAGGAGTCAGTGGGTAAGAGACAGGTAGGGGGAAGGGGAATGAATATAGCTAGTAAATAGTGGAGAGGTACCTGGGGAGTCAGATGTTAGGCAGGTTATCTGTCATAAATCCAATGTTTATATTTAGTCCATGATTTTTTGCATCAAGTAGGTTGAACCCAGTAGGTTGACCGATTCTTGGTCCAAGGTATGCAGCTGTGAAAGGTGTTTCCTGAGGCAGACAGAACAGAGTCAAAAAACTTTCAATCAAATACAAGACTCTCCTCTTTATGAAGCTTTTTCACCATAACAGAAAAAGAGAAAAGGAAGAAGAGATTAAAATAAAAATGAACCCAGTATCTCCTATGCTACGGAAGGGGGGAAGACTCCATGAAGCTCACCAACGGATCTTACCAGGCAAATGTTCTGAGGGAGCACTTTAACACTCCAGTGATAGGCATTACTGAAAAGCCTAAGATAGATTTAAAAAAAAAAAACAAAAAAAAAAACCTGCACATAAGGCTAGTGTTCCATGATCTTCACTGGCTGCTTGTTGGTATCTGAATGAAGTTTAATATGTTGAGTCAGTCTTTTACTCTGCTTTCTGCAAGTTTTCACAACATCTGATGAAGTGAGCTTCATTTCATGAAAGCTTGTATGATAGATAGATAGATATGCACATCTAGAAATAGACATAGCTACATCTTTATGGTGCAAATCTATCCTGCCTTCTATCCCCATGCCACAATGTCTCAGCATGTCAGAAAAAAAGTCACTCAGAAGAATTCTAGATAAAGAGAGAAGTACTAACAGGACACGCACCCCCTGTAAAGACTCTGGAACTCACTTTCCCTTTCATGCCTAAAAGTCTTCTGGATGTACTTTAGGGGTGTCGGTCTTTCAGAGTATCTGAGAATGAGGTAGGTGTCAGAGTTAAAGCCTCTGGATAATGAAAGTCCTTTTGGTCCATTTTGGCCCATGTATTTGAATTTCATTGCATCTAGATGCTGAGTTTATCTTGTATACTTTAGCTAGTGCATTCTGATGGATGAAAGTTAATATTAATCTATAAAATCAAGTAGCCACTAGCACCAGGTGACACACCTATTTATGAGTTTTAACAAAGACTTGAAAGGGCACTGAGAATGAATGGAGATGGAAACATCTCCCTTATACAGGACTTCTCTCCTGGTCAGAGAAGAGGCACATTCGGGAAGGTGTGGAGTGTCACCAATGGATCCTATTGTCACTAGAACTGATGTCAGCAGATAAAAGAGAACGTGAACTTCATTCCCAAAGGTTGCCAGTCCAGCACCTTTCCAAAGCACTGTGCTACCTGGGACAAAGCAAGGGGGATAGTTCACACAGTAAAAAAAAATAACCAACTCAGAGTAAGGGAAGAGGTGGCAAGCCCTGGTAGTCTGAGCTTGGGCAGAAGGTAGGTCAGGAGTGTTGCTTGTATAACCCAGGCAGTACTTCAAGAGGTACCCCCTCTCCAATTGAAGGGATCAAAGCAGGTGCACAAGCGCTGTGGATGGTGCAAGGACTCTCCTCCCCCTGTAGAGCAGACCCAGACCACCAATGGGGACTTAACCATATACTTTTTAATACTGGGAACATAACAGGCATAAATCAATCAGAGGGTATAGTGGACACTACAATGCCCCAAGGGGACAGGATTCAACAAAGGTTAGACACTTACAATCATTGACAAAAAACAGGGTTAACAGAATATAAAAAACCCAAACAGCAACACAGACAATAGGGTTGGTGAAATATAAAAAGGGCACAAAATGTCAAGTGACAAGGAAATATAGGGCCTTGGTACCTGGAGCGGGAGAAAGTGGGGGGAAAACACAATGGCCCCTTTCCACTGCAAGAAGATTTGTTTCTTATTATCTCATTCACCCCAAGTCACCTCAGCTGGCACTTGAACCCAGAGCTCCCATGTGATAGGTAGGAATGCTGCCACACAGCCACCACTGATGGCACTGCCCCAGCCTGCTAGGGGTCTTGACCTTCCCGGAGCCCCAGCCTCACCTCAAGCTACCTGGCCTCTGATTGGAGGAGCTGCAAACAGAGCTGGGAACCTCTCAGGTCACTGCTCAGATCCTTCCTGGAGTGAGGGGAGCCTCTCCTGCTGGCTGCAGCCACTCGTAGGGGATCCTGGAGCCCAGTGGGGAGCCTCTCCTGCCAGCAGCACAACACGCTGTTGAGGGTCCCACTGCTGCCTGCAGGTCCTGCTCCTTCAGGCTATTCCCAGGCACTGCTCCTGCCCCACTGGCTCAGGTCTGGGAAGCTCCTTCCTTGTTGTCCCTCACTTGTCTCTCTCCTGAGTCAGCCCATGCTATCCCTTTTATGCCCCCCCAGATGACCCAAGGGGCCAATCAGGACGGGGGGAGGTGAGTCTCTGGGGCCTGATTGCTGCAGAAAGGGAATCCCAAGTCCTCCAGTCTTCTTTTGCCCTTTCAAAACCCCTGGGCTAGGTCACTGCCAGCCAGCGGTCACACTTGCTTAGCCCAGCTCAGGCCTTTTTTGAACCAGTCAGCTGCCTGGAAGGTAGGGCAGGGCGGAGACAAAGCAAGCCCTGGTGCAAACCTGCATGGAAGCAGACTGTGAATGAGCTTGCCCCAGACCAGCTCCCCGGGGAGGTCATTCCAGGCAGCAGCGGCCCAGGCGGGACGAGGGAGCCCTCGGGACCCCGTGGAGAGTTAGCCCTGGCGCCACGCAAGGAGCTGGGTGCCCCAGGGGGGACACAGCACGAGGGAGCGAAGCAGGAGACCCAGCGTCCTATGGGGGCGACCGCAGCTGCCACTGGCCGCGCCGCGCCGCCCCGACAGGCGGGGCCGCGGCTCCGGCTCTGAGGCACGACGCGGCCCTCAG
>NW_017729033.1:63188817-63189261 GCF_001723915.1 Gavialis gangeticus | reverse complement strand
GGCGGCGGCAGCCCCGCAGCGCAGGCGGCCGCCGGCCCGGCCAAGACCCGCCTCCGCGCCCCGTGATCATTAGCAGAGAGTCCCCGAAACACTTGCTCCTCACCTCCTTCTCCCTCCAGGCATTGGCGAGGCCGCCTGTCAATCACGCCAGCACCCAGCGCACCGGGCGCCGCGGTGCCACAGACACAGGCGGCGGCGGCGGCGGCCACAGCCCGGGGAGCGGCGCGGAGAATGGAGGAGGAGATGCAGGCGGCAGCGGCGGCGGGCGGGGAGGAGGGGCGCAGCCTGCCCAAGATGTACCGGCAGCGGAGCCCCTACAGCGTGCTCAAGACCTTCCCCGGCAAGCGCGCCGCCCTGCCCCGGCGCTACGAGCGACCCACCATGGTGGAGCTGCCGCACGTCCGGGCGGCGGGGCAGCACTTCCCGCCGCCCGCCGCCAGCAGC
>NW_017729033.1:63183723-63188246 GCF_001723915.1 Gavialis gangeticus | reverse complement strand
AAGTTCCCGCGCTCGCCCGCCCCGGTTAAGTTGGTGCCGGTGCCGCGGCCCGGCCGGGGGGCAGAGCCCTGGCTCTCCTGCAAGGAAGCAGGGGCGGTTGCCCCCGCTGATTTCTGGCATCCAGGCACATCTTTCACGCCCTAAACCCTTTAGCCGTCTGAGGGATTTGTTTTCTGACAGAATCGGCGGCATTACACAGAGCTGCTGCCTTTTCTTTTCTCTTTTTTTACCTCCCCCCTTAGTCAGGGCCGGCTGGAAACCTGATCGTGACTTCTCAGTGAAGTGCCAGCCCCCAATTCCCACTTCCACGCCTAATCACAAGGAAGGAAGGCAGGCAGAAGGGCCAAGGCAGAAAGCTCTGGGTGTCCAGGGCACCCCCCCCCCAATCCAGTGCAATCTGCTAATCCTAGCAGGAGAATCGCCCTTCTTGCATCTTGAGCTAGATGTCAGAGAAAACAGATGAGAAAGGACAGGTTGTTGTTCTGTGGGTCATGATTTAAAAAAAAATAGATTTCCTGCTTCCTTGCAGTGTTTTCATAAAATGTGGAGGAGAACAGAAGATCAAAATATTGTTGGGTTTTTTTCCCCCTCTAAAGGTATAACATACCAAGATGTTAAATGCATATCTTTCTTCTAGTCATGGCTAGGAGTTAAAACCCACGTAGATCTTGATATGCAACCTAAATTTGGCATCAGGAAATGGGAAATTGCATCTTTAAGCAGAGTACAATCAAAAATGAATTACAATAAATCCTATATAATTGCATAGGTCATTCTCTTTAATGAGATTTTATTAACCTGACTGTCAAGCTTTTGAGTCAGGCAGATATTTTATCTTCTTCAACTGATAAAAGTGTCAGCTATAAACCACCATATAAATATTCATAAATCTACACATCTGTGGCAGCCTATCAGCATCATTCTTTTGGACATTAAAAGCATTCTAATTACTTTCTGTCTAGCAGAGCTGAAATGCTGCCTGTTATAGTATGTGCTTGGCAGGCATGATTGCTTTTGTTTGCCATCACAAATAGCAGCATCCTATTTTATATATTGATGGTCCAGAAAATATTCAGGGTTTGACTGAACAGGATGAATATTAGAAAGCACCATCTGGTTTTGATAACATCGGGTATATTAACTCATCTGTTAATTTTTGACACATCATTGATTTATTTATTTAGAAAAATTGTATCCTGTTTTGGTATGTTGCTGTTTGCCTTTGTAACAAATGTGATGACATTTCTTTACTAAACAGGGAAATGTGCAAGTTAATAGAATATATTTCAATGTTTTAATGCACATTTTTTCCCTAATTCATCTAGTATGCTGCTACTTCCGTCATCTCTCTCCAAATAACTGCAGCATGTTACAAAAAAGGGCTTAATTTTCTGTTTCATATATGGGCTTCTACTACACATTCACTGCTTTTTATGATGAACCCTGTGATCCCTGGCATTAAATCATACTTTCTTTTTCTGAAACTGTCTTTAATTTTTAAATAATTGAACAGTATTTTAACATCTTGGGAAACACGGTAAACATGGGGTCCAGGAGTTCTTTACAGAAGTGGGTTACTCTTACTAGACAGTTAAATATCTTCTAAAATAATATCTGTGGCCTTATTTTTACCACAAATCCCCCTAGGCAGGAGTCCTAAGCTTTGATAAGTTAGAGTTTGGACTTCCTTGTGTTTCTGAATCATACTGGTAGTTAGGGATCTGCTTCCAGGATTTGCCATAGACTTAACTCATTTTTTTATATGGAGCTAAGAGAAAGTTGGCTGCGCGGTTAAGTGCTCTTGAGCTCTTGCATCATCATCACTTATGTACCTGCCCTACGCTTTTCATTGTACAGCTAAGTTTACCCCACAGGCAAGCCAGACACGCCCTCCCCTAGTTGCATGCTTTATGAACTAAGAAGAAAGAACCCTGCATAATACACCTGTGCAGAGAGAAAATGCTGTTTATCATAGGTACTAGAATGTGACAGATACTGCAGATACAGTCACTTAGAGGCCTGTGCTTGTGACTTCATGATCCTGAATCCTAAATTTCATTTAAAAAGAAGGGGAAAAAACTATGTTCTTGTGGCTATGAAGAAAATCTTAAAACACAAACTGAGTATAACTAATTCTGTGATTTCAGCCATGGTCTGAAGATAGCCTAAAACAATAGCTCTTAATGGTGTAAGTTGCTCTATATCTTTCTGTGTAGTTTTTACTCCTAAATCTACTTCTCTGGAGTGTGACTTGGAGTATCAATGCCGTTCCAGAAAAGGACTGTATGTAGTAGCCACATCTAGACTTGGAAAAAGGTTGTTCTCAAAGTGAGGGTATGTGAGGTACATATCTTTTCTGGTATAGATGTGACTTCTGTGTTAGAAGAGTGTCATTGGCCTGACTGATGCTCTGGCTGCTAGATAAGTACTGGGAAGACCTGCTTGTCCCAGGAGTAGGGATTCTACTGTCATTTCTCCTGTTTCTGAAGAAAGGGAAGCCCTACTACTGCTCCTAGGGAGAAAGAATGTCCCCTTCTTACCAACCCTGCCTGAAGACAAAAGAGAGGTTCCCTGTGTCATTATGGAGATAAGGGTCACGGTGCATCTAGCATTCCAGAGTGCCGAATCCAGTCATAATTAGAATTCTGTTAAGTTCCCAACAGTGTTCGTGGAACTCTCAAAGGCATTTCCCCTTGTCTACATGTATTTCTGCACCATATTTCAACATTCCTCCTACCCATCCATCTTCATTGTTCAAAAAACATTAATTTTAATTGCTTTCTGATGAGGAAGGGGTTTTCTTTTGTTTACAGATGACATCAAGCTGAGGGGAGTAGTAGATAGGTTGGAGGGTAGGGCTAGGATTGAGAGTAACCTAGACAAATTTGAGGACTAGGCCAAAAGAAATCTCATGAGGTTCAACAAGGACAAGTGCAAAAACCTGCACTTAAAACGGAACAATCCCATGCACCAGTACAGGCTGGGGGCTGACTGGTTGGGCAGCAGCTCTGCAGAAAAGTACCTGGGGGTTATAGTGGACAATAAGCTGAGCCAACAGTGTGCCCGTTACCGAAGGAAGCTAATGGCATACTGGGCTGCATTGGTTGGTGTGTTGCTAGTAGGTAAAAGGAAGTAATTATTCCCCTCTGTTCAGCACTAGTGAGGCCACATCTAGAGTACTGTGTTCAGTTTTGGGCCCCCTACTACAGAAAGGATGTGGACAAATTGGAGAGAGTCCAGCAGAGGGCGACAAAAATGGTGAGGAGGCTGGGGGCCATAACAACGACTGAGGGCAATGGTGATGCATACAGGGTGCATGTGCACCCCCTGACACGCAGCACTCCCCACTTAGGCGACAGGTGGGGGGTCTGGTGCCTCACCCACGAGCACCAGCTGGGGGGTGGGGGAGCCAGCCGAAGCACTGCTGGCACTTCCAAGAGTGCAGCTTGTGCTTCCTAGTCACCAAGATCGGCCACGGTGGGACTTCCCTGCCCCGGTCGCTGACCAGCCACTGGGGGGCATGTGCCCCCCTGACTCAGGTGGCACCAGTCACCTATGACTGAGGAAATGGGGCTTATTTAGCTAAAAGAAGAGGAGACTGAGAAGGGACTTAATAGCAGCCTTCAACTACCCAAAGTGGGGTTTGAAAAAGGATGGAGATAGACTGGTCCCAGTGGTGGCAGATGACAGAACAAGGAGCAACGGTCTCAAGTTGCAGCAAGGGACATTAAGGTTAGATATTAGGAAGACTTTTCTTACTACAAGGGTAATAAAACACTGGAACAGGTTACTCGGAGAGGTGGTAGAAGCTCTATCCTTGGAGGCTTTCAAAACCTGGTTAGACAAAGCTTTGGCTAAAATAATCTAGTTGGAGATGGTCATGCTTTGAGCAGGGGGAGGGACTAGATGACCTCCTGATGTCCCTGCCAGTCCTAACTTTTTATGGTTCTTCACACAGTGCCTGAAGAGGTTTTCCTCCGAAATTTTGAAAAAAGTTACTCGTGGGGAGAGAACTCACAAAAGCAGTTCCATTCTGCTGGGTGAAAGTTTCACAAAGCTATGAAGGACTGGAACCAGGAGGTTGTACGAAAAAGCACTCAGATACTGTTTTAATTACGGAACAGGGGGGTTTGTTCCCATTATCAAACACGGGATATGACTCAGTTTCCCCAGTGAAAGGAATCATCTTCTGGTGTTCCACTCAGGTTGTTTCCAGAGGTAAAAAAATGTATATTAATAATCCTCAGATATACGTACATTAACAAACAGCATAAGAGGTCACAGAAGAAAGTTGCATTACTCCCTTATTCCAGTAAAAGCCCAAGTGAGTAGATAGGTTTTACAGTTGACAACAGAGGAAGTGAAACAAACAGTAGTGTGACTGGGGCATCAACCGTAGGCACTGACTAAGGGAAGTGAGGTGCCAGGATGGAGGCAGGAAGGTGCTAAAGTAGTGGAAGGGGGCAATGCCTGGCATGGACTCATCCAGTAGCTGTTAGCCAGTGCCATAGCGGGGGGGGGGG
>NW_017729033.1:63165444-63183615 GCF_001723915.1 Gavialis gangeticus | reverse complement strand
CCAGGGGGGGGGGGGGGGGGAAGCGGGGCGACTGCCCTGGGTGCCAAAGCAGTGCCAACAGGCACTGGCCAGCCAGGGCAGGGCACACAACAGAGCTGCAAGCAGCTCATCGGGTGGGGCGCAGGGATGGGGGGAGAGTGGCTCCCGCCACTGCACACACTCCTGAGCAAGCATGGGAAGAGCATGTACCCCCTCAGATCTGTGTGCAGTGCAAGGGCAGGCTGCCATTGCAGGCTTTGCCTGCACGGGGGTGCACATGGGTGCACGTGCACTCTGTGAGATCAGCCGTGCGCACCCTGGAAGCACCAGCCGCAAAACCAGAAGTGCCACTGGAAGTGCACTTTTTCACTGCTGACTCAGTGATCAGCCGCTGGGGGATCCCCCAGACTCAGGAGGCACTAGTCGCCCATGCACTGCAGCTCTTAGCGGAAATGTAATTCCTGGATAATACTGCTAATCAACAAGCTAAAAATAGCTTATTGTTATTAATTAGAAGCCTCAGCCTCCTCTGGAGTCCTGTTTTACTGCAATAAAAATTGCAAGAGAGTCTCTGCCCCAAGGATGCTGCAATCCAACTACCCAAGAAGAATGAAAAGGGATTACTTTCATCATCTTCATAAGAAAATTGAAGTACAGAGAGATAAAGGCTGAGGTTCAGAGTCACTAAGGGATATGAAATCCAGTTGGAACTTAAAAGGAATTGAACACGTAAGGATTTTACAATATTAAGTGCACAACCCTTCTGGGTTTACTTATGTATATATAAAAACCAACAGCACCTAGTGTGTTATATTTAGTATTAAATTTTCCAGAGTTACTAATAGTGAATAAAAGAAAGTCTAACACAATCTTTTTACTACAATGAAAAATGGCTAGCAAACAGTAAATAAAAACCTTGCAAAGGAAACATTAAAACTCACAGTATATATACACACATTAAATTGCTCCTCCATGGTAAATAAGCTGAAAACCAGCTTGGACTGTCCCTGAGAACTACTTTTATTCTGAGTCCATAAAAGGGAAATGGAAAAGGAAAAAAAGGGAAAAAATAGCTGCTCCTGGACACCTGTACTCTGTTTCAAACCTTAATACTGCTCCATTCTTGAAACTTGTGCCTGAAACTCTGGCTTATGCAGAATCCACTACCCTCTTCCTGGGGCTGTTCAACCTCTGAAAACTGCTTTCAGAACAGATTGAATCCACATCATCTGGAGCCTCTGGCTGGATCCAGTGCTGTTGTGTTGTATTTCTTTTTTTTTTCAGTAAGCCTTTAGAGCAGGATGCATACTTCTCTAGTTAAGAGAAAAGTTATTAAAATTCCCCTCAACCTCTTTCAGTTGCTGGACACTGGGCAGATTTGTTTCCCTGCTGCCAGCAGGAGTCAGAGCTCCCCAAGCCCTGATCAGTTGGTGGGCTTTTTCCTTTTTAAGAGGACAGTCCATTTCAGCCAACCAGGCCCTGCCCCTCTTCACCAAAAGTTCTCACAGATCACTCCCCTCTGGGTCCAGGTCCTACACACTCTCAAACCTGGTTGCTAACGTAATGTTTACTCGCCTGGACCTCAGTGTCACTGCCACCATGGCTGCCAGCCACCATCATTTCTTCACTGAGTATGCTCAAGAGCAGGGGTCAGCAATGCTTTTGGGCAGAGTGCCAAAAATGCACCAACCTGGTCATGTAACATGTTGGTATGCTAGGGGTGACTGGCTGGGGGAGCCACGAGAGGCCCAATCCTTGTTGTGGCAGTGTAGCCCTGGCCCCTTCCCTGCCATCCACCCCAAAGCATGCGTACCAAGCAAAATGCCATGCTCTGCCATGTGCTGGGGGTTGCTGACCCCTGCTCAAGAGGGTTTCACTGACTTTCCCAAAATGGATACATTTTGAAAAGTTCCTTCAAGGGGGTTATAAATGCGCCCTGCCAGATGAGGAGCTGGCTAGGGTGAGATTTGAAAAACCTTATCCTAACCTACTTGCCCACATAGATTGCACACAAAATCTGTGGTAGAGCTGAGAACTGAGTCCACATCTCCTGAGTTCCAGTCTAATATGTTAATCATAAAACCATATACCCTGATACTGAGAAAAATCTCATGAGTAGCGGGAGCAGATATAACTGCCATCTCTTCCAGGTAATTTTTTCCAGTGCATTAGCCTAACTACTGTCTGGTCTGATGAGTTTCAGACACCTTGTTCTTACTAAAGCCTTTTATTTGGTCAGGCACTGGGAAAGCCAACCATCTGGCTTGAAAGAAAATGAGATGTAGAAATGATTGACACAGCCAGGAATTGCACCAGATCTGATTTTCAATATGATATTATCCACAAGTTGCCTGCACTCAGAAGTGAAATAATGTAGCTAGCAACAGTGAGCGTTTTGATTGTGGTTTGTTGGCATTTTATGGGCCTTACCTTGTAAATCCTCACCTGGGCAAAATTCCATTAAGAGTCTGCAGGAGTTTTGCAAAAATAAAGACAAAAGGATCTGGCACAACAGAATTACATGGTTTCAGGGGTGGATCCAAAGGGGGTGCATTGGTGCAGTCACACCTCCCTTTTGAACCACACTGCAGGAGCATCAACTGGGGACTCCCCAAAACAGATAAGATCCCCCTTCTCCACTCTCAATACCCCCTCTTCCCCTCCATTCTCATCAGCATTTCTCCTTCCCTTTGATCACTCCCTTCCCCTGCCCATCACTGCTGCTGACCCTAGCTTTGGGGGAAACTCCAGAGCTGCTCTTGACCTGCTCCAACCAGGCTGTGAGGGAAATTGGATTTAACTGGGGACAGCAACAGTAGGCAGGTTTCCAGTTTCCTTTATAGTCTCTCAGGTGTTCCTCACCAGCCCAGGACCAGTCTTAGGAGAAGGGACCCTGCCCATCACTGCTTCTGGAGCAGGGCAGGAGCAGTCAGGATAGTGGTGGCAGCAGATTGATATCTGACCCCTTCCTTTGCCCAGAAGCATAAGTATAGAGGGTGAGAGGGGGAATGGGAAGAGACGCAGATGCTACTAAGCATGGAGAGGAAGCGAAGGGGTGCTGAGTGAAAGAGGTTTTTGCCTAATTTGGGAACTTTAAAAAGAGTCCCCAGCTGCTACTCCATGGTGTGGTCTACTGCCTTAAGAGGTAGGGTACCCCACTGCAATATTGTTTGCTGCTCCCACAGCCCCTCTTTTGAAATCCTGGATCCTGTGCATGGTTGGTGAGCATTATGATGGAGCTGGAGTAATAGCAGAATAACACTTTTGTAAACTGCTTATACTGCTTTAGCTTTTTACTGTCATTTCAGCAGAACACTCCTTTCTTAGGGAAATGTATATATTAAATAAAATCAATTAAGAACCATGGATCAGTGATTATTCAATAGTGTTCACATAAAAACAACTTCTCTTCATTTCTCAGTGATGAGGCATTGCACACAGCTTGCATTTCTAATTACATGCAGTCCGTAGAAGCTAAAACAGTGATTGCTAAAATATGTGCTAAATGGGCAGACTTCTGTTCATTTTCCATGCTAAGTAGGAACCATAATATTGTTCTAGTATTTTAAAATATGTGTTTTGTTATGAAGACTAAATAAAAAGTCAAATATTTTTCAGTGTTTGCTGCTGTGGTGTTTTCTAAATCGGACAACAAATTCAGAATTGTCAATATAGTTATTTCTTTATACAAAATCTCCTATAGTTGGAGCTATTGTCATATTGAACAATTTCAAAAGTGTCCTTATATTATAAAATATTTGAATTATTTTTAATGTATCAGAAACCAAAGTTTAGTATTCCAAAAAAATTGAAATTTCAAAGTAGATTTTTCCTGTCTTTCAGAGAGAGCCATAATTATTTGCACAGGGTTTAATCCCATTTCAGATGTTTCATTCATATTTTGTTCCCTTGCTATAAGGATATATAAAAAGTGAGTAACTGTTTTGTCAATTGGGACCATGATTAAAATGCAAACAGTAAATATGACTTGAGGTCTGGAATCGGATTATAGGATTAAAATGAATGAAAAACTGCTGTGTAGTAGGATTGCAAAATTCCAATCAATACCATCCTTTGATATTTTTTTGAAGAGAAATGTTGGAAGTGAAGAAATGAGGCAAAGAAACCACATCTTGAGGTTGGTTTTAGTGCTCCTTTAATTTCTTGATTTTATGTCACTTACTCAGAATGTTACATTTAGATAGTTATAATGTCAGTAGGTTCCCATCACTTGCATATATTTAGGAATTTATATTTACATTGTATTTGCTCTGCTGTTCCATATTTTTGAGTTTATCATTCTCTATGGGCCATCCACAGATAAGTAAAGTTTTAGCGAGTGTAAAAAGGTTCAGGAGTATAAATAATGCGCACACAGTGAGAGATTAAACAACATGTTTGTGGTTCAGTGTAGTGCTACTGCTGAATGTATGGCACTTTCAACCACTTGAGAAGACAGTTGTTTCTGACCATAATGACACTTTGAAAAGGCTGGTTTTGTAAAATGCTAGTGATGTAAGGTTCTTGTTACCTTTTTAAATAAAGATGGGGCTGCTGAAAAAAGTTACTAGGTAGTTTAGTTTAAATGCATAACAGATGCAGAATAAAATTTTCTGAACAGTACAGTGTAGAGCTCACTGTTCAGAAGGAGGGACGCTAAGGCTTTAAGTCAAATTTGCACCCTTCCAGGTCTGGACTTAAGTCCTGGTAGGTTGCCCTTGATGATCTCTGGCTAGCACCATTGCTCAGAATGGATTTCAGCTTCTCTGATTGCCACATCTTTTATGCCAGGGTTTGGGCATGGTTCTACAGAAAACCGCATGAAGCTGTCATCCTCACTTCCTGCATCAGGAGGAGTTTCCTCCAGGCAGAGCCAGGATTTTGTAGCTTGAACCCTCTTACCTTAAGCAAAGTGCCATAGTGGGGTGAGCATTGTAAGCAGTGTTGTTTCAAACACTTTTTCAGGGATGGTTTTGCTAATTTCAGTAGCAGCAAGTGGATTTTCCAACTGTTTGCAGCTTCAGGAATCCAAAAGAACCTAGTCTTGAAGGATTTGTGTTTTTTGTTTGCTTGTTGCTTTCATTGGCTGGTTGGTTGTTTTTTTCCTGCCATCTGTGTATTGTCAGTCACGTGACCATGTTTCAAAATTAAGGGTAGATTTTCAAATCAGCTAGTGATTTGGGGTGTCTAATATGGCATACCTAAAAAAGACTTTATTTTCAAAAAGTACATGTGCTCATCACTTTCTGAAACTCAGGCCCCTTTAAGCTACGTCAAACTCAGCTGTCGAAAGCCAAGCACACACAGCCACTAGCCATTTTTATAATCTTGGCCCACCATTCAAGTCAATTTTGTGAGACACCTAGGACATGTGCTGGGGACAAGGTTATGCCTACTCTGCATATGAAATCCTCTAAAATAGCCGTAATGTACTACCTTAGTGCAATGCTGAGCATGCATCAATAAACTCCCTCCCTCCAAAAGGAATTGGCATGTGACCAGCACCACCCTAAAGATGCTACATTGCAATCATTTTAGGTGATAGTGTGGGCAGAGCAGGCATGCTGTGTTTCACTGCAGGGAACTCAGCAATGAGGTAGGGTGGACCTGCCTCTAGAGGCATTTGGCTTTTGGGGGGTCTATAAATAAAAAAACCCTTATTGTTAGAGATAACAGCATAGGAAAGAAGTTAGCATATCTTCCTTAGATTAAAGAGAGCCTCCAGCACTCATTTTTCTCCAGTCAGTGAAATCTGGGCATACTCAGAGCCAAGACTGGAAGGAAGAGAAGACGCAGGGTCTAACCACAGTACTGCAAACCTGTCTGTATGAAGTGCCACTGTCTGTACACCACTGTTCAGGTCAAGGACATGAGCAGTAAGAAAACCCTCAGGGAAGCTATGGTGGAGAAAAGTGCACAGGGTACAAGAATAAAATACAGCATGAAATCTTAGAAACAAGAACATACAATGTCTACGAATGGTTTACATTTTGATTCAAGAAAAATACTTGTTTGACCTTATACTTGTGACAAAGACTCAAATGTGTGTTTTCTTCCCCATTTGCTTGTTTTAATTCCCTTTGAAAGCCCTGCATAGAGCAGCACCTATCATCACAATGCAGTCCTGATTAGCCATAAGGGCATAGGGGCACTCTCAAAATAGAAGCAAAATAAGGGTTGTTTTAAAGCTTGGGGTTAAAACAGTATTAAAAATGGAAGTCATAATTTTAATATGTCATATATAACATGTAAACTCTTGTGTGTGATAGTCTAGCTGGTACTGCTTGGCACATCTTTTGCATTAGGTTGCTGTGATTCATCTTTTCTTTTGTTTCAGAGAGTCGTATGATTCTGGATGCCTTTGCCCAACAATGCAGCCGGGTTCTTAGTCTTTTAAATTGCGGTGGAAAACTGATGGACAGCAATCACTCTCAGTCCATGATTTCTTACATAAAGCAGGAAAGCACAAGTTATAGTGAAAGACAAGAGCAGTGTCAGCTTGGGAAACTTGTCCATAGTCAGACACCAGACAATTTAGACATAGAGATGCAGTATATGCAAAAGAAACAACAAACCTCAGCCTTTCTGAGGGTTTTTACTGATTCTCTCCAGAACTATTTGCTTTCTGGGAGCTTTCCATCTCAGAACACCTCATCAGTAAATGATTTTGGCCATTTGGCAGATGTGGATCCACTTTCAACTTCTCCAGTACACACTTTAGGTGGATGGACCTCCCCAGCAACCTCTGAATCCCATGGACATCCGTCATCTTCCACACTTCCAGAGGAGGAAGAGGAGGAGGAGGAGGAAGGGTACTGTCCCCGATGTCAAGAGCTAGAACAGGAGGTAATTTCACTGCAACAAGAAAATGAGGAACTCCGAAGAAAACTGGAGAGCATTCCAGGTAAATAAGCCATTTAACATTACATCTTAGTATCAAATTTAATGTGTGTTATATTTGGTAGCAAGATTATAGTATTAAAGCTAACTTTAAAAGTATATATTAAGAGGTGTCATTGGCATTCACCCAAACAGAGGGACATAACATAAAGCTTTTACCCAAATCTCCTATAACTGCCCCTAATAAAATACAGATACAAATTTATAAAAATCGCAAGACCTTGATAAATGTACATTCAGGATTGTACATTCAGGATGAGATATATTGTCAAAACTCAGTCTGCTTGATTTTGGGACACTGAAGTCATTATGTGCAGGTTGTCATAATACTTTAAAATACATTCTTTGATATTTAAATGTCATATTTAATGTGGCATTTATATATAAATTGTCAGTCTACGAGTATTTCCTTTTTGCTTTAAAATCACTTATGGAAAGGATGGAGACGTGACCATCCCTTTAACAAGATGGATATGATGTTTATAATGGCTTTATCCTCCTAAAATGTCTCTCAGATCAACAAAAAGCTTGAACATTTCTCCACCCATCTCCAGGTAAAACCTGAGGAAAAGAGTGGCAGTCAACATGGTTGAGCTGTGTCTGATGAAGCGGGAGATCAAGCAGGTGGAGGATATTATCCACCTTGAAAAAAACTCCTCAGACTCCACACCCTTTTAAACCTGGAGCCATTAGAAGTTGAGATTAACTGAAGGGCTGCTTGCAGACATTAAAAAACCCCTCCAAAAATAACTCTACTTTAAACTTGGATCATTCCTGCACTGAGCCCCGCACATACTCAGAAAAGGTGGTGAGTTACTTCAACTTAGCTCTGCAATGTCTGTAAAGATCTGGCACTTTAGTAGGGCTTTTTTGGTGCTTTTATTGGATAGCTGCTTGAATTAGCTTTAGCTAAAAGTGCCAAGAAGCCCTGCTGAAGTGCCTGATCTATTCTTCAACCTAGCTCTGCAGCATCTACAACACACTGCTTCTTCTGGTAAAGTGTGGGGTTTTTTGGTTTTTTGTTTGTTTAGCATCTGCAAGCAGCCAAGGTGTTTCAGCTCTGGTCTCAAATGAGAACAAAGGAGGTTTGTAAAGTATTCTAAACCTAAGCCTTATGAGGAAAGACTAATGGATGTGGGACTGCTCAGCCTGGAGAAGAGAAGACTGAGGGGGTACTTGGTGGCCATCTATAAGTATGTAAAGGGTGAATATTGGGAGCTGGGAGAAAAACTGTTCACTAGGGCGCCCAAGGGGAAGATAAGGAGCAATGGCCATAAATGGTTAGAGGATGGTTTCAGGTTGGAGGTAAAGAAGAACTTTTTTACGGTGAGGGTGACCAGAATCTGGAATAGACTTCCTAAGGGGGTGGTGCAGTCCCCAACTTTGGAAGTCTTCAAGAGGAGACTGGACAGACACCTTGCTGGGATCATTTGATCTCAGCAGTATTCCTGCCAAGAGCTCAGGGACTGGACTCGATGATCTCTCGAGGTCCCTTCCAGCCCTTAATTTCTATAATGCTATGATTCGAAACCCATTAGATTTTAAATACAGGTGGAAGTACAATACTTTGGATTGTCCCGCTGATAAAATAGAAAACAGTAAAGACTATACAATACATACTTGTTTTTGAGACTTCTTTGAACAGAGACCCACACAAAGCTCATGGCAGTAATCAATAAAAGGGGTGAGAAAGGCATGAGTGGGGGCTGCATCTGAGAAAAAATACTACCAACCTTCTACTCAAGCACAGATGAAAAAAAGTCTTTTGGCACTAGCTGTTATCTGAATATCTACTTGAAGATCCAAAATGTGAATAAAAAGCAATATGAGGAGCAGATATACATTTCTTCAACTCATTCCACCTCTCTGTTTACTGATGACTTCGTACCTCACATGGAACAATTGGAGTGATACGTAAAACCCTGTGGTACCCAGAGTTAGATCATAGTCTCATAGAATTTAACACCAAAAGAATATTGGAGTCAGATCTAGCCTGTACATCATAGGCAACTAACTTTCACCGAGTTATTTCTCTGTTAGACTCAATAACTTTTCTGCGCTACCTCCTCTCTGACAAAAGTTTTGCAAAACTTGTTTGCCTAAAGCTTTTCTTTCAGAAAGGCATCTAGTCTTAATCTGAAGTCTTAAGAAGATGGAGAATCCAACACTTAGTAGGTTGTTCCAGTCGTTAATCACTTCCACTGTTAAAAATTTTTGCCTGATTTCTAGTTTGAAGGTCTTGCTTCAGCTTCTAGCCATTGGTTCTTGTGATGTCTTGCTGCACACAATTAAAAATGCTGTTTAGTACCCAGCATTTCTTCACTGACAAGATAAATAAACAATACATTTCTCTCTATAGATGTTTCCTCTAGCAGCTGAATCATCAGCCTGTGTCTTCCTGTAGCACAATGTGGGGATTGTATAGGAGGAGTGTTCTGCTATGTGCTTGGATTGAGCAGTAGAATCCAGCCTGAGCAACACACTGTCTCTTGGGATGAGGGGAGCAAAAGACCCTGAGATATTGGAGGGCTATGCTGTGAGTTCTCTTCAAAGGGAACATGTACAGACATTTGCTCTCCGATTAGAAACTCTCTCAGGAGCAATTTAACCTTGGTTGTTCCTGGGTTATTTTTCTCCCAGAGCTACCAGTTATGCCAGGTGGGGACAAAATGGCAGATCTGGGCAGCAGTGGACTCCATTTCCCAGCAGCCCCCAACAGCAGCTGCACTGTAATAGTGCAAGGCCAGAGTTTCCATGGAGACCAGACCTAGAGCTCTGGCAGAGTGCACAGCAGGGCTGGGATCTCGCAGTGGTGATAACATGGTCCAGAGCCAGGGCAGAACTGCAATCTACAGCCAGCGGATTGCAGCTCTGCCCCAGCTCCTTGCAGCAGTGCCAGCATCGTCCAGAGCTGGGGCAGTGCCATGATCCACTACCTGCACACCCCTTCCTGGGGTACACTGTCACTGCTACAAGATCCAAGCCCAGCTCCGGAGCAGCTCCCAGCCCTGCTGCACGTCGTGTCAGCAGAGGCAACACTAGGAGGGGGTTTGGGGCTGTAGCCATTCCAAAATTCCCTGTAGCCCCCCCATAGCCACATCTCCCAGCAGTGTCACTGCTGCCACCGCTGCCCACCCTGCACAAATGGCGGTAGCTGAATCCACCCTGCTCCCACCTACAGCACAGCCCCCCCTCAACATCTCCCACCAGGAAGAAGTTGGTGCTGCTGCTGCCTGCCAGCACTGCAGGGGCTGATCTCCATGGAAACCCTGGCCCTGCACTGTCCAGCACAGATGCTGCTGGGGTATCCATGGAAACTGGCCCCAGCCACACAGGGGCTGCTGGGAAATAGAGTGCACTGCGGGGCTGGACTTTGCCTGCCTCTGGTTACTGCTGTAGGAGAAAAATTCTGAACACCTGTACACTTTTGGTTTCTCCTGGGAGAGCAGTGTGACCTTCCCAGGAGAAACTGAATGTCTCTACATGGCCTTAGTAGGAGCTTATTTTCAGTTGCTTGTTCATTTTGACTCTTGAGTCCTTTTTACTGTTGCTGCTTTCTAGGCTAGAAAGCTGAAACTATACGTTGCGTTCTGTATGCATTTTTCATAGACACCATAAGTTTGCATTCGGCAGAAGTATTTTGTTTGACAGAACCCAGGTTAAGCAATTCAGAGTGTTTTGACTGCCCTGTTCTCTTCATTATTTACCATTAATTTTTGCATCATCTATGAATCTTATCAGAGATATATGTTTCCCTCCAGATTACTAGAAAAACAGTAAGTACCATTGAGGTAGTACCAATCTAAGTAGAACCTCATTAAAAATGTTCTCATTCATGTTGATTCCTTATTTGAGATCTGCCTGTTAGCCAATTCTTAATCTATATAATATGCTCTGTTGATAGTGTATATTGCTATGTTTTTAATCAAAATGTCACTTAGTAGTAAGTTGAATACTTTGCATTAGTCTGTATTACATCCATGGAGTTACCTTTATCAACCAAACTTGTAATCTCATCAAAGAATGAAATCAAGTTTGTTTGACAAGCTCTACTTTCCAAAAATCATTTTGACTGGCATTAATTATATTCCTATCCTTTAATTCTTTGTCAGTTGAATCTCTTTGTCAGCTTTTCCATTATTGTGCCCAAGATTGATGTCTGGCTGAGCAGTCTATATTTATCTGGGTCATTCCATTTGCCCTTCGTTTCATTTTTAGAGGAGAGTGGAGTCACCTGAATGTCATTCTCTCTACCCCTACAGATAAAAAAAAAATCCCTTCAATGGTATATTCAAAGCAACTGAAAAATACAGACTGAATTTTCACAAATGCAAGTCATGTATTTATCAGTAGATTATCTTCAACTAATGCAACTTGATGCTGTCTACATAATATATATAGGTCCACAGCCAACCTGGCAGCAGGTCAGGAAAATCTGAGGATTTAGGTGTTTGCCACAGTTGCCTTGCTCCTAACTAGGACACGGGTCTAGGATGGAACCGAAACTCCCCAGTTGGTTCCAAAAGCACCAAGGAGTGAATATGCTTAAAAAACAAGCTAGGGGGAGGTCTGCAGTTCTGGCTCATAGCCTGACTTTGGTCACACATTCTCGTCCAGCACTAAAAAGTAGTTACATTTTCCATGACATAAAACACTCTGAGCTGACATGCATTTGCAGATAAAGGGTTCAGAATGTTACTGAGGGTTCCAGAAAATCTCACCCTAAGATTTTAATAATTCTTTTCACAATCTGACATGTAATATCTCCCCTCCCTTGTGCAAACACTTTCCTCCCTTCTGTTTAAAATTCTGCAGGCTGTCTGTATGCCATGGCAAGCAATGAGAGAGATCCAGGTGAAAAGAGGATTTAGGGGCCTCTTTGGTAGAGGAAGGCTATTCTTAGGTCCTGTCAGCCCATTGGAAAAGTGATTGTTTGACTAAGGGGTTTTCTCCTTCAGTGCTGCACAGAACTGAAGCAGTTCTATTAGCCTCTAAGGCATGGGATCTAGCCCATAGTTGCTGCCCGTGGATCTTGGAGTTGATCCACAGGCACCATGCAGGGTGCACAGGATGGCCCTGCACACCTCACATAGTGGTTGCGCTGGCCAGTCCGAGACTGCTGCATACAGCAGCCACTCCAGGGATATGTAGGGCTGTGCTACAGGTACTCTAGCAACCGGAGTAGACACTGCATGCAGCACAGCCTGGAGTGGCCAGAGCAAGACCATGCTGCATGCATCACCCTTTCCAGCCAGTTTGTGGGTCCAGTTCAGCTCTCAAACCAGCCTGGAACCAGTCATCCGGCCTGTAGGGCTGAATGAGTTTGACACCCCTGCTCTAAGGAAAGACCAAAAATAGGTCCAAGAGGGAAGGAATGCTTTCCCCATGTACTGAAGGTTTGACATTCCTGATGGCAAAATGTAAACAGAAGATAAAAGCAACAGACTGTTCCTTCTTTTCTGTAACTGACTGTGAACCATTCTCCCCCCTTCTTTCAAACAGTTAGCATTTTTTCCTTTTGGTATGCAAAGCCCCATTTAAAATCAATGAGAGTTTGCATTCTAAAAATAGATCCTCAGCACATTTCTAACTGCAACTGTACAAAACCCCATTTGCATTCCTCACAAAAAGAATCCTAGAACAAAGTGTTTTCTGGGGACATAAGAAAGCAGTGAAATTGTTACTTTGTTAGAAGTTTTACTGAGAAAAAATTATACAATCCTGGTCCATTGAGGTGGAGGAACTGAGACCTTCTGCTACTAATGCCTTTCTTCCTGTCCCCAAGATCCTACAATGCAAGTTTTTCAAGTCCCGCAGTTTAGTGGTATCTTTTTAGTTTATAGTGGACACGTCTACATGAGACACCACTGTGCAATCATTACTGCACATTTACTTAGTACATGTATTAGCAAATACTAAATAAATGTACAGTAACCAGAGTTACTGCACAGTAGCGCTGGCAAACATTTTTTGGGTGATGCTACTGCAGAGTAGCCTAATAATAAAGGGTATTAGCACTGTCCATGCTGCAACATGCTACTGTGCAGTATTTTTCGTCTACTGTACAAGCAGCATCTCATGTAGATGTGCCTAGGGTGCCCCAGAGAATCAGTCCTAGGCAGACCACCAAATAAAAGCAGAAGGAAATATTCTAGAATTGAATGGATTCTTTTCATAGAAATATACTGCATTTACGCAGATCCAAGAACAACTCTGGATTTAACGTGACCCCCTGCCCCCTCCAATAATTAGATTGAGCAACAGAAAATTCTCCAACTATTACTGTATGGGGAAGTGGATTAAGGAATTCAATTAGAAGGAGGGTAATGATGTGGCAGTAGCACAAGGGTGTGTAGGATAGACTTGGCAACTATATATGGTATACAAACTAATATTTTATTGCTGCTGTTTTTTAAACCCTTGGTAGTTACTTTGAAATACTTTCTCAGTTTCCCTTGATACTCTCACCCATTAAGTTAGTCTAATAAAAGATATCACTTCTACCCCAAGAGTTTTGTCTGCCTGTGCTTTTAGACCAACATGGCTAAAACCAGTATCCTTGATACTCTTGGCATTTTAGCTTGATCCTCTCTGGTCTTGTTCTGCTTTACAGCTTCAAAGAATGAAGTTATTTTAGTAAATAGAGCTTGAATAGAATCAATGAGTGTTTTGAAAGGAATAGTATACTAGAGTGCCTTTTTGAATTTGTATGCAATAGCTGCCATTTCAGTATTGCTTTGCTTTGCAACTTCAGGATGCTTGTGCAGTTTCCAAAACTATCTATTTTGAGCATACAAACTCTTACTCCTGTTAATATACACAGTACAGTTACTTCAGCTGATCTGGGCCATATTAACTTTATTTTCTTCATGCATCAATTTTTAGATTTATCCTGGCAAATTCTGTGGAATTTGTGATCAGAAAGCCTTGACCAAAAGCCACACAAATTAGAGAAAAACCTGTAAAGCGTTAGATTTATTGGCTGCCTATCTACATGAGGTTTAGATAAAGCGTCCTGTGGCCATTTTTAAATGTGCTGGGGCTTAAAACATGTGACAGCGAGCCGTTTTAATTAGAGCAGCTCTCTGGGAACTGCTCTAATTAAAACGCCCGCAGGGCCCCCCAAAGCACGGGGCCTGGGGTGGTCGCCCCAATTCGCTTCCCCCCTAGGGATGGCCCTTGGTACCTAACAGACTTGGAAAAAGTTTTGGTGTCTGTACTCCAAAGAGCTATTTAAAATGGCCCTACACCAGCAGCCACAAATTCATTAGCTGCTTCTATTTTGGATTGCTGAGTTTCATAGGTATCTTCTGCACATACTGAGAAGCAATTCAGGTAGAATACCTAGGCCTCTAATTTACACCTAAGCACTTTCATGATTCAGATCTGGGAGACACTTAAGTTCCACCTATGTCTCTGGAGAAACTCCTGTCAACAGGTGAAAAAAGTTCCATTCTTACATTAACAGCACTGAAATCAGTTCAAACATAATGGTTCATAGAATCATAGAAGTAGGGTCGGAAGGGACCTTGTAGATCTTCAAGTCCGACCCCCCGCCTGGGCGGGAGAAAAGACTGGACTCAAATGAGTCCAGCCAGGTAGTCATCAAGCCTCTTCTTAAAGATCCCCAGGGTAGGAGCCAGCACCACTTCCCTAGGAAGTTGGTTAATGGTGATGTAACCAATCTCTTCCTAGTAATTAGAGCACTCACCCAAAAAGTGGAAAAACTTGAGTCCAAGGACCTCCAGTAGACTACAGTCAGGTTGCCTCTTGCTTGTTCTCCTTCTGGCCTCATGACTTACAGTCTCGGGTACCCCACGGCCCATCTTTAGGCAGGATAGAAAGTGCACTTTTCTTTTTAGGACTGTCCCTTGCTCTGAACCCATTTCCTCTACTTTGCAGGGAAATACCTTAACCAGCAGGCTATAGAATAAGCTAAATGAGAGCATTGTCCACCTTTTGGCTGCCTTGTGCCCCATCTTCAACAAAAGAGTCATGGGCAGTCTGAGTTTGTAGGTTACTGGTTACAGCACTCCCTGAGTGAAGGGATCCTGGGCTCCAGTCTCTACTGCCAGGGGTATATCTATTTGCTAACCAAAGACTATCTAATGTAAGAGGCATAAAAAGTCCTGGCAGCAGAGACTGTAATTCAGGCCTCCCTCACCACTCCCCTGGTAGTGTATTGCATTTGACTGTCACTTTAGGTCAGCCAAGCTAACCATTTATGGCCTCTTACCTGCATTAGCTTCTGTTTGTTGCTTGCAGTGAAGGGTGCAGTTTTCTTATTCATTCACCTATCAAATTGAAAATATTATAAATTGTCAGGACACTTAGACATGAAAAGCATGAATTCCAGGAGATAAAGCATTATCTCCTATTCTTCTGCAACCCCTGGCTTCTCATCACCCCAGGGCACTCCACCACTTTTCTTCACAAGCTGCCACATGCAGCTCCTGCCAGCTTCCAGCTTGTTATTGAAATAAATGAGCTAGTAGACAAAAATTATATAATCCATGTTGTACAGAGAACTTGTCCAAATATTAGGGTGAAAAATGACTCCATTTATATGATCAGAGATCAGTACTACTATATATGTTCTAAATAGGTATAATATTGTTCATCACAGCTTTTTGACAGTAAGTCTAAATTCAGAAATACCCTCAAATGAACTTAAAATGAAGAATCTCTCATCATCCAGCAAACAAGGTCACCAGAAACTTGTGAAATAAAAATTGAAATCTTAAGAGGGAATAAGGAAGCTTCTTGTTTCTTTCCTCTGAATGAAGGCATTATAGATGTTCTGACTACAATAAATAAAGGTATACAGTACCATATGATGTGAGGTAGGAAATGGCAATAGTGCTGTATATCAATTCAAACTGAATGGATGAAGAGAATTAAAAAGATCCATTTAAATAAAATATTTTAGCCACAGTCAGTATAGTTGTACAGGTCTTTACCAGTAGTCATCAATGATGTACATGGTCTGTGTGTACCTATAAAGTATAATTGGGCGCATCTACATGAGATGTTACTGTGCATTTATTTAGTACTTGTATTAGTAAGTGCTAAATAAATGCATAGTAACCGGAGTTACCATGCAGTAGTGCCAGCGAACATCTTCCAGATGATGCTACTGCACAGTAGCCTAATACTACCGCTCAGTAGTGTATTAGCATTGTCCATGCTGCAATAGACTACTTCACAGTATTTTTCAGCTACTGAGCAGTAAGCCTGTGCGAAGTGACAAGTATTCGCTTCAGATTCGGACAGTTTGGAGGGATAGTGATTCAATTCAGAGATT
Source organism: Gavialis gangeticus (assembly GCF_001723915.1). Classification (NCBI taxonomy): domain Eukaryota; kingdom Metazoa; phylum Chordata; order Crocodylia; family Gavialidae; genus Gavialis; species Gavialis gangeticus. The sequence continues at coordinate 63,167,432 of NW_017729033.1, read as the reverse complement.
CAAATTAATGTCCCGATTCGATTCGGCTGAATCAGATCCAAAGATTCAGCACCGCTTCGGAGATTTGACCATATACTAAACAAGCAGTAGTCCTCACCATGCTGGACACAGCTGCCTCCAGCTGGTAAGTCTGTTGTGGAGGGGGGTGAGAAGGGGCATGGGGGAGGGATGGATTGGGGCTGGGCCTGGGCATGGGGGACAGCCTGGGCCATGGCACATGTGGCTAGTCCCACTGCCTCTGGGCATGGGGGTGGCATCTGGCATGGAGTGTAGCCTGGCCTATCCCTGTAAACAGCAGAAAGTGGGGGGCTAACAGGGCTTAGCCACCCCAAACACGGGGCAGCAGTAGGGCCACAAGGTAGCCTGGCTGTAGGCTTCCAGCAGCTGCAGCCTGGGTGGGGAGGGAGTGGATCTGGGAGTGGGGGAGACACTGCACACCAGTGGGGTGGGGCTCCTGCTGCTACACACACCCTGGGAGGCACAGGGTGCATGTGCCTCAGACCTGTGCGAGACAGGGCGAGCTGCTGCTCACTGTGGGCAGGGGCCAGGGTTGTGCTGAGCTCTTCCCGGCAGGGGGAATCTGAGCCGGGCTGCGCTTGGGGCGTATGGTGATGGGAGCAAGGCTACATGGGGGGCTGCAGCCACCCCAAAATTTGTCGTAGTTCCCATTCCCAGCGCTGCCACCACCTACTCCCAGTGCAGCCCGGTCCAGCTCACCCCACTGGGAAGAGCCCAGCACCACCAACCCCAGTGCACAGTGGCAGCCTGCCCTGCCCCATGCAGATTCAGGGGTACATGCCCCCCGTGCCTCCCGGGGTGTGTGCAGCGGCGGAAGCCACCACCCTCTCCTTGCACTGGGCACCCCCTGGATGAGCCACTCGTGGCTCTGCCCCACACTCTGCCCTGGCTGTGCAGGACAGGGGTTCAATCTGCCCCCCCTCCCTCTTTCCCCCATAGGTTTACCTGCTGGGGGAGGGGGGTGCATGCACATGCTCAGCCCCCCCTGCCCCTTCCCCCCAAAAAATTCTCCCTCCACCTATCCCTGTGTGCGGCTCTTAGGCACACAGGGAGCTGTAGTCTGTGGGGCAGGTGCTGTAGCAGCCAACGCAGCTTCCCAGAAGCCCCCTGTGGTAGTAGCTCCTTCCAGCTGCCACTGCCAGTGTCACCAGTGCTAGAACCAACTAGTGTCTCCAGTGCCAGAACCGGTGTAGAGCAGACAGGCCAGGGTGCCCCGCGTGTCCCTGTGATATGTGCCAGTTCTGCAGGCCAGGTCAGCACCTCCCCGCCAGGCCTTCAACAGCTCACCAGAACTCCTTAAGTCACTCTCCAGCTCAAATAATAGCCCATCCCTGAATTAGTGGCTGCACCCTGCCACTCACCAGAGATCAGAATGAATCCACGAGCATCACATTTATATTGTATAGAGGAAAAAGGGTGTATTTTCTTGAGGAATTTCAGTAAGAGCAATATCAAAGTGTTTAAAAAGTCCTTAACCTTTCCAAAAATTACAGATGACAGTTTCCTAAATCAGAAGTATAGCCTCTAGGATTGGGGGACAGGGTTATTCTCTATGTGGTCTCATCTTGATAAAGAGGAAATGATTACAGTAATACAAATTAGGGATAGCGTAGGTACAAGTGATCATGGCTTGATTACATCTGTTATGCACAAAAAGAATACAATCCAACCCAGTGTTATATACACACGAACACATACGCACACACATACATATGCAAACACACACACTTGCTGCTTTATAAAAGGGCCAATTTTGCAAACCTGAAAACAATTATGAGCCAAAGCAGTTGGAAAAATTTAAACAAAAAAATGTAAATGATAATGAGAAACTGTTTCAGAACATTTTCATAGTTTCATAGTTTCTAGGGTCGGAAGGGACCTGAGTAGATCATCTAGTCTGACCCCCTGCCATGGCAGGAAAAAGTACTGGGGTCAAACAACCCCAGCAAGGTGTTCATCTAACCTCCTCT
>NW_017729033.1:63149127-63165309 GCF_001723915.1 Gavialis gangeticus | reverse complement strand
TCTAGCGTGCCCACATCCCCCCACATCTTAGTGTCATCAGCAAATTTGAACAGGGTGCTTTTTACCCCTTCGTCCAAGTCACTGATGAAGATGTTGAACAGTGCAGGCCCGAGGACCGAGCCCTGCGGAACCCCACTGCCCAAGTCCTTCCAGGTTGAAAATGACCCATCCACCACCACTCTCTGGGTGCAGCCCTCCAGCCAGTTGGCGACCCAATTGACTGTGTGGGTGTCGACACCACAGTCCCCCAGTTTCTTAATGAGAACAGGGTGAGAGACAGTGTTTTGCTAGAGGCCCCCAAAAAACCACACTCAAGAAAGAAGACCCCATACTGATTTTTAAAAAATGGCTTGGAAAGAAAGTGAAAATATCTATAAAAAATAACAAATGGAAGAAAAGAGAAATGAATATACATTAGTAGCCATGCACTGTACTAAATAAATAAAATAAGCCAAAGGCTGCAAGGCCAATCTATGGCCAGTGGAGTTGAAAACAAAAGGAGGAGTTTTTAAAGTATAATAGGAAAAAAGAATCCTAACCATTGTCAATAATAATACAAGTGTTCAATAAATATTTCTGTTACGGTATCTGAGAAAAAGCCAGCTTATGTCATATCATAGGAAAAGGAGTATCCTGATAACATGTTTTCATCAATTCATAGATGCTAGGGTTGGAAGGGACCTCAACAGGTCATCGAGTCCCACCCCTTGCCTAGGCAGGAAAGAGTGCTGGGGTCAGATCCAGCCTTCTTCTAAAGATCCCCAAGGTAGTGGAGAGCACCACCTCCTTTGAAAGCCCATTCCAAATTTTGGCCACCCTTACTGTGAAGTTTTTCCTGATACCTAGCCTAAATCTGCTCTCTGTCAGTTTGTGACTGTTGTTCCTTGTTTACCCCAAGAAGTGCCCTGGTGAGCAGAACATTTCCAATCCCTTGCTGTGTCCCCCTAATGAATTTGTAGGCAGCCACAAAATGACCTCTCAGCCTTCTCTTGTGGAGGCTGAAGAGGTCCAGGTCCCTTAGTCTCTCCTCATAGGGCTTGTCCTGTAAGCCCCGAACCATACGAGTGGCTCTCCTCTGGACCCTCTCAAGTCTATCAACATCCTTCTTGAAGTACGGCGCCCAAAACTGGACACAGTACTCCAACTGCGGTCTGACCAATGCCACATAGAGGGGAAGTATCACCTCCTTGGTTCTATTTGTCATGCACCTGCTGATGCATAATAAAGTGTGGTTAGCTTTGCTGATGATTTCGTCACACTGACAACCCATATTCTCTCTTCCAGTAGTAATTAAGGATAATATTAAAGAGCAGTTATTAAACAGCAACATTTAAAAACATTTTTTTTAAAACCTCTCATGCAAGAGTTGTAAAAGGAAAGGGACAAGGAGCTCTGTGTGCTGTTTATTTTGGTTTTCAGTAAGTTTTGGAATACTGGGGAAGTTCCAGAGGACTGAAAGAAAACAAATGTGCAAATATTAAGAATAGGATAAATGGAAAAACTAGAACAAATGTAGGCCTAGCAAAATATAGGAGCCAGTTTGGTTGATGTAGAAGTCTACATCTATGTATGCTATTGCTGCTGACAGACATGAAAAAATAATCAAAAGCAGTGCTTTACTTTCAGCTCAGCACACCTCCAGACCAAGTGCAGCATATGCCCAAAAGAAGCATTGTGTTAGTTTGACCCGGCTTGCCCAGTGTCTATATAAATCAGGCGCTTCAGTGGGGCTTTTTTGGCACTTTAACAGGGCTTTTTGGTGCTTTTATCTAATAGCTGATTCAATCATAAAAAATAAGGGTTGGAAAGGACCTCAGGAGGTCATCTAGTCCAACCTGCTGCTCAAAGCAGGACCATCCCCAACTAAATCATTTCAGCCAAGGCTTTGTCTAGCCAGGTCTTAAAAGCCTCCAAGGATGGAGAGTCCACAAACTCTCTAGGTAACCTGCTCCAATGTTTTACTACCTTTCTAATAAGAAAATTCTGCCTAATATCTAACCTAAACTTCTGTTGCTGCAACTTGGGACCAATAAGTTTTGGAATACTGGGGAAGTCCCCCTTGTTTTGTCATCTGCCACCACTGAGGACAGTCCAGCTCCGTCTTCTTTGTAACCCCACTCTAGGTAGTTGAAGGCTGCAATTAAATCCCCTCTCAGTCTTCTCTTCTCTTCTCTAAACTAAATGGGCACTTGTACACATGATAGGGGTTTAGTCCTCAGGGTTTTATTCTGTGCCCCCTAAACTGAAATGGTGAGTTTTTAATTGAAACCCACCATCAGGCCCATCCCTGAGGTGGGTGGGGGTTGAATTGGGGCAACTGCCCCATGCTCCACACTTGGGGGGCCCCACAGAGCAGGGCGGAGCAGCCACAGCGACTCCGCACTGCTGCCAGCTTCACATCTGGGCACTCAGACCCCCACACCAAATTCAGCAACTCTGGGCGGAACCCCGCACAGGCGTATTTGCCCTGAGCCCTGCACTCTGCTCGCATTGTCTCTGCCCACCATTTCAGCTTTTCCATCAGATTATGGTGACGGGCCCAATCCTTTTTTCTTTTTATTTTTTTTTTTTGGTCATAGGCAGAGCCTGTCTGCTGGTTGAATCAATAGCTGATTTAATCAGTTATTAGATAAAAGCGCAAAAAGCCCCACTGAAGTATCCGATCTGCACAAACACCGGGGAGTTGGGTCAAGCTAACGTACTTCCTCTTCTGGTAAAGCACTGGTGGGGTTTGTTTCTTTTACATGTCTACCAGCAGCTTATATCTGTCTCAGTACCACAACATTTTGATTAAGAAACCAGAATGATACAGCATCCAGATGTTTCATGTTAAATGGATAAAATTAGCTTCATGATGGGTCTTGAAATGCAGTTGTAAGTGGGAAATCATCCTTGAGCAGATGTGATTTTAGTGGGTTCCATGTACATTTGTTCTTGGTTCTACACTGTTTTAATATTTTTATCAGGAATGTAGAAGAAAACAAAATTATCACTAAGAGTTGGCAGGTGATACAAGGTCTGGGGGATTTTCAGACAAGGAAGAGGAGAGGTCACTGATAAAAAAATATATCTTGATTACTTGATAAGGGAGGCACAAGGAAGCAATATGCATTTAATTCAGCCAAATGTAAAGTTGACATTTAGGAGCAAAATTGCTTAAACCTGTTTTAGAAGATGGGAATCTCAATTTAAGACATGGAGACTGAGAAGGATCTGGACATCGTAGTGGATTATCAACTGAAAATTAACTCCCACTGTGATGTTGCAGCCAAAGCAGTCAAAAGTGCTCAATCTGTTTAGTTTAATACAGAGAAGGTTAAGGGATGACCTGATTACATCCTATAAGTACCTTCCTGGGTAATAAAAATGTGATAAAGTGCTCTTCAGTCTAACAGACAAAGGATGAATAAAGTCCAATGGCTGGAAAATGTATCTGGACATTTTCAATATAGTCATGGGGCACATTATTGTTAACAATGAGGGTAAACAGCCATTGTAGCAGCTTACCAAGTAAAGTTTACTTTGCCAGAAATATATTTTAAAAGTATGCTATAATGCACGCAGAACTTAATTCAGGAAAGTCCTAAGACCTATATTATGCAGGAGGCCAGACTAGATCGGGGTGGGTAAAATGCGGCCCATGGGCTGGATGCAGCCCACTAGGCCATTCTATCCAGCCTATGGGTCAGCTAAAAAATTTAGAAAATTAATATTCATCTGCCCCTGGCTGCCTGTCATGCAGCTGTTGATAGCTTGCCAAAACTCAGTAAGCAGCCTTCCTCCCAAAATAATTGCCTGCCCCTGGACTAGATGATCAGAGTGGTCCCTACTAGCCTTATAATGTATGCATTCTGTGGTCAAAGCTCTATTCAAGAGTTCATTATGAAATGTGAAAACACCATAGGCAAGACCCTTGCAAGCAGTGCCCTAAGTTTCATTTGGCATAGCATAAGGAAACCAACAGCAATACAAGGCTTGTTCTTTAGAGTAACTGCAAAATCTTATTACATTGGTCAATTAACAGTAAAGTTCCAACAAGCCCTTGTGCAGGTCCTGTTTTTACAGTGTTGGTCTCCAAAATTATGGCCTGAGTTTTCGTGTGTATAATAAATTATATGCATCACTTAATACTCTCAATTTATATTTAGGGAGAGGCAGCTAGCTGTGACAGTCTGAAGTCAGGCAAAGGCAGGGCAGGGTAGCACCTTAGAGACTTTAGAGTTGAGTCTCAAGGTTCTCCCCTGCCCTGCCTTCTGCCAGTTTATATTTCATTTTCTCAAAAATCCATCTCCTTTTTCATAGCTGTAATCCACAAGAAAAAGTCTGATATTTCCCTTGCATTTTATTTCTCTGGGTTACCTTACCACCTTTAGGATTTTATCTGGATCTCTGACAGTTAGTAGTAAGCTGGTGAATAAAGACAGTTGATCCTCCATCTTCCTAATGGGCAGGAAAATTATTTTTTCTGTTTTCTGCAGAGAGGCTGTATCTTTACAACCAATATCACCTCTCCCACTGGTTGCAGTCAGATGTTGTCCCTGCAGTTAATGTGTCAGTCATAGTATAGATGTTTAGGCTTGCAGATAGTCATATAACAAGTATTCAGTAACAAGAGGAAGATCAGGGAAAGTGTGGGTCCCTTACTGAATGGGGGAGGCAACCTAGTGACAGAGGATGCGGGAAAGGCTGAAGTGCTCAATGCCTTTTTCACCTCAGTTTTTACAGGCAAGGTCAGCTCCCAGACTACGGCACCTGGCAACAGTGTGGGGAGAAGGTGAGCAGCAAACAGTGGCAAAAGAACAGGTTAGGGACTATTTACAAAAGCTGGACATACACAGGTCCATAGGGCTGAGTAGGATGCACCCGAGGGCAGTGGTGACGTGTTGGGGCTGCACAGGAGTGCATGTGCACCCTCTGAGAGCGCTGGTGTACCCCCTGACAGGCAGCACTCCCCACTTAGGCAACGGACAGGGATGTGCCCAGTGAAGGGCTTCTGGCACTTCTGGAAGCACCACTCACGCTTCCTGGTTCACGCAGTCAGCTGTGGGGGGACCTCCCCACCATCACTGACTGGTCCCTGGGGGGGCCACCAGTCACCCATGCCTGAGGGGAGTTGGCTGGTGTGATTATCTTTGACAATGGCCACTGGCCATTATCTTTGAAAACTCATGGCTATCAGGAGGGTCCCAGATTATTAGAAAAGGGCAAACATAGTGTCCATATTTAAGAAAGGGGAAAAGGAGGATCCATGTAACTACAGACCAGTCGGCTTCACCTCAGTGCCTGGAAAAATCATGGAACAGATCCTCAAGGAATACATTTCTAAGCATTTTGAAGAGAAAAAAGGGGATTAGGAACAGTCAACATGGATTCACCAAGGGCAAGTCATGCCTGACTAATCCAATTGCCTTCTATGATGAGATGACCGGCTCTGTGGATGCAGGGAGAGCAGTGGATGTGGTATACCTTGACTTTAGCAAGGTTTTTGATACAGTCTCCCACAACATCCTCACAGGCAGGTTATAGAAGTATGGGCTGGATGAATAGACTGTAAGGTGGATAGAAAACTGGCTGGAGCGTCAGTCTTAGAGGAGAGTAATCAATGGCTCAATGTCTAGTTGGCAGCCAGTATCAAGTGGGGTGCCCCAAAGGTTGGTCCTGGGGGTGGTTTTGTTTAATATCTTCATCAGTTACCTAGAAGATGGCATAGAGTACACCCTCAGAAAGTTTGCAAATGACACCAAGCTGGGGGAAGTAGTGCATAGGCTGGAGGGTAGGGCTAGGAGTCAGAGTGACCTAGACAAATTGGAGGACTGGGCCAAAAGAAATCTCATAAGGTTCAACAAAGACAAGTGCAAAGTCTTGCACTTAGGATGGAACAATCCCATGCACCAGTTCAGGCTGGGGGCTGACTGGCTGGGCAGCAACTCTGCAGAAAAGGACCTGGGGGTTACAGTGGACAGTAAGCCAGCTGTGTGTCCTTGTTACCAAGAGGGCTAACGGCATACTGAGCCGCATTGGTTGGAGTGTTACCAGCAGGTCAAGGGAAGTGATTATTTCCCTCTATTCAGCACTGGCAAGGCTACATTTGGAGGACTGTGTTCAGTTTTGAGCTCCCCCCCGCTACAAAAGGGATGTGAACAAATTGGAGAAAGTCTATCATAGGGCAACAAACATAGCTAGGGGGCTGGGGCATATGACTTACGATGAGAGGCTGAGGGAACTGGGCTTATTGGACGCTTGTACACTTGACAGTCACCACAATGTACATATGACAAAAATGAAATTTGTGTGGTTTAATGGCATCACACATTACACATGCACCAGTGTTGGGGGTTTTAGGTGAGTTTGCATTGATACATTGCAGCTGTCAGCTCGCTTCTCCTGCCGCAGGAGAGGTGGGCAGATTCCGCAGAAAAAAGGATTGGGCCCCTCACCACTTCTGCTTTCAGCAAGCACCTGCTGAAAGCTGAAGTGGTGCAGGGTCCGATCATTTGGGGGTTTTTTCAGCATAGCCTGTGTGTCTCTCCCACGGACGGGGGGCGAGCTGCTGGGGGCCCCAGTATTTCCCTCAATGGCAGTTGCTCCTCCCCGGGCATCCGAGGCAGGCTGCTAACAGGCCTGGTGGTGTCCCAGCTTGGAGGCAGCACCCAGCATGATCCATGCTGCTGGAAGCATACTGGGCACTGCTCCCTGGGCAGGCCTGGGAAAGAATTGGATTGGGGCAGGTGATGCCTCCAAGCTAGGGCAGCACCTGGCCCACAAGCAGCTCGCCTGGGCAGCCTAAGGGGTGCCACCACCACAGAGGGAAGAACCAGGGCCCCCTGCAGCTTGGGCTGCTCAGCCCACTGGCAGCTGTCCCCTGCCCAGGCTCTGGCTCTTTCAAAAAATAAAAATAAAAAAAAAATAAAAGGATCAGGCACCTCACTGTAATGTGACAGAAAAATTGAAACCCAGCATTTCAGTTTAGGGGGCATAGAATAAAACCCCGATTACATATACAAGTGCCCATTTAGTCTTGAGCAGAAAAGACAGAGAGGATTTAATAGCAGCCGTCAACTACCTGAAGGGTGGTTCCAAAGAGAATGGAGCTGGATTGTTCTCAGTGGTGGCAGATGACACAACAAGGAGCAATGGTCTCAAGTTGCAGCAAGGGATGTTTAGATTAGATTTTAGGAAGAATTTTCTCACTAGGAGAGTAGTAAAACACTGGAACAGGTTACACAGAGAAAGTGTGGACTCTCCTTGGAGGTTTTTAAGACCCAGCTAGACAAAGCCTTAGCTGGAATGATCTAGTTGGGGATGGTCCTGCTTTGAACAGGGGGCTGGACTAGATGACCTCCTGAGGTCCCCTCCAGCCCTAACTTTCTATGATTCTATATCTCTATGTTATGAGTATGTTAATTCCTTGTGAATCATATATTAAAAAATCAAATCATTCTCACACACAGTTTAGAACTCCAGGCTCTGATAATGTTATATTTACTGAGGAGAGTTGGAAAAAATGGTTTTATTTGCTTTTTCAGAAAGACAATGATTAATTTCAGAGTCATACCATTTGAGCCATAAAGAAATATCTAGGAGGAGATTCACTAGAGATTCCAGGAGATTTGCTAAAGTTTTGAATCTCAGTGCTTCTAATGCTCCTGGTGGGTTTTTTGTTTTTAGAGTCCTGTTAAATGTTGTTGCCTCATTTCTAAACCAGTGTAATTGAGTGAGGTGGCAAAACTTTGGGAATAGTGTTTGGCATTTGTGAAGCTTAGAAGATAGAAAGCTGCTTGTCCCACAATAAATGGTGGTGAAATAAGGTGATATTACTAATTAAAGTCCTCAAAATGTGCCCAGCCATTTTCACGGTATTCAGAGCATCCAATTTGAAGCCAAAAACGTTTCTATTCTTAGGAAAAATGAAATACTTATTTGTAAAAATGAGCTTGAGCCAACTTGCCTTCATGTTTCTGGCAAGAAATGGGAAAGCTTCAGCATCACATCAGCTGAGATGGATTAAAAAATGTAGTACTGCATGTTATCTTGTTGACAATACCATGGTTCTAATAGGTTCGCTGTCACTCCTCCCTTCCCCTTCCTCAGCATCTCATATGTGTTAAAGAACATGGACCAGTCTGGGAATTCATCAAAATAGCAGGCAGCCTATGCCTAGCCATATCCTTGGGAATTTCAGGAAATGAGCACATACAAAATCAATATGTTTGGAGTAAGACATATCTTGTATTTGTCTGAACACAGCTCTTCTGTACCAGCCAGGCCTTACTGTGTCATCTGACCAGATTTCAGTTTAAGCTAGGGACATTGACATCTTCCTATTGTCTAAGAAGACTTCCTCCTAATTTTCTTCTCAAGCCCAATAGATAGAGAATGGTGAGCTCTTGCCCACCCAAGTCATCTTCCTTTTACATCCATAGCTTACAGCAGTATTATTCAATCCTTACAATGTCTTCCTGCTGTCCAAAAGAAACACCACTTCTATTTTAGCAATAGAAATGAAGCAGTTTTCAAACTTCTCATGTTACCCTCTTGGAACACTCACTTAGCCAAATAAGAAAAGAATCCCAGGGAAAAAGAGAAATTCCCTTATAATGCTCATAAAAACCCTCACCAAGCACATAGTGGTCCCACATAACACCCACCTTAGGGGGACAGTGCCTAAGTGCAGTCAGCTAGTGAAACCAGTGAGACCGAGTTATGTAAACTAAGATCTCCAGAAACAATTGCATTTCTCAAAGGAACTCAATCTCACTTAAATATATATCTCCATCTGTATCTTCTACCCCCATTTAACATTTCCACAAACAAAACAATACTACATATTTTCTTCTAGGCATCATAATAGTCTCTCAAGATACTATTAAACTGCCTCATACTAATTCACTAATCACATAAGAAATTAAAGCCATGGGGGTGATATCTTTTATTGGACCAACTGTATGATTGGGAGGGACATGGACACGCTTTGGGTACCAGTGTACCCTTCTTCAGGTGTCTGAGAAAAAGAAACAGACAGCAGAGCTAAACAGCAGATAGAAGAAAGGCTTATGCAAAACTCCATTTCCTCAACTCCAGCTATATGCTAAATATCTCAACAGTCATACAGAGAAGTGCATTATGCACCTATGTGAAATTAGTATTTTGAGCCATAACAGTTTTAGGAGTGTTCAGCTATTGCCAAGGTTGAAGGAATTTTGTAATACTGTTTTTTTGTCACCTAAGAGTCACTTATTTTTAAAAAAATATTTTGATAAGTATAAAAAATAGGCCAGTAGAATGTTTGTTCACCTTTTCTTGTTCACTTGCTTCAACGATGTTGCTGTGTAGTAACGTCATTCCTTTCTGAGGTATAGAAGTGATGATGCTTACAGCAAGCAGTGAAGTTGCTGAAGCTACTTAGCCTGGGAGAGACCAGTTAAAAAGCTATCAGATTCCACATGACTTCATAAGTGAAGCTGACATTTTGCTTACAAAGGTGAAAATATGACAGTGAAAATGAAGCATGGATAAACACACTGCCTTCTTTTTGATACAGGGAAGTCAGTGGGCAGTAAACTAGCTTGTAAAATTCCAGTATGCTTACTGTGCCACACAAGCTTGCCATGTAAATATGGCAAGCATGTACTAAATGCAAGGTAGCATACTTAATTTCCAAAACAGAATAAACTTGCTTGCAAAAAGGCACAGTAAACGCGCACTCAGAGGGCATGTGTATAGGAGACATTCACTGTGGAGTAGACTAATTAGCTCCACAGTAAATATCTTGCATCTACATGTACAGCCTTATTAGGCCTCAGGAAATTAATTAACTCCATAGCACTGCACATGTAGATGCTGGCACAGCTGGCTGGGACACAAAGGTACTTCAGTACAGGGGCTGCCTGCCGGCCTGCCCCCACACTGAAGCACTTTTGTGCCCCAGCCAACCCCTATGCAACACGTTGAGGCAAGTTGGAGCAGCCCTGGCCTGGCAGACTGACCCCCTGGATCCCCTGCCAGCTGAGGGTGCTCTGACACAGCTCAACATGCTGTGGTCCTAGGAGCATGTATAAATGTAGCACCTGGGATCAGTAAAATCTGTGATAAGCACTGGAGTTTATTGCTTTGCCTTAATAGCATGTATAGATGCACCCAGAGTATCCACTTGCGGGGGTTAGAGCAGCAAACTAGTGTACTGTAAATTAATGCCCTGGCTTAGCTTAGCTCAGTAACTTTCCCTGCGTAGACGAGCGGCATGGGATCTAGCAAAACATAGGACAATCTTGAGGAGAGACAGACACATTATGAACTCAGGGCAAAATTTTCAGCAGTGAACAGGGACTGGATGCCTCCTTTTTGGAGTGCTGAAGTTGATACATCTTAAAGAAGTCTGCTTTTCAGAAAGTGCTAAGTGCGCACAGCCTGAAAATCAGACCTTTGAGGTATCTCTAGAAATACTGAAAAAGGCACTCAAAATTAGTGATTTTTTTAAAAGTATTACCTTAGACTGTTAGCTAAAGCTAACCCTTTTTGCATTCTACTGCTGTTACAAGAACAACTGGAAGAAAACACAAGGTTGAGAAATACAAAATAGCATTTATTTATTTAGTCTCTCAGAAGTCAGTCTTAATGCTAGGGTTAATATCTGTTTAATTCTCCTGCAATGTTTGTGGCTCAGAAGAAAAGCACTGTATCTCAAAAAATACTCCAGAGTTAATCAGGGATATGGCAGCATCTGCTTGAGAGAGACTCATAATTGAATCAGACCTAATTAACCTATCACCTCTAGAGAAGAGAATAGGATGGTGGTACCTCCATTGAAATAAATGAGAGTTTTGAAGCAAGGGGAGAAAGCAAGGGAGGAGGAGGGGGAAGAGGGATAAAACTGTTTGTTTAATGCCTGGTTTTGTAACATGTTTAGGGAGAAAAAAGTATGTGTATACTTAAATATATGCAGAGTATTTAACTAGGCTGTAGTTTCAGAGACATTCCAGCATGTTTCCATATTAATACTGAATGCATGATTTAAGTCCAAGAAATGTTCTCTCCCTTACGTGGTTTGGGCTGTTTACAGGATGCACAGATTTTCTTGTCTTTCTTGCCAACCTAATTTATAGTCATAGACATTATATTTTTGAACCAAGAAAACTTTTAATGCAGTGGGCAGAAAATCCCTAAGATTTCAACAAATGAAATGCAGCATCTGTTATATATTTGTTGAATGAAATGGATGCACAAATCAAAAGGAGAGCTATTTCCCATTTGATATAAGTCTTAATGGTGTTCAGAGCAGATCTTGGACAACCCTGCTTTAAGACTTCTGTTTTACTTTGTGATAGATAGCTAATGTACAGTAATTACAATTTGTTTCATGCAGTGCCCTGCCAGACTGTTTTAGATTATTTGAAGACTGTACTTCAGCACCACAACCAGCTTATGATACCACAGCCAACGGACCATCCAACGGAGGTAGTATACAATGATGCTATGCTACATACCTTTACATTTGATATTTCATTGAAAATAACTAAATAAATCAATAGGCACTGGAGGAATATACTTAGGCTAAAATATGTAAAACCCAGTATTAAACTGTCATTTCATATATGCAACAAAGGATTAAATTTACATAGTCCTAAACTTGTTGGAATCATGCCATTACTAATTTAATCCAAAATTGTTCTGTACAACAATGTGTAACGCGAACAGGCACACGCACACACTATTTGCATTGTAATGGGAACTTTTTTGTCTGACCTTTCTACAGACAGAGATATCACCAAATGCAAATAAAAATGCTTTTCAACTTCATATCTCAAACAGCCCAACATTACAGATTTAGTTCTGTTTCTTGTGATTTTGACAGAACTACAGTTTTCAGTGTACTGTTTCTTTTCTCAAGGGACTTAAAACAAAATTAGACATTAACAGTAATATCCCCAAAAGTCAACACTAAGTGTAAGTGTATTTATAATACATGTAAATATATATTATTTATATATTTATTAAATATATATTATTAAGCCCTGGAGACTTAAGCCTTGCATTTGTCCAAAAGATAGGCACGTCTATTTGAGCTCTGGAGCAATTTTACTTAATGTTGCCCCAGTGTTTAATTCAGGCTTTTCACATATACTTTTTCATATATACCTGCAAGGTGCAGTGCAAGGGACTGGAAAGAGTCCAGATTGTCATAGCAGCACTGAAGTTACTCTGTCCCAATTAAGAATCTGCCTCCAAGAGCCGGCATCTCTTTGCTTTCTTCCTCGTTTATTCCAAGAAGTTTGATTCTAATGAGAATTGCACTATGATCACTTGCAAGTATTCCAAGCTTTCATTGTCCTATCTCTATAAAATTTTGCTTGACCGAAGTTTTCAATCCATTGCAAAAATTGGCTGTGTTTTGTAATTGTCCATGTGCAGTAAATTGTCATGAAAGGAGAGAATCTTTTATTCAATTAAACACATTCCAATCTTTTATTCATAAGCTTAATCATATACAGATATAATCATATAAGCTGAATCTGCTTATTCTGTTTTTTGCAGTTTATTTTGATGACTCTTGGATAGACCAGTATTAATGTACATTTATCAAGAGCCTTTGCTTCAAAATGCTTAACCTACATCAGAAGTAACAACATTATAATGCCTGCAGCAGAACGTAGCAGCTGTCTAACAAAGGACCTGAACACTACAGACCACCTTTTGTCAGCCCTTAAAAAAAAAACCTCTAGCAAATTTAAACTTTAAAAGGGGCTCTTGGAATCAGGTCAGGTTTAATAGTTTCCTTCTAGTCAAATGCTATGAGATCTTTGACAACCACAGACAGTCAAGATCTTTTTAAATGATATTTACAAGACTCCACCTCCATCTTCACAGTTCTTTTAATGCTGTGCTTACTTTTTAGGGTAGTTACCTACATAGCTTTAAGTCCCTTTGAAGACAGTTGGACCAGAGTCCCATATCATGCAGGTACTGAACAAGGCCTTATCTTGTTTAGTTTCAGAGATGACAAGACCATAACCCCAGCTAGCACAGCAGTTGGTCAAAGGTCTCACTCCTAATAAGCAGGAGTGTGTAAGTTGTAGTAGTGTCAAAACTTAGTGTTCATTTCCATTTTACATTGCTGGGTTTTATTTTTTAATCTGCATAGTCCAGAAGATGAACCCTAGGAATCTAGAATGGACAACAAACTAGCTTTTATGTATGAGGGATGTTTAGCTATCTGCTCTGGGTCATGTGCTCTTGTACTTTGTCTGTCTGCCAGAACTGACCCAGGAAATATTACCTCAGTGTAACGCGGTCCCCCTACTTACATAGAGCCAGCTGTATAAGTAGTGTGTAAGTTCACCGCTCTCCTCCTCTGCTGCCAAATGAGCAGGGTGATGACAGCGAAACCAAGTAAAAGAACACATGGCCAAAATGCCTGTACATTGCAGTGCTTCTGACACCTGGTCTTTGGTCCTTCAGGTCTGTGAGTAGCCAGCATGAGTGAAAGCAGTTAGGGCTGTAGCTGCACAGCAGTAGTAGCAGGATGAATGAAGTACAAAGGGGATTTTTTTAAGATATGCCCATCTGCGAAGAGGTATGTAAACATGCAGAGAGAGAGAGTGATTTTTTTCTAAGTTCATACTAAATGGACTAAATGTCTGCAAACAAATAGCATTATATTACCAGAGCTGGCCATGAGTAGCACCCGTCTCCATCTTCCCTCATGGAAAAAGAAAGTATTTCATTGCACACATTCTTCATGAGCTCCCATCTAAACAGTTTATTATATGAAGCTTTTATTAATCAGGTCTAATTTAATGAAACAGTGCTAGAGTTATAAGTCGCAATAAATGTGTAGTTGTAAAAGCAAATTAGTCTCTAGGAGGGTTTTTCTTCTTTACCTTAATTACTTGTGAACAAGTACATTAAAACTGAGAGCTAGGGTTAATTAATTTGTCCTGTACTATAGAATTTTATAGGCAACAAGAACTAAAGTAATGCTGTTTAGGTGCAGTTGACTAAAGATAGCTTATAAATGTTGTGTAGGTTATGGAAATTCCTGTAATTAGTCCCACTGCACCCATTTAGTGTTAGAATTTTAAAGCACACATAATTTATGAAGGTTAAAAGTAAGATGCATTTTCAGTTGACATGGTGGCATTTGCAGAAAGCTATAATTTGAGTTAATGTGGCATTCATTAATAGTAATGAAGCTTTTAGTTTTTTTATAGTTGATTTATTTATTTTCCTTATAGTTTTCATAGTAACATAACTGTTGTCAAGTTATAGGTGTGTTCAACAAAAAGTAATGAATTTATTATAAAAATAGACTATAAAAAGTCACTTCTGAAGTAGTTAACTGTCAGCTGCCAAGAAGAAACCTGTTTGATCACACTCTTCAAAGACCTTTTTACACATTTTAATAGATTAAGAAGAAAGGTTATATTTAAATGGTATCTCCAGTCATTGGATCTTGACACATTTTAACCTACCTGTTAAAGTGCAAGTTATAAATAGCTACTCTTGCAGAAGATGTTCATTGTACCTTACTGGATCTTGTTATAGAAAATGCAAATTTAATTTTAAAAGTGCCTGTTCTCAGTATGAACGTTACTTATTCACCTCAGTACGCATTTCACTCTTAGGACCTCAGCTACTTAAAAGCATATTTTTCTTTGGAACTGACGTATGTAGTTGTGTGCCTTGCAAGTAATAGAAATATTTAACTTTTTCAGGGAAGCAAGCAGCTGCTGAACAACTATCCTGTCTACATCACTAGTAAACAGTGGGATGAGGCTGTAAATTCTTCAAAGAAAGATGGAAGGCGACTACTTCGATATCTCATCAGATTTGTTTTCACAACCGATGAGCTTAAGTACTCATGCGGCCTTGGAAAAAGGAAAAGGTCAGTGCAGTCAGGAGAGACAGGTCCTGAAAGACGTCCTCTGGATCCAGTAAAAGTAACATGTCTCAGAGGTACTGCATCTTTTCGCTCAGTGTCCACCATATGTGATCTCATTTCACCACATTGGCTCTGGCTCAATAGAGCACTCAGCTTACTGTAATAGAATGGGTTTCCGAGAAAAGTAGAGGCATGAAAAAACTTCTGAGTATAGGAAGGACTGGAGAGACTGAGGAAGTTTAGTCTACATAAAAGGCAACTAAGTAAGCACATGATAATAGACTATAAAATAACAGTTGGCAAAGAAGACATATCAGAAGGTCTTGCTACCCTCTCTTATAATACAATAATGGGGTGACATTTATTCTTTTATTGTGTCTCATTGTAAAAAAAGATTTTTTTAATTAACACATAATCTGTGGAACTCAGTGTTGTAATATACAATTCAAAGTAGGATTCAGCAAGGACTCGTATTTTATATGGATGAGCTCATCCACAGGAAGCTGAATATTAAATTTTAGACATACCCATAGAGACATCAATATCAAAGGATACTGATATAAACTGTCGACGTAAGTGGCACATGCATGCTTCTATAGCAATACAAGTGAAGCAAAACCACTGCAACTTTAATCCTTCATTCAAGGTCAGCATTAGCGGAATTTAGCTAACTTGTATCACTACAGGATCATGCTGATATAAGAGATAGATCATAAGAGCTGATGCATACTCCCAAGTAACAGCTCCCCATCCCCTTTTACAGTGGTTAAAAGGTACATTTTCCATACCCTTACTCTTCAGGGCATGAACCAACAACATTAAGTGAGAGGGTTAAGATGAAACTTCCCGCTGAGGGCAAGTTATTCCATATCTGTCCATTCAGGGGGGTTTGGAAATATCTGACCAATGACAAAAAGCTTTTATAAAATCTCAGAAAAAAAATAGGCATTGTTATAGCAGATTAGATCATCTATCCATTTTACAGAGTATTCGCAGTCTTTGACATTGGTCAGATATTTCCAAACCCCCCTGAATGGACAGATATGGAATAACTTGCCCTCAGCGGGAAGTTTCATCTTAACCCTCTCACTTAATGTTGTTGGTTCATGCCCTGAAGAGTAAGGGTATGGAAAATGTACCTTTTAACCACTGTAAAAGGGGATGGGGAGCTGTTACTTGGGAGTATGCATCAGCTCTTATGATCTATCTCTTATATCAGCATGATCCTGTAGTGATACAAGTTAGCTAAATTCCGCTAATGCTGACCTTGAATGAAGGATTAAAGTTGCAGTGGTTTTGCTTCA
>NW_017729033.1:63127506-63144127 GCF_001723915.1 Gavialis gangeticus | reverse complement strand
TTTTTTCCTCTGTGTTTCCTTTTCTTAAATATAGTAGCCACTCTCTAAACACAAGTCGCATTTACATGGCTTTCAGGTGTCTGTGTTACTAAATTAAATCCTATACCACCTTGTACAGCAGCCACTAAAATCAATAAGACAGCAAGGTCAATGGCACATGTTCATTTAAGGGTGTGATGTTCCCTAATCCCAACAGTCACACCTCCTGCTATGTCACACATAGAATATGTGATTTTGGGATTCGGGATCAAATCCCAATCAGGCCATTATGACTTGTGAGTGTAGGGAGAGTCCAGGATCATGATCCCAGACTCTACTGGGCACCCATTTTCAACTTGCCAGTGCAAGAGAACTGGTGTAGTCCTGGGTCTGAGATTGATAATCATCTGATTGTCAGTTCTAGCCTTGGGACCATGCTAGAGCTGGCTAGAGACTCTGGTGTGGTCTTGGGGCTGAAACTGACAGCCAGATGATTGGGGATCCCAGCGCTGGGACTACACCGGAGCCAGATGGAGACTCTCATGCAGTCCTGGGTCTAAAATATTCCATATTTTGTGGAATAATTTTATGGCCGGTGTCATGTTTTGTGGTGCCATTAATTGTTTTAATTTGTGGCTAGGTTATTATAATTTAAGATGCGATTAACAGGTTAATCACACCTAAAAAAATGGGTAACAATGGGCAAGCACTTATTAGGAACAGGGACTAAAACCCAGGGTTCCCTCCCTCCCAGAAGAGGTCCTTCCTCAGTGACCGACAGAGTCAGGCTCCATGTTATATACTCGCCTCTGGTCCCAGTAATTCAGGCATTCCTTTCCACTTAAGACCCAGCTTCAACAAGAGGATGGAAAATGGTCTAAGCTCTGGCTTCTCCATAGCTTGGTAAACACTTTCCTAGGAAGAGAAATATGGGTGTTCAGATCTTCTCTGGCTGAGGAATGTCTAGACCCTAGGTTTCTCCCTTTCTCAGCAGATGCTCTATCTGCTGAGTTATTGGGCATAAAGTAGGGGGATCTTCTTGTGTTACCACCCCCAGCAGTTACCTACAGAGGTCCAGGGAGACTGTTCCACACAAATTAGGTGGATCCTAACAAGAAGCCTGCCATCTGAGGGAGCTGGATTCCCAAATGACAGAAGCATGTAAGACTGGGCACTTGAGAGGATGAGAAAGTTATTTCCATCCCCCAGAGTGGACTAGGATGGTCCTTGTGGATTGTATAAAATTATCTGTTATCAGAATGGGAGAGCTAAGTATTCATTTCCCAGGGAACATGGTAGGATTGCCCTCTGGATGCACACTGGCTGCCCATTAAGAGAACGGGAAAGTTGTGCATTTCCCAGGGTAGAGCAGGCTCACACTCCTGTGCCAGAAGGCATACTTTTGTGCTAGTGGCAGCAAAGACTTCAGTATCCTAGAGGCAGAATAGACCTGGGCCAGTAAGATTTTCATTATTTTAACTAACCTTTCCCTAATAAGGCTTTTTCTCTAGGCAGTGGCTTTTATTTGGCCCCTGGATGAAGACTGAGGGAATTATTAATGCTAAACCAAAATTGTAATTGAAATGTTGATCATACTTCCCCATCTTGCACAATCTTCCAAGCTAAACCAATTGTGAAATGGAACTAAAGGACACATGGTGCATGTTTCCCACATGACTGCATTTCATTCTTCAACAAATCATATCTTTCAAGGGAAATGGCTTATGAATCTGTTTTTAGGAATCAGGATGTGACTACTGCCCAAGTGCTTTATTTTTCAAAAATTATGAGATTAATACAAGGGTGCAGTCATTACAGAAGTGTGGCTATTACGTAAGGAAATATGAGCAGAAAGAGACAGTTACCCATGTTAGCCTGTAGTCAGACAGAAGGAGGGTAGAGCTGCACCTTATAAACCAACTGAATCAGAGGAAATGTATAAGCTTCTGTGAGCAACAGCTCACTTTGTCAGACACTATGAAAAGACGTGCAGAGTTTCTGATACAGTGAGTTGTTGCTCATGAAGGCTTAGGCATCTGATATGTTTTCTTTAAAGAACAATTCTAGAAGCAATTGCCTTCTGTATGTGTAAATGTAGAATGAATTAGAATGAAATTCAGAATAGATGTACCCCATAACTTTATACAGCTCTCGCTAAACAAATGCAAAGAAGGTTACTTGCATACTTGCAACTTGTGACCGGTCTTTGATAAAATCCTGCTCCCCATCTATACTAGCAGCTGTGTTGGTTACACTTGAGTCTCTAAGTAGATTATACTTTTTTGGAGTAGAAGCAATTGACAAGTCCTGGCAGAATAAATTTTTAGTTGTGGTATACTTATGTAATCCGGTAATACCTTTAAAGCACCATTTTTAATAAATTTAAGTTAAAGAAAAATGTTTTCTGCTACTAAACCCACAGACAAACAAACTTGACTAGATATTACAGCACCATAAAATGATTTGAAAGAGCTCAAAAATGAGGAAGATGTATTGCTATGTACAAAGGACCCTGCTGCTGCTGAACTTAGGGTGTCTAAAGTTCACCTGGAAGCTTCAGAATTGAACAGCAGGACATCATGCAGTTCTAAGCAGCTTTAAATTTCAACTGGTATGTTATACTCATGCAGAAGTGTGAGTTCATGCCCACCACAGCCCTCCAGCCAAGAGAGTTCAAGGAATAAATCTGACCAATAAGCCAGGGATCACCACTGCCAATAGCTAATATGGATGTACATATCCTTTGGCTCTCCATGGAAAAAATACCAGTTCCCTAAATAATTTAGTAGCTTGCCTAGGAAACTAAAATATGCAGGGTCCATTGGGCCTGCTAAACTGATTCATAGAAATCTGTAAGTTAATGCACCTTTGCATTGGCTTGGCAGAGTGGAGATAGCCCAGCTTTCTGCGAGTATTAGGATCAAACCTTACCAATCTAGTTGTGGCAGGAATTGAGAATTGCATATCTTTTTGCAGCCAGGCTGACTTGAGAGAGTGCCTTCCTTACCTGAGACTATTGTCAGCAGAATAGAGGGCCTAGGAGAGTGAAGAAGGATGATGGGGAAATAGAAAGGCTTCCTTTTGGGAAGGGAAAAAAAGGGTGGTTATTCCTAAAAAAAGGTTTTACTGTTCCCTTCCTGTACTTTCTCCTGTTCAACTCCTAATACTTTCTTGTTGCCTTCCCCCTGAGCACCATGCAGGGAAACATGATCCCATTACTCTGTAACATATGGGACTGTAGTCTGAGTTAACATGGCATATGCAAAGATGTGGTATCCACATCCAATATCAATGTCATTTCTTGAATGAGGTTTAAGGGTCTTTTTTTTTTTTAAAAGATATTTGAGCTTGCTCCCTGTCACCTTAACAGAATCAATAAGAAGAACTTTCTGGAGAAAAAGATGCCAATATATTTTCTCTCTTTCTTTTTTTTTTTTTTAAAATCACTCCCAAAAGTGAGCAATACTTAAAATGTAATTCCTGGTAGAACACAATATTCCCTGCACTCAAAAGGTTATGACAGTAATAGAAGTTAACTTATGCCACCAGTTGTGCTGTTGGCTTGTCAGTATTAGAACATAAAACCACAAATGTCCTTTGAGATACATTTCTCCATAAAAGAATGCCTAATTCTGGAGAATAACTAAGAAGGCCTATTTCTATATAAGATACAGTGCTTCTGATTTGTGTGGTAAAATGACTGCACTTCAAAAAATTATATTTTAGGTATTAAATTATATCTAGGTATCTCTGGTTTTTATATGCATTTGACTTCAAGAGTTGTAGAATTGTGAAAACCACGTTTGTAGGTTTAATATGACCAAGCAGTTCAAATGCATATACAAATCTTAAAGCAAAAGGTAACAGTTAAACACTACAAAAGAAAATGGGACATTCATGGACAAAGACACTTGCACACTAGCCATTTAAACAAACAAATTAAGCAAGGTACAAGTGGAGTTTGCATAGCTTTTTATCCACTGGTCTGAAAAAAGGACAAATTAGTCCCATGGTTTCATTTAGCTATTTCTGTGACCAATTTAGACTTGACCATATTCAAAAGCAAACAGAGAATATAAAACCTAAATTGAGCTACCATTAGAAGAGAAGTGGCATCCATCTCAAATAGTACTAAAGATATTATCTGGCAGGTTGTAGGTTATTGAAATCTGTATATGCCTAGGTAGCCAGCAGAGCGAGAACCTAAAGTTCTGTGAATGTATGCATAGTGGCATACATAAGTGGTTCAAGTTTCAAATAAAAGACATTCCTGATTTCATACCAGCTTTTACATGCATTGTACATACTGTATCATAAAAAGTATATTTATTACTTTATTTCAATAAGAAGTTCTCTTTCCAGTTGGCTCTATATTTCTCAGAACTAGCATACTTATTTTACATCTGTACACTAGATGCATGTGGCAAAATAAATCTGTGTAGAAATGTAATAGGTTTAACTGGCATTTTCATGGCATTTCCCATAAGGTTTTACTTCTGGTTAAATATCATAATAATAGTCAATTATTTTGTTACTTGCTCTCTAGGCAATAACTCTTACAAAGACATGCCATTTCTCAGCAGTGCCTGTTTTCCCACAGAGTTCATTAGGATGCATTGTACTTCCAACCCTGACTGGTGGATGCCATCTGAAGAACAGATAAACAAGGTGTTCAGTGATGCAGTAGGACATGCTCGTCAAGGGCGTGCAGTGGGGACTTTCCTTCATAATGGTAACTCATATTATGAAGGGACTGACCATCCAGGTTCACAAGATGAAGTCTTCAATAGGGGCATGCAAGATGGATCTGGAGATTGAAAGCAAAGCAAGAAAAACCATACAACTGTAGCAGATGTTTTAAACTAGAAGAGACTGTTGGTTAGATATACTTACCTTGAAATCATTTAAGAGTCCAAAGCATGTTCAAACTCATACTGCAAACATTCCGGCTTTTCCATCCTACCCAGTGCCCCAGTTAACAAAGACATCTATTACAAGGCCTACCTGTGGAATTTGTTTGTGTCTATAATTTTCAAGCCTTTCATTGTTTCTAAAGGAAACTGCAATTTCATTTCATATCATTCTAAAGAAAATGTGACTTAACACATTCTCAAGGTTGCAGACAGAAGTGCAGCTCCCAGCTGTAACTCAGAAGGATTTTTGCAAAGCGTTCTGGGTTACAACGTTACCCCAGACCAAACAGAAGTTCAGTGTTGGCTCCTGGGGAGAAAGGAATCCATCTGTGGCTGGGAGTCTGCAGCCAGGTTCCCATAGCAACAGCCAGGTCTCTCCGTCAGCACTGGCTGTTTTCAGAATGGGAGAGGGAAGGGCAGTGGAGGGAGCTCATGCTTGGGGCTCCCAAACTGGTGCTGAAGGGTGGGTGAATTATAGCCCCTCCCCCCCCACAACCCACCAGGGGGCTGAAAACCCCCCAGACTGAACTCCCTCTGCTCCCTTTCCCCCCTCCCATTCTGAAAACAGCAATGGGCTGGGAGCTCTGCAGACACAAGTTCCAAGAGACATTACATTTTGTAGCATCTTTGTCTGATACCTCATGTGATGAGGGATCAGGGTTTCACCCAATTGGCCATTTTTTAAGCTGTTTACAGCCATGCACTTGTATTTGGTCCCAGGTATAAACTGCTTTTTGTGTCCAGATAATTGTCACTTCTGTCTGCACCTCAAATGACTAGAAACATGTCTGCCTACTGTCTGCCTATTTGTTTTGCCTAAGAAGAGGTGTAGGATCAAGCTCAAGCTTGTGGCAAAGGAAGTGGCCTTCCATTTTTTGACTAAAAATAGCACAATAAATTATAAAAGGTAGCTTAAACATGTTATAGTGCCCATTTCATTTTGTGTACTCAGATCCTAAATAACACTTCCTTTATCCACTTAATACCATAAAATTCCAGTGCCATAGTAAAGTGGCAGTGGTTGTTGGCCGCTACAGAGCTATCAAACAGTAACAGGTACTGCTAGCCCACTAAAATTACTCTATGTAATTGATAAATACTATATTTATCCAGTTGTTGAAAGGATTAGAGCTAATCACTGCAGTTTTCATAAAAAAGAGATTACTAAACCACAAATTGCCATTTGAGGAGATAGTTTTATTATTGTTATTATTATTCTGCAGCAGTACTATATAGCTTTAAAGATTTTAATTTGCATTTGTTTGTGCCATTGTCTGTGTTTTATGCTTATTGTCTGATCTCTCTAAGAATGTGCTGGTCCTGATAATCAGATAGTCAGTGGTGCATGCAGGGAGGGGTTCTACAAGAAGAACCTAATTTAGCCTTTTGGCTGCTGGGCACTTAACCAAGGGATCCAGGTTTAATTAAGAGCTGTAAACAAATATTTCTGCTAGGAATGAAGCCAGGTCAGAACGGAACATAATATTGAAAGCAGATGCCAAGATAATAAATTCAACTGCTTTGAGATTTTTAATATCACAGCTATGGATCCAGTGTCACTACAGTAATATTTTGAAACATTGATGCACTCTGGAAACTAATGCCAAAGAAATGCTACCCTTCCGTCTCATTTTCAGCATTTTTCCAGTCCTCTTCCTTCTTTCAGGTGAGTCAGGCTATCCTCATCACTACTGGATGAGGATCAGCTACAGAATCAGCTTTTCTTGAGGCAACACTTCCTGTCTGACGCACATGTTGAACTGTATTTGTTAGAGTGATTTTTCTCCATCTGTGATCACCTTTACCTCTCTACCTCATCTCTGCCAGTTTTCCTGAATTTGTGTCCCGCTCCACCCTCACACCACAGTGTACAAGTCTTTAGCCAAGCAAATCTGTTAACTGTTTCCATGGTGACTACTGGTTTGGGAAAACACTCTTCATAAGCAACCAAAGGGTTCCTTGGACATGAGGTGCTCTGATAACTCCTAGGTGGCCAAGGGCAAAATACTGAGACAGGTTCTCAAATACTAATTTCTCATGACAACATCTTCCTATTATTAGCCTCTTCTTTGGCCACTGTTGAAAAGGGTCTCTTATGGATGTGGTGCCTCCTGTCAGTCAGCGAGGAAGCATGGCAACATATAAGTCACTTCAGCACTGTGTATTTTCTGAACAAAACCATGCTGTCCTTACAGCTTCTAACAGGCTGTACCTGGATGGTGTTTCAGAAAATAATCTTCTGAATGCACCCTCCAGCTACTGTCTAGCTTAATATGTGCTTTAGGCCCCTAAACATCCAATACCTCTTAATTCATTTTATTTTTTCTAATGTTGTTAAAGTGTTTTTTAAATCTCTCATTTAACTTAGAACAAGATAGTTAATTTCTGAAAATGAATATATAGCTTAATTACATTGGTCCCTGTGTGCCATTGGTTTTTTGACCAGTAGCTCTCTTGGCAGCCAAGATGAAGTTCTGCTTAAAAATCAGTAGCACAAGATGGCCCATTGTGAGGAAGCTCAATGTGTAAAAATGTTAGTGTAGATATCCAATAATGGCTTTTCATTGTTAAACTTTTTTTTAAAAAAGAACAGTTCTAGAAGCTGTTACCTTGCTCCGATGGTGCAAGTCTTGCTGGTTTACATTTAATGTGATGACACTTACCAGAGCTACTTGGTAAAACATGTCAGAATATGCGACTGTTAATCTTCTCTACAGCAGTACGTACCAGGATGTATTTTTGTAAACAGTGCAAGTTTCTTTCCAATATTTAACTGTATGAGATTAAAAATAAAAAGCTTCATTTTTAATAATATAGAACAATATTACTAAACTGGATAGACCTCTCACTATTAATAATTTGTTAGAGCAGCTTCTAAGCTTAGTTTTTATTTTTAGTCTAAAGCATAGTCTGTCTTCTGCCCTATAATGCTGGCATAATTCACAAAGATCACTCAATGCTGTGCTCTTCTAGTGCGCAAAGTAACCAAATTTATGGAATGATTCTGAAAAGCTCCAGACGTATGGAAACAGCCTTTCTGTTTCGACTCAACTAGAACAAATTTTTGCTCTAGCTGAGTGTTTGCATCTATCATAGAGCTGTCATAGATGTGCAGAGGACATGATCTAGTCAGTCAGCCATTTGTGTGTTTTGTTTTTAAAGTAGTAGACTAAATCTCTGTCCTGGGTTTATGGCAACAACATTGGCATGTTAGTTCTTGACCAAAAATCACTTCATTTATAACTTTTCACAACTGTTTATTCTAATTAGTCCCAGGAATATATTCATCTTGCATTGTAAATCAATTTATGCTAAAATCATTTATGAAATTACAAGAACCAAGAAATAATACTACGGGAGAACTAGGGACCAGAAGTAACAGAGATAGCATCTAAGCCATTGCCCAGCGTGTTTAAGCACTGTGTTTTGTAAAGCATCATATTAATTTATGGTGTTATATGTAAATGGAAAACTTGTAACAGAAGGGAATTACTATCTATCATGTCACTCCAAACAATCCCAGAAGATTAGATCCTAATCTTACCCTTCCGTGTACCAACTTGCTGTTATTTATGTATCTACCCCCTGAAACGTCATGTAGCAGTACCGCACGCCCATCAGTGCCAACATGCCTTTGCTCTATTTTCTATAACAAATATTTGTGGAAAAACTGTGATTAAAAAGCCCATTAATCCTAATATTTTTATTGTTAAAGTGTATGTAATTCTATGAATACTTTCTAATAATAACTGTACTGTGTAGAGTAACTACAAACTAGGGATAGATCAATACCAGATACTGTACAACAAAGTGCATAGTGTAATATAGACTAGTAGGTTTTTTGTGACAATTTCTATAGGAAGTGTGAATTGTTTTCTATGTGGCAGCACACATTTCTTTTAGAAAATTAAAAATGTTAGATAATTTTTTAAACAGTCAATATTTTTTAATTATAAAAACATTTGTTACTACAGTTTGCTATTCCAGGTGTTAATCCTAATTTGAATATTAGTTTTATTACTGCATACCTCCAGTTCCATTTGTTCTGTTGCATAACAATGCACAATAAAAGTTAGTCTCTGGTTAATATTTTGTACCGAGTACAATGTCACTGCATGAAAGCAACAACATTCACCATTTACTCTACATACTAAATGTACTAAGTAGATATAGTACTGTCTTTTTTTCCCCTAAATATTTTAATAGGATATCTTAGGAGGAAGCATTCACATAAAGGTATGTCTGCACAATGCAGTTACTATAAAGTCATTTACTGCAGATTTCACTTCATACCAGGGATTAGACACATCAGCTCTCCCAAACCAGCTGTCCACAGTAGGAATTATTATACCACCTGACCACTGGGTGGTGGGAATCGAGTTTGCATTGGATAAATGGTTACCTCCAGGGTGACATTGACCAGGGGAAAAGATAAATTACTGGTACACTGATGCAACTTACACAACCGTATAATCATCACTCAACTGAGCTAATATTATGACAAAATGAAATGATTTATACTAGTATAAGGGTACATGTCATTTGTTTGCTCCACCTTTTCCCTCAAGTAAATGTGTTCTGTGCCTGCACCTTAAGAAAACAACAAACAGGTAAGTTTAAGATCAAGCTGTATACACCAGGATACAATATTTTTAACATCTCCTCCCGGTGTTATATTGGAAGAAAAATATATAGAAAAGCTGGATGCAAACTCATTCTCAAATTAAGTCTGGGATTTTCATAGGGAAGCCGGACTTAAATTCAGAGGCAGCAGTCGGGTGTCTCACTCCCTTAAATTTCTTTGAAGATACCAACCAAGTTACTTTACTGGCAGTGGGGGAGGGGAGGGGACTATGGCTGCTACATGGATAAACAGTCATGCCTCCAAAAACTTTTATCTTGAGTTTGGCGCCAGAACAGACTTATCCCTCTTTGTATGCAGGGCTGGTAAAGGTCAGCCAACACTTCCATTGTAAACTTTTTTTTTAATTAGATTGCTTGTGAGCTTGCCAGATTTAATGGTCTGTGAAATCTGTGGGTGTCAGTATGATATTGTAAGAAGGAATTTGATTTTTCAGTTTGCTTAACTAAAAAAGGAAGTTACGTGCACACACACACTGTACATTTAAAAAAAAGTCATAAAGTTGCACGTTCAAACCTTCAGAAAAGCTAAGAAATTCCAGATACAAGGGTGTCTATGCAACAGTAATTCAGCTTCCTTCTTACATGCATTATGATATAGCCTGTTATATGGGTGCTTACTATTGCCCCCCCACCAACATTAGTCATCTTAATCAGCACATAAGATAACCCGCTCCAAGATGAGTGGGGAAGTGTAGCAAAGGACCCCGGCAAGGGGCGGCTGGCTCGGGCCAGGGCAGCAGGGGCCTGGGCAGCCCTCCTCGTGCAAATGTCAACCCGGAGGTCCGGACGGAGCCCAAGCCGGTGGGCGAGGCCAGGTGAGAGTTCCAGGAGCCCGGGAACAATTCCGGCTTCGCCCCGGTGACCTTCTGCTTTGTTGTGCAAATCTGAAGATGTGCAATAAATGAGAGAGGTGGTTGCAGTAGAGAAAGGCCAGTCTCATGGTTGAGGTAAATGAAGGCTGCCTTAGAGAACTGGGTTGCATGCCTTTCACTGTCCTACATTAATGCTGGGGCAGTCACTTCAACTAAACCTTTCCCAGATGGTCACCACGTGTTCTCACTTTTTGAGTGCCTGATTTGAGACCTTTGTTATGATCTGCAGAAGTCTGAGCACTCACAGCTGCAAACCAAGTCAACGAGAGCTGTGCTTTTAATATGTTAAGTGCTTTAAAGTGCTAAGTGAACTGAAAAAAAAATGGATGCCAAGCCTGAAAAATTAGTGGATCTTTTTTATCTAAATTTTTTGGTGAAAGGATTGTGCAAAAAAGGAGGAGGTGTGAGAGGATCTAGCTCTCCTCACCCATGGAGCACATGTAAAGATGTTTTGTTGGCAGGCCAGCCCAGAGCCTCAGATTCTGTTCCATTTGCCTTCATCTAAAAATCTAAAAATCTGGGTTCTTTTCTCAAAAGGGAAAATATAGTCTAAATTATAATATTGTTTGCATATGGATATTATTAGCTCTATTTTCACAGGATCTGATGCCCCACTACCCAAATATTGCTCTAAGACCAATTACCGTGTCAAAGAACCTATAGTTTAGAGAGGAGCAGAACACAAAAGTGAGTAAAAATAAGAAGTGTAGAAAGAAGCAGGGAACAGTACAGGGAAGATTAAGTATGTTGATCATGAATCTCCATCACCTAGCCACTCCCAAGCTAGAAATTTAGCCTGTTTTATTTTACTTCTGAGAACCTTAAAAATGCCCATGTCAAAAACCTGAAAGAAACAGGCAAAAGACTGTGAGCACTAGAGGACATTCCGCTCTGGAACTTGAAGTGCAACAAAAAATCTTGTTCATTTCTTAGGTATCAGCAAGTTTACATAAATTCCACTGGTAAAATATATATTTCATCCCCTGCTATTGCTAGTCATATGGAGGATAGCAGCTTGTAACTGCCATCAGTAACTCCATTAGCTCAAGTGCCAGAGATGAAAAAACCCATGGGCGACTGGTGCCGCCTTAGTCGGGGGGGCATGTGCCCCCCCACAGCAACCAGTCAGTGACCGGGATGAGCTGTCCCCTATGGCCAATCTCACTGATGGGGGGGGGGGGCCTACAGCCAATCTCACTGACAGGGGGAGGGGTTCCCATGCAGCCGATCCTGTCAACTGGGTGGCCAATCGCAAGACAGCTGATTGCTGTAGCCAATCACTGTGACCGCTTCCAGAAGTGGCTGCAGCTGCTTCTGAGAGTGCCAAGGCACTCCACTCCCTGGCCAGCACTTGCAGGGGGGCACCAGCACTCCTGCCTGCCCTCTCGCCCATCACCTAAGCAGCAAGCACCACTGGTCAGGAGGTGCACCGGCACTCTCGTGGGGTGAACATGCATCCCTCTGCACCCCTTACATGTTGCCACTGAAAAAAACTACCAAAAAGTGAAAGTAAAAAAGCCTAATTCACAAAATAGGAGCTTCTTCATGGCCCACAGACCTGATCAACAGAAGCCCGGAAGCTCCCAGGCATCTTCTATCTGGGGGTCAAGCTGCCCATCAACCGTCTCCTGAAAATATCAAATGCTCAAATCTATACACCACATGTGCTGATTAGTACTCCAAGAACACCCCTCTCCTGTCATTCTGTTCATTCTACAAACTTACCAAATTCCATTTTGAAGACATTCTGGTTCCTTGCCCCTGCTACTTTCTTCAGAAGTACTAACCCAAAGCTTCCAAACATTTTCCAAACTTTGCAAACATTTCAAAAATTTAACTCATCTTGCGGACAGACACCACCTTCTAATTTTGAATCTAAGTGTGTTTGTGGTTGGTTTGGATCTATTTGATCCTGTCCAAATATTGTTCTAAGGCAAAGAGCTCTGCTCCCTCCCTGTATTCACCCCGCACATTTATTTATAAACAAGTAATCACATCCCCATCTCAACCTTTCCTTAGTCAAGGTAAACAAGCCAAGCTCTTTTAATAACTTTTCATAAGCAGTTCTCCATTTCCCCTAACCATTCACTGCCCCTTCTCCATACCTGTTCCAATTAATTTTTTCTTGACCATAGGTGATCTGAACCTTACCAGTGTCCATGTGATACTAATACCTCTCTCTATCAAAAATACATCACATAACATGCCCTGGAATTAGCCATTTCATGGCCTCATCACACCTGCAGCTCATGATCACTGTGATTGATCAGTACAGCTGTATCCCTCTCTTTCTGCATTTCCTCTAGACTGAGCCCCTATCTTAGAGCAAAATTTATTGACATTAATTCCCATATGCATGAGTTCTGTGCTGTACTATTAACCTTTCTGTTGCTCCACACCACAATATTACCTATCCTTCCAGTAAAATAATCCTTCTCCATATTGACATTACCCCAACCAAGTTGTGCGCCATCCGCCAGTTCCATAAACATATATGTTAGACCCCAACTCCATGCGGCGTCTAACGACTAGGGAGACAATGATCCAATTGCTCAGAGAGCAAACACCAGCACACATTGCTAGGAACAGCTTTATTCAAAATGGAGACAGCTTCAGGCAAAGGTCCAACAAACCAGGGACCTACAGTGAACATTAGTTTTTTTCCATATTTATACACCTTGGTTTATGCTCACTAACATTTACCCTTGTCCCTCCTTTGTTCCACCCATAGTCCATCCCATTTTAAGCTCCGCCTCTGTTTACTGTTTGTTTCAATAGCATGGAATTACTTATGTATTTAACTTATTTACATGTCTTTTTGCTGTGAGTGTATGTCTGAGACCTTGACTCCACTTCTTCAGTCACTGGGCAGACTTCGACCAAAACCTGGAAGCTTTTGGAGGCCTCTTCACCAATCACTATTCACCTTTTTGCATATGTTTATCTCAGATTCTGTTACCAGTTAAGTGTTGTCTTTCACATTCCAGTCTGTTTTTCCGTCCTAAGTTGTACCATCTTTACATTCCTAAGACTTCACCTCATTCGCAGCACACAGACTTACACTGACTTACTTGAAAACGATTGCACAGTTAAGATGGTTACTTAGCACAAGCAAATGGCTGGCTTAGCATAAGCAGTCATAAGCAAAATCTGCTTTATTTTCTAACGATCGCCGGTGGTTTGCATCCTGTTTCTTTGACACAATGAGCTATATATCTTACAGCAATACTATATGGTTAGAAAAAATACTTGCCTAAGCGTCTTGCAATATTACTTTTAACATATCATTCTGCCTTATGGTTAGCAGCTTTTGCTAGGCCACAAGTTACAGCCTTTTCTTCAGCTGCAAATCCAATGCTCCCCAATATTGAAATACTGTCACCCTAACTATCTAGTTCTTGCATCAAAACGAATGAGAATGTTAAACAGAATGGGCTCCAAGGATGATCCCAGTGAAACTGTTTTCCAATCTAACTCACTCCCCTTTCCACATAACCCAGCATACTCTTTAGCCACCTTGTGATTATAGTATTAATCCCCATTTTTTTCAATTTAGCTAATAATTTGCTTGGAGGCAGTGACTGATGCCTTTCTTAAATCTAGCTAGATTAGGTTTACTGCTTTGCCTTTATCTAAGGAGTCAGTTATCCTGTCATAGAAAGATATTAAAATCACTCTGACACAAATCACCCTTGGATAAACCCACATCACTTTTTGTCACATTGTCTGTTTAGCTCCATATCCTTCATTCTTCTTCCCTTCACTATCTGTTCTGTGACCTAGCAAAATAGTGAAGTAAAGGGTCACTCCCCCAACCATTTTTTTTTTAAACCAAACTATAGACACCGCATGTGCTTTTCTCAAACTATAGGTGAGTACTCTTGAATTGACAGATTTGTTGAAGATCCACTACACAATTCATACGCCAGTTCATTAAGCTGGGATGGAGATTTTCTGGGTTCCCACAGTAGGCAATCCAAGTTTTGCCTCCACTTCAGACTTGGTAATGTTGATGATCATATCCTCAGTCGCATTCATTGCCCTTCCACTATCCTTCTTTACATTTCCATCCTCATTTAAGTCACAGGCAAATAACGTATTCATTCAGTGTTTGGACCATACCTAGATATCCTACCACATCTTCAGAGTGCAACTGCTCCAGTTCTTCCCTTGACAATCTCTTTAAAATTTTAAAATTCTTTGCAAAGACCAATTCAGCTAGACCTTTGGCCATTCACACTGTTCCTACACACTTACCTCTGGAAACTCTCTCTTCTGACTGATTGTCTTTTTTTCTATTCCTTGGAGGTGTTATGCCCATTCTTAGTATCTTATTTAAGATGCTTGTTCATCCAAGTACAGTGAAATCTGGTTAATTAGCAAATGGGATGACTCAATGCTACGATCTTATTAGTGAGTGAATCCCTGCCAGAGTCAACACACTTTGACTAATTAGTCATCTGTTAAAGCATAATTAGTAATTCCCAAATGTATATGCATACTAAATCACAATTAAATTTGCTACTCATAATTAGTCAGCTTAAAAGGTGCCCTCCATAGTACTCTCAAGTCAGCCAATGCTCACAAAGCATTGGATACTCTAGCTTTTCACATCTTATCAAGATGTAGGTAATTTTGCAAAATGGAATAGTTAATTATCTTCTGTTTCAGCAATGAGTGCATGTAAGAGTGCAAAGCAAAACTCCGACTAATTATTTTATTTCATAATTCTCATATAGTGAGCTGTCTGAAGCTTTGTAGCATGAAATTTTACAGTAAGCATTTTTCTCTTAATCTTATATTTCTCACACAGCAAGTCCAAATATGTCCAATTAGCACCCAGAATTTTTGTAATAATTTTTCTTCTTCAGTGTAAAGGTCAAAAATCATTCTTTACTGCATCTCAGTATAATGTACAAATTGCATTTGACTAAGCTGAAAATGGTTCACTACTATCAGTCACTCTTGTTTAGCTAGTCATCACTAACTATCCCCCTGGAGAGACAAATTAACCAGGTCTGTAACTCCCTAGAATCATTTTCCCCTTGCTTGAGATGAAAGTTTCAGACAGCATTTTGCAGGTAATGGGCCTATTATAGATGTGTGTGGGGGGGATACTCAACAGTAAAGGTATTCTTGTTAAAAGACTAGGAAAGCAAGAAAAGTATTCTGAGAAAGGGAGGGCCATGCACATAGTATGAAAGGGTCCCTAAAGTAGGGTGAACATCAAATAAACAAAGCAAAGCCAAGCAAAATAAAAACCCCACAATCCAGCAAAACCTGTTCACTTTATACAAGTTCCGTAGCCAAGGTGTGAAGGAGCAAGCCCTATATATATCTTATTTAATCATTATCATGGTAAGGAAGGGTAAGCAAAAGAGGCCTTTTAAATAATGATTCTGCAAAGTTAGTTCGAAAAGAACAGTAAACAATTCTAAGAGAACTTGTATTGCCTTCTATCATTCCAGAAATGCTGCATGGGATTGAAATGAGTCTCCTCTTTTCTCCTGTCATTAACAGTATTTGAGTTCAGGTTAAAAAAGAAATAGAAAAAAAAAATCTTGACTCCATTTATCAGCACTTAAAGCAGGGGCAGGCAATTATTTTGGGCGGAGGGCCGCTTACTGAGTTTTGGCAAACCATTGAGAGCCGCATGACAGGCAGCCAGGGGCAGATCAATATTAATTTTCTAAATTTTTTAGGGGCTCCATGGTAGATAGAATGGCCTGGCAGTCCGCAACTGGCCCATGGGCCGCATTTTGCCCACCCCTGACTTAGTGTTCTAGGTTATTTGGAAAGAATGAGGAAGATGCAAGCCCTTTACAAGAAAGTGTATACACTTACAACTTCAAGACAGAAAAACAGGTGTACACATAGAACCACAACCCCCCATCCTCCCTCACATCCCCCAAACCCCACATACCCACACCCTGCCCCACAAGCCCCCATATAATACACTACTCACCAAGTTAGGATTGAAAGGGACCTCAAAAAGTCCGGCTCCAGAGTGCAGGGCTTCCCTCCTGTGCCGAGAGAATGCAGGGGCTGCACGTGAGTGGTAGGGAGCGCCGGCAATACAGACGGCCCGGCAGAGGATGTGCCCCTCAGTGTGATGTGCCTTGCTGACCAGTTGCGCCCCGCCTACTGCTGCGCCATGGGGGGGGGGGGGGAGGGGGGCCCACACCCCCCCACCCCCCCCCAGGCCCCCCAAAC
>NW_017729033.1:63118574-63122506 GCF_001723915.1 Gavialis gangeticus | reverse complement strand
TCCTCCCTCAGGTCCCCAAAACCCCACACACCTACACCCTGCCCCCACAACTCACCACATAATACACAGCCCTCCAACATCCCCTATAGCCCCCCAGTCA
The DNA here is from genome assembly GCF_001723915.1 of Gavialis gangeticus. Lineage (NCBI taxonomy): Eukaryota > Metazoa > Chordata > Crocodylia > Gavialidae > Gavialis > Gavialis gangeticus. Next base: position 63,122,406 of record NW_017729033.1, on the reverse strand, counting down.
CATCCCCTCACAAACCCCCCTACACACCCTCGCACCCCACCACACACACAATATACAAGACTAAAAATATATTTTTGAATTATAATACAATCACCTCCATATATACAACACAAACACAAATCATGACAAATATTCTTCATAATAAAATTAAAATATGTTATTGTAGTGTTTGACTTTCAGTGTATGATTTGGGTTTTTTTCTTGTTCTGAGATGGCAAATCCTCCCCCCGCCACCCACAAAGGAGTATTTCCAGGCACCAAGGGGAGGGACTTCTGGTGGCAAAGCTCAGAGGTTAGGGAGTGGGGCTTCCAGTCCCAAGATGCTGATGAGGGAACAGGACAACTGTGAGGGAAAGGGGCTACCCATGCAGCCCTCAAGAGCTCATCAAATCTCATTAAGCAGCCCTCCACCTGAAATAAATTTCCCACCTCTGGAATAATCACTTCCCTTGACCTACTGACCACACCTGCCAAAGCAGCCCAGTACGCCATTAGCTTTCTTTGCAACAAGGACACACCGCTGGCTTATATTCAGCTTATTGTCCATTGTAACCCCCAGATCCTTTTCTGCAGAGCTGCTGCCCAACCATCCAGCCCCCAGCCTGTACCGGTGCATGGGATTGTTCCATCCAAAGTGCAGGACTTTGCACTTGGCCTTGTTGAACCTCATGGGATTACTTTTGGCCCAATTCTCTAATTTGTCGAGGCCGCTCTGACTCCTAGCCCTACCCTCCAGCCTACCTACAACTCCCCCCAGCTTGGCATCAGCTGCAAACTTGCTGAGTGTGTATTCTATGCCATCTTCCATGTTGCTGAGGAAGACACAGGGCAAAACTGGTCCCAGGACTGACCCCTGGGGCACTCCACTTGATACCAGCTGCCAAATAGACATTGAGCCATTGGTTACTACTCTCTGAGCCCAATGGTCCAGGCCATTTTCTATCCACCTTATAGTCCATTCAGCCAGTCTGTACTTCCATAGCTTGCCTGTGAGAATGTTGTGGAAGATCATATCAAAAGCCTTGCTAAGGTGCACTGCATTCACCGGTCACCCCACATCCACACAGCCAGTCACTTCATCCTAGAAGGCAACCAGGTTTGTCAGGCATGACTTGCCCTTGGTGAATCCATGCTGACTGTTTCTAATTGCCCTCTTCGTCAAGTGCTTAGAAATGGATCCCTTGAGGATCTGGTCCATTTTTCCAGGGACTGAAGTGAGTGAAGCTGAGTTGGTCTGTAATTCCCTGGATCCTCCTTTTTCCCTTTCTTAAATATGGGCACTGTTCCTGCCCTTTTCCAATCATCTGGGACCTCTCCTGATCACCATGAGTTTTCAAAGATGATGGCCAGTGGCTCTGCAATCATATCAGCCAACTCCTTCAGCACCCTCAGTTGCATCCCATCTGGCGCCATGGATTTGTACATATCCAGCTTTTCTAAATAGTCCTGTTCTTTCACCGAGGGCCCCTCACCTCCTCCCCAAACTGTGCTGCCCGATGCAGTAGTCTGGGACCTGACCTTGCCTATGAAGAATGAGGTGAAGAAGGCATTGAGCACTTCAGTCTTTTCTGCATCCTCTGTCACAAGGTTGCCTCACCTATTTAGTAAGGGACCCACACTTTCCCTGATCCTCCTCATGCTACCAACATACTTGTAGAAACCCTTCTTGTTACTCTTCACATCCTTGCTAGCTGCAACTCCAATTGCTCTTTGGCCTTCCTGACTTTATCCCTCCATGCCCAAGCAATGCTCTTATATTCTTCCGTAGTTATTTGTCCAAGTTTCCATTTCTTGTAAGCTTCCTTTCTGTGATTTAGTTTATTGAAGAGCTCCCTGCTAAGCCAAGCTGGTCTGCTGCCATATTTGCTAGTCTTCCTGTGCATCAGGATGGTTTGTTCCTGCACTCTCAGTAAAGCTTTTTAAAGTACAGCCAGCTTTCCTGGACTTCTTTCCCCCCTAGTCTGGCTTCCCAGGGGATCCTGCCCATGACTTCCCTTTGCGAGTTTGTCTGCTTTTCTGAAGCCAGGGTCCTTATTCTGCTGCTCTCCATCCTTCCTTTTCTCAGGATCCTGAACTCAATCATCTCATGGTCACTGCTGCCTAAGTTCCCATCCACTATACATTCCCCACCAATTCATCTGTTTGTAAGCAGCAGGTCAAGAAAAGCATAGCCCCTAGTTGTCCACTCCAGCACTTGCACCAGGAAGCTGTCCCCAACACACTCCAAAAACCTCCAGGGGCAGGCAATTATTTTGGGCAGAGGGCCACTTACTGAGTTTTGGCAAGGCATTGAGGGCCACATAATAGGCAGCCCAGGGCAGATGAACATTAATTTTCTAAATTTAAGGGCCCTGCAAGCTAGATAGAATGGCCTGGTGGCATTTTGCCCACCCCGTCCTAGACTGTCTGTGCACTGCTGTATTGGCCTCCCAGTCAATGTCAGCATGATTGAAGTCCCCAGTGAGAACCAGTGCCTGTGAGGGGGAAAGTTGCATTAGCTGTTTGAAGAAAGCCCATCCATCACCACCTCCTGGTCTGGTAGTCTATAGCAGATCCTCACCGTGACATCACGTATTTGTGTGCCTATAAAAATACAATAGAATAAACGTATCTCAATATTTTGGCTAGGTACAGACATTAAAAAAAAACAGAGGCAGAATCTATTTTATGTTATGTGGTTTTCTGTAAGTGGCATAGTTTAGATCAGTAGTGAATCGAACACATATTTGCCCTATATGGGGGGTGGAGGGGCAAATCTTAGACCATGTTCCACCATTTTTTAAATCAGTCAGTCTGCACACCAAACTTCTGTTCTGTTATGGTTATAGACCAGTTTTGTGTACTGAACTTCTATACCATTACAGGTATAGACTGGCTTCCAATCACTTAAAAGTATAAAATTTGTACCTGGCCTTAGAGTGCTTTATTTTAAATATAAATTCTTACCCATGTCTGAGGAACTAAGGGGTGAGGTGAGTAGGGTGTTTCTATATATTTCCCTAAAACTTATTTGAGTCCCTAAATGATGACTTACAATAGTTAACTTTCAAAAATGGGAGTTTTAGGCTATGTTCTTCCCTCACCAGGTTTTTCAACCCAAGAAATTCTTTTTATTGACAATTTCACTTTTTCTTGTTAACTGTTATTTACACTTATGTTATTTAAAACACATGCAACTCATTTGCCCTGGACATGTGGTAGCTTTAAATTTAGGGGTTTAACACTAACTATAGTAAGAAAGTTTGGTTGTCAGTAAATAGCTTGCAGATCAGAAAAAAAAAAAAAAAAAAAAATTTTGGATTGGCACTATGCTCAACTGCAGAAAGTTTTACACTGTGCTGTTCCTATTCCAGGGGTTTCCCTACTTACCTCACACACTGATACAACCTTAACTGCACTATGTACTATGCTGCTCCCCCCCCCCTCACCCCAGCCTTATCCCCACCATCTCTGGTTTTGCATCTCAGCATGGACCTCCATCCACCACTTCTCCCTTAGGTCTCTTTTGGGCACATCACCACTCTCCCTGTATCTTTGAGGCAAACAGGTGCTGGAGGAAGGGGATGGCCAAAGGCAGGCAGCAGAACATGGCTGAAGAGAAGGGAAGGCACTACCTACTATGAGCCACAAAGCCCTGGCAGGTTCTCCCCTTCAAGTTGCAGTGCCGCCATTCGGACACCAGGTGGCACTTCTCTGCTGCATCTGTCCAGCAAGCTCTCTTTTCCTTTTTAAGAACTTTTTTTCTTTTTTTGCATTCTTCCTAGTTTCTGATTTCATCTGTGTGCCAGAGTCAGCTCACTTCAGACACAGAGTTCAATGTTCAAACATGAAA
>NW_017729033.1:63110506-63113574 GCF_001723915.1 Gavialis gangeticus | reverse complement strand
TTTTTTTTTTAAGACATTACGGAGGAGCATTCTGTTTGTCCTTTTATGGGCTGTGTGTAAATTTGCAGACAGCTAGGTAACCCTGTTCCTCACCTCACTCCAGCTCTAGTAAAAGCCTTGATAGAAGAGCAATAGGACCTTGGCCTGGCACCACACATAACGGGGTGACAACCGCCAGGGTGCTCTGGAGTCCACAGGGGCCCAGATCATCCTGGTGGCAGACAACAAGCCAGCAGCATGCCCCCTCTACTTGCTCCTCCCCCCCACCTCAGGCAGAGCAGGGAAGCAGCAGGTGATGTACTCCCCACATGCCCATCCCTGGGCATGACTGGGAGCAGGCAGCTAGCTTGCTTGGTGCCACCTAGAGCCTGAAGACCACAGCTGCAGGTAATGATGAGCCCCACAGGGTCTTGGTACCTGGTGGCAGCTGCAGGGCATGCAGGGATTTGGGTTGGCTGAGGTGAACCCAGAAACTCCCTTAGAGCAGCGCCAGGAATGGCAAGTCCCTAGTATAGGCAGTGGAGTGTGTCACTTCCCTCTATCACAGCGGAGGACATCCCACCAGAGACTAGCCCTACCCTGGCTCCCATGACAGGAACCTGACCACACTGTGGATGCTGGAGGCCAGGTACCTGCAGAGGCCTCACAGGGATTCTTAATACCTGTGGCCCCAAGTTATCCACAGGGGATAGCCAGATACAGGCCAGCCCTATGAATCAGACTCATGACTAGTGAGGCAAACCCTCAAGAGCCTTAGCTTTCTGAGAAGGTGGACATACACTCCAAGGCCAAGGCCAAAGCTAGGCCCATGAATAAACAATGGACACAATTTATGTTATATTGCTTTATTAATGCCTATGCAGTATAGACATCATTGGTGGTGGATCTTGCCAGAGTAAAAAGGGCTCAGCCAGCTCATGTTGGTCCTAGATCATTGTTTTTCTTCCTATGTCAGACCTTTCTTCCTTCACATGAAGGCAGACACCTAGGGGACCAAGCATACATCGATCCCATATCGGATCAGCACCAATATTAGGAAAATTGAGCGTATCGGCAATAGGCTTGTCTGATGTGGCCGATGTGGCCAATAAATGCTGCACGCATGTGCACAGCCGGCCAGGAGCACAGCCAGTTCTAGCTGGTAAGTCTGTTGAGGGAAGGGGTGGGGGGAGGGAAAGTGTATGGAGGGGCAGATAGAGGCACCCATGGTGAGGGAAGGAGTGGAGCAGGTGCTGCCCAGCTCAGGTGGGGCATGTGCCCCCAGATCTGCACAGAGTGGGATAAGCTATGCCAGGCTTTTCCCAGCATGGGAGGGCTAGGCCAGGGCTGTGCTTGGGATGGGCCTCAGCCACACTAGGAGGGGAGATTTTGTGGGGGCTGCAGCCACCTCAAAAATTCACTGTAGCCCACCTCCCAGTGCTGCTGCTGCCGTCACCTGCCCCGAGCACAGCCCAACCCACCCAGGAAGATCCTGGTGCAGCTCCAGCCCCAGCCCACCCCACACAGATCCGGAGCACATGCCCCCCCATGCCCTCCCTGGGTGTCTGCAGCAGTGGGAGTCACCTCCGCCCTCCCCTCCCCCCCCAATGAGTTGCAGCTCTGTCCTGTGCTCCACCCCACCCAGACAGCACCTGCTCCAGCCCCACTCCCTCCCTCACCACAGGGGCCTCAATCTCCCCCCCCATGCCCCTTCCCCCACAGACTTACCAGCTGGATGTCACACTTCATGCTGCAGGGCTGCATATTGTAATTGGACCAGTATCAGCCAATATGGATCATTAGAAGTCAGCCATTGGTATCTGCCCACAAATTCTCTGTTGGTGCACCCCTACCGGGCTCTTACCCCGATACCATCACAGAAACACCAGAGTCAAAAAGGGTGAGGTGTAGGGGAGGCAGAGCCCCACAGAAGATGCCAGAACACTGAGACCTGTGCACATCTCAGTGTATCCCACTACAGTCAGGTACTACTTCCTGATATCCTTTTCATTAACAAGTTGTGGCAGGCAGAATATTGATAAAAGGGGACTAAACAGCCATTGAGAAAGTGGCACCTGGGCCTCATCCCTGGTGTGACCCTTTGCCCCAGGTCCCACTATAAGAAGATTCTAGGAAACAGGAACCTGCGAGCCTCAACTCAGCACCAGTAAATCTGAGGGAATGTAATTACAAATAGTTTATTACAACTGTTAAGTAACTATAACTTGATAGGGGTCAGGTTGGCCTGGCTTGTGACAGAACAATACCACCTTTCTAATATAGTTTTCATGAAGTTAAAGTAGATAAGAGGAAGAGTTTATTTGGATCTTTTGCTAAAATCCCTTATATAGTATTAGGGAAATAGGGCAATAACTGATCCCTGAAAACCGTTAGGGAAAAGGAAACAAATCAGCAAGCCCCAGAAGTAGAGAAAGTACACATCTGTGATACCTCTGACTTCACATGGGACCAGACTATTTTATGAAATCCCATATTTATTCAAATATTAAGATGACCCTGAATAAGACAACCTCACCCTCCAAAATTAGATACTATACATGAAAAGTTGTAAGTGTTAGAATTTTCCAGTTGTAGAATCTAATTATTGGAAGGTTGTCTTGAATCCCCCCCCATCCCCACTGCTACAGCAGGGAAAACACCATTACATGCACCTCAACAGGTAGACAGCATAGTAAGTATAACATGGACAAATCATATAGCAGAGCTTTGAAGCTGTGACAATCTACATGTTAAAACTATACTATTACTAAACATCCATTAAATGAGTTGTGTTCATACATCAGAAAAGAATGCAGTGTATCACCAAAATTATGACCTATATAATCATTACAGGCCTCTGGACTACCTTAAAATCACTTGACTAGCATTTGTTGCATGAGGATGAGAAAGTCAAGAGGCATATGCTTTCTTATGTCTTACATGAGTAAATGCCATAATTTAGTCATGTCTGTGAAAGTTCTGGTCTCCAGCATTCACAAGCCTCTCTCTTCTTCAAAAGCTTTATTGCTCAAGCAGAATGTAAACACACAGCCTACAGACAGTTCTGAATATTAGAACAGAGACCTCGA
>NW_017729033.1:63104808-63105506 GCF_001723915.1 Gavialis gangeticus | reverse complement strand
CCATTAAATGAGTTCTGTTCATACATCAGAAAAGAATGCAGTGTATCACCAAAATTATGACCTATATAATCATTACAGGCCTCTGGACTACCTTAAAATCACTTGACTAGCATTTGTTGCATGAGGATGAGAAAGTCAAGAGGCATATGCTTTCTTATGTCTTACATGAGTAAATGCCATAATTTAGTCATGTCTGTGAAAGTTCTGGTCTCCAGCATTCACAAGCCTCTCTCTTCTTCAAAAGCTTTATTGCTCAAGCAGAATGTAAACACACAGCCTACAGACAGTTCTGAATATTAGAACAGAGACCTCGAGTGAGTGCAATTGAGTGATGAACCAGAGCCAAGCACCAAGGCAGTGCTCACTAGGTCTGTGAGAGTAGGCAGCTATTCAGTCCAGCTGCTTCGGATGCCAGCAATCTGATCTGGAGCTCTGGACCAGGTTCCCGCTTCAATCTGGCCAAAGCAGCTCTGAAGTGTCACCCATGTCACACTCCCATGGATGGGTGGCCCCAGAACCCCCCTGCACCTACCTTCTCGACAGCTGGCAGGCTTTGTGGCTGCAGCTTTCACCCTGCTGCACCTTAACACAATGTAACCCATGTCATGACTTTAGCTTGATCACAGCTTGAGGTGCAGTTTCCCCCAAACCCCTGCACACATCTCCTTGAAACTTGGCAGGCTTCATGGCCTCAGCAG
>NW_017729033.1:63101808-63104667 GCF_001723915.1 Gavialis gangeticus | reverse complement strand
AGCAGAGGCTACCTCCCCTGCAAGTTTCATCCAAATCAGACAAAAGAACAAAGTTATAGATATTTCACTGATTTCCTATTATACCCTGTGACTGGATCTCCGAGGTGGCTCCGAAGCACTTTGGAAAACTTAAAGAAGCCAGTGCTTCAATCCGGACTTGCTGCTTCAGACGCTGAAGCATCCAAAGCTTCTCCAGATGCTAAGCCTTGCACAGCCCTAGTGCTCACAGTGACATAGGCTGATAAGCATACCCTGCACCATGGAACTTTATCACAATTTTTTGCTTCAATACTAGGAAAGACTTGCAATAGCTACGAGGCAAGGATTCTTGTGTATGATATCTTTTATTGGATTATCTGCATAATAACCACAGTTAATGGTTATAAATGCATGGATCACCAGGTTGAAGAGTATGTATGTTTGATAGGATGGTGACATTTCAGGTGCTGCTGTAGATGTAAGTAGCCATCTCTTGCCACCATGGAATGAAGCACTTCCTTCAGTAATTTTTTTCCCTCTTGCTCTCTACTACAGAAAACTTATATTTATCAAGCTATTACTCTTACAGGTTGAGATCCAACAAAGATCAAGTATTACTATTTTTAAATACTGGACATTTTCAGACATTACTATGAGAAACTTACCTAAATGGGCAATAGCAGATTTGTACATCAGTGAGCGCGTCTACAGAGTTGGTACTGCACATTTATTTAGTACTTGTATTTGCAAGTACTAAATAAATGCGCCATAACCCGAGTAACTGCACAGTAGCACTGGAAAACATCTTTTAGGTAATGCTTCTGTGCAGTAGCTTATTAGTACTGTCCATGCTGTGATGTGCTACTCCACAGCATTTTTCAGCTACTGCGCAGTCAGTGTCTTGTGTCGATGTGCCCAGTATGCATTAAAAATTGCACAAAAAAAATATACCAAATCAGAACTTAATTTCTACTTAATTCCATGAAGGTATCGGGTATCCGACTAATTAATGAAAATATTTTATTTAACAAAAAGTAACCGCAATCCCCTCATCAGAAGCAAACCACAGAGCAAGAAAATGCAGCTATCCACAGTGAGACATGACTACACAGACATTGGTGATATGCCAATTACCAAGCGTCTTTTCTTTAAGATAAATGTTATTACAGGGTGGGCAGAAACATTGTTTAAAATATTATGTAATTGTGCCTTACACATAATCAAACAGCTTTTGTTTTCCTAAGTTACAACATTTAAATATATTTAATTAAAAAATAAGGAGTTAGTTCTCTTTTCTGTAGTTCTGACCTGCGAGTTTAAAGACCTCCATCTTGATTGCTATACCTTGTGAAGCCAACCAGGGCACTGCCATGCAGGTGTAAAATCAAATGATTTTGCAGTTGCTTAGCCTGATGTGATAATACAAGGTGCACAGGACCAGGAATCAGGCAAAAAGACCCAACTACAAATCATCCCCTCTCCATCAGTTGGATGAAACAAGGATTTTAGACCATCTCCTCAAGACTAGGAAACCAACAGGCTAGGAAAACACCCAGGCTAAGTACAAGACAAAACATTCGGGAGGTTAAATTGGGTTCAAAATGGCCACCCCCATTTAAACTTCGCTCGTCCTGATGCCAACCTTACACTTACAGACCCGGTCTCAGTGAATGGCAAATCAGCCTAACCCTGTAACCGTACAGAAGTTCCATGCACATAAGCCTGTCTAGAAATTGCAGAACCTGGTTTAAGATGCTACATAGATCCAAGTTTATCAGACTTGTTCAGTTTAGGTCAAACTGGTGCATAGAACTTCTGCCCACTTCCCCTGCATGGCCCTGGAGCTGGGAAAATGAGACACTGGCCCTAGCTCCAGTGCTGCTCTTTTCACTCACCCCTTTCATCACATAGGTCTTTTTTTTTTACCCCTCACCTCTGGCCCCTTGCTCTCCTCCCCCTCCAGTCAGCACACTCAACCCCCATCCCACAAGCTCCTCTGGGGGCAGCCATTCTTCTAAGTGCTCACTGCTGCTGGAGCCAAGCAAGTCCTGGTAGGGAGAGGGGTGGGAAGGATGGGGGTGTAGGTAGACCCCCACCCCACCTGTGGGGTCATGCCTGCCCCACCCCATTCTACCCACAGGTTGTTCCTGACCCCCCCCCATCCACCAGTAGACCCCCAATCCTTTCCAGTCTGCTGGACCTCCAAGCCCTCAGCTAGCTACCTCTCTATCCATCCTAACTTACCTGGTACCAGGCAGCCATTTTAAGCTGATTAAACCTCCCCTTAACACCTACAAATGTCTGTACTTAGCCCCAATTATGAGAATGCTATAGCTTAACACCGTACCCATTCTAATGCTTTCTTGTACTTTTATCACTTGGTATCTGTGAAAAGCAACTATGAACATGTCACCAAAATGAAGGCTATTCATGGTGTTAAGAGAGGCTAGAAGATAAAGATTCTGGTTGTCCTTTGGTGCTGGTCAAACACCTCAATGTGCTGCCTTAAAAAAAAAAAAATCAAAAGATGAAATCTGTCTGCTGGTACAATCTCAGGGAGACTAACTGTATGCAGGGCCATCCCTGGGCAGGGGTGGGGTGGGGAAGGAGTGAATCAGGGCAACCTCGGGACCTGTGCTTTGGGGACCCGGTGCCATACAGGCCCCACCACACGCCGCCACCAAGCACTGCTGGTTCTGGCCAGCAGTGGAAGGAAGGGACTAACGGGGCTCAGCTCCCCCAAAACAGAGGGCAGCAGCAGACATAGCCTCAGGCTGTGCGCGGGCTGCTGCAGGAGGGGGGAGGGGTGGGCACACTGAGCTACCCTGCACTCACAGCCAGCACCGCAGCTGGCCCAGCCACATGCAGGCAGGTACTTTT
>NW_017729033.1:63094916-63101361 GCF_001723915.1 Gavialis gangeticus | reverse complement strand
AGGGGGGGGGGGGGGGGGGGAGTTCCAGACATGGGGAAAATCGGGCTTCAGCCAGGTCAGATCGTGAGACAACCAGGGCCCGGTGGCCCCTTCAGAAGCGTGGCGCCGGGCAGCCAAGGGGGTGGGGGCAGGGGACAAACCTTTGCACGGGGGACGATCTTTGTACAGGGCAAGCAGTACTCTACTCCTCGCCTCTGCACCTTGCTACCGCTCCTTTGAAAGCAGCACGGCATGGCACCTTGTGCCTTGCTGCCCAGCAGCAGGATGCACATAAATGGCACCTGCTGCTTTCAAAGCAGCAGCAGGGAGGCACTGACGCAAGGAGCCCTCTGGCCTGGCACTGCAGCTGAGGCTGGCTCCGCTCTGGCCCCTGGCTCTGGGCCCCCATAGGCAGTGCGCAGCTGGGGCTGGGGAGGGGAGGCAGCCAGGGCCAGAAGCCAACTGCTCCCCTCCACAGCCCTTTCCCTCCCCCAACAGACTTTCCCATGGGGGGGGCATATGTGCACATGCACATTCCCCTCCCCACCCCATTTTTTTTCCCCTTCTTCTACCTATGCTACTTGTCACCCCTGCCCTGGACCCCACACAGACTGATATGCCCCAGGCCCCACACACCCCTAGGGGGACTATTTGATGTCCTCACGATATCGCGGTGTAGACCGCCAGTCTCTACGGGTCACCTGCAGATGGTGGCCGGTGGTGAACATGCACCCCGCACCCCCGATGGGGTGCGGGGAGGGAACTGATGTTAAAACACCCCCGAAGGGGTGGGTCCCGCTGGTCATCGTGTCACTGCAGCGAGGGACAACCAGCACCAGAAGACACCAACTAAAAAACAGTCTGGAGAAGGGTAGCTCATTGGCGTCTGGCATTCAATGTCTTCCTGGCGGCTGGTTAAAAGGCTAAAAGCTAAAAGCTTAAAAGCGTAAAAAAAAGCTAAAAGCCTAAAACCGCCACGGGGCCGCCACTGGGTTGGGCAACCAGCACCTTAAAAACACCATAAATTACGGGGGACAACAAAAGAGAAAACACGGTGTGCTTGTGCGGGTCATAAGGTCAAAACGAGTGCTTCCCCGGGGGACACCGAGCAGAGCACCCTGGACAGCGCCCACCAGCTCGCGAACTCAGGGAGCTCACCAGCGGCTACTGCCCAATGGTACTCCGCCCAGAGACGCGCGCGCAAAGGACACCGAGGAAAAACGCCCCAAGGTCTCCGGGAGCCTTCCCAGCCAGAGCCTCCTGCCTGGACCACCAGATGACACACTTGGCCAGCGCCAGGAGGAGGTTGACCAGGAGGTCCCGGGCCTTGGTGGGGCGACAGATGGGGTGTGCATAAACTAAAAGGTGAGGGGAGTAGTGCAGCCAGAACTTGAATAGCAAGTTCTGGAGGAGGAGGTGCAGGGGCTGCAGTCTGGCGCACTCAATGGCAAGGTGCTCCAGCGTCTCCCTCTCACTACAGCATGGTCACTGGTCAGAGACCGGCTCGCACACCCCTAGAGATGGCTCCGATTGTCCCATAACCCAGCCTAGCTGGGGCCCGATTCCCCATGTATCACCTAGTTCTTTGCTATCTCTATATTCTGCAATTCAATTTCAAGTGAAGACTTCTCTTGCCATTAGCACCTATAATTTTCTACTTTGTCAACTGTTAGCAGTCCTGTCCCTACAGACATTTTAAATCAACATTTAAAGGATCTTTGGTGTTTAAGTCTATAAAAAAAACTGCACAAATACAAGTTCAATATCAGAAAACATTTTTCACTAAGCACTTGATAGATTTAATACATATCCTTGCTACCAGACTTGTGATTCAAGGCAAAAGTTCTTTCAGAAGTAAGATGGAAAATATTCATTCTCTTTCTGCTTGAGGCCACTCAGCTCTTTAGATTTTGCTTCCACTCCAAATGATGCTACATCTGTACCTTCAGGCCAAACAGCCATCTCATGTTCACCTTTTTCTGGAAAGTGAGGTGTGTGTTAGTTTGAGCCATGCCTTTGATTGCCTTTAATCTGTACACAGTGACCTAACTTTTTTCCTGTTCTGTTTTTATTATGCACTGAGCAGCCATTTACTATTTGTTTTAATTTCCTTTGCAGCTTACAACTCAGCTAGACTTTTGGCAGTCCTTGTGTGGGTTTACCAAGAATGAGACAAGCAGGACTTAAAAGTAGAAATGGTTTAGTAGAGCTCAGGTCTTATGTGCCTGCATCCTGTGCTCTAGCTGTTGTGTATGGTTTCCCATGACTGACCTGGCCAGGCCAGTTCTCTCAGCAAATCTTGTCATAGAACTCCTAAAGAAACAGGACATAGTAAGAATTGTAAGAAGCATCTCCCCATACTACTTGATGTCTTACAGAGCTTTCTTTATCACAATCACCCTTTTCTACCCCATATCAGGTCTTGTAAGCTCTCTGCTTGCTCCTACTATTCTGAGGTGGATATTCATCCAGTTCAATGAATCCCCTTCCACAGAAAGTTTTCTACTTGTTTAAGAAACAAGCTGCAGATAGTTCTAACATCTTTGACAAAGAAATTCCAGGTCTCCTCTACAAACAGCTCCCAGAAGCGGCTTCTCCAAGTAGTTCCTTTATGTTATCCAACATATGATATACAAAAGGTTGCCTTTTGAATATCAGGAAACCTAGTTACAGAGTTGACTTTCTTCATCTTTCCATTTAAATTTTAAAAACTAGAACTAAATTAACTTGTTCTTATTCACTCAATGATTATTTCCTACTAGCAGCTATATTATGATGCCTTTATTATTTTAGGCTTGATTTTGGTAAACGATATCCCTTACTCATTCTACAACTGTTTTGCAAACAAAATCTGTTCCCACCACATTCAAGGATAACTCATTCTCTACTCTGTATCTGTGAAGTTAAAGCTTCTCATAATAGTAAGTATTATTTCTCTCTAGCAACATTACAGAGAATATGATAAGGACAGAGATGACGACTATCAATTTCCGGGGATTATAGCAGAATCCCAGCATTACTCCATCACTTCCTAGCTATTTAAACTCAAAATATATTGGTTGTAACCATGCTGTCATATTTCTTTAGCCCATTCCATCATGAATTTACAAAACTACCTCAATCCTGTTTCTCTCTCATTTGAACAACATATATCCTTCAGTATTTGTGTTTCAGCCACAATCGCTATTCCATCATTTTTATTTTCTCTCTAGGAAAGAGGTTCCACATTCTGTGTCAATTGTGAAAGTTCTCTGATTTTGTTCCCAAGCCCTTGCTGTAGCCTACAAATATTTTAGTTATTTCTTTACTGATTACACCCAATTACCCTATTGAATCACCTATCTGAATACTGATCTCATCATGTAAATAGAGAAAGGACCACTATGATGAACAGGTATGTTAACCCTTGATTAACTTGCAAATGAAAATTACTTTGTTTTTTCTTCAAGTCTTGGCATAGCTGTGCTGGGAATTATAGCATTTTGTGCCACACGTTAAGATTATGGCCTGGAAACAACTGAACCTAATCTTTGGAAACAACCTTGTACATTTGTTTGTATACTCCAATGCAAACTATCTTCAGGGACCTGTCTTTCAACTGGGATAAGGACATATTTTGAACTGGGGTTTGTTAAGGAGGAAGCCAGAATGTAGTCAGCATTTACTGATACTTTGATGGTTCTACACTGTGGGAAGAATCTTATTGTAACAGGGGAAGGGACAAGGATCAGTGGAGTTCTTGGCATTGAAAAATATCCATTCCATCCACTAAGGATAGCAAAAAGGTATTGTGACCCTCTAGCCACAGGTCTAAAGCAAACCACTTCTCAGATGATGTAACACACTTAACAGACTGGATAATCTCATGGTAAAGTACCTGGGTATGTGTTTAGCCAATCAAAATTCTGAATTCCCAAATTACCATAACATGCAGAAGACTATTTTATATTCAAAATGGCTGATAGAACTGCCACTCAAAATATTTGCTTCAGGCAACATTCAAAACTGTTTTACTGTTAAAAAGTAAATGTAAGAGTGCTCAGGTCAAATTAAATCAGAACACTAGAGTCTGTCACCTGCGATTTAATTTTTTTTACCGAAGAATAAATGACAATTTCCAGACATTTTGCAAGCTACAATATGTACCAGTATTAAATAATTGGAAAATAAAATATATATGCACAGATATATATTAAATATTAAGTCTGTCTCTTAATTAGCATGATTCCTCAGTTGAGCAAATGAATAAAGTGAAAAGCAGAGATACACCAGGGATATGCATTCGTTGAAAAAACTGTCATGGTTGCATAAAGAAATGAAATTCCAACTGCAGGATACCCTATAGAAAATTCTCTTCATGACAAGTGAAAAGAGTTCCATGGCTTTCAGATCTCTTGTAGTTTATGAAAATATATTTTTGTTTAATTCTTGCTAATCTATATAGCACTAGAATTTCTTGTATACAACTCCTAGCAATAATACAACTATACTTTGAAACATAGTAAGAGTATACTTTCCTTCTGCTTTACATAAAAGTTAAAATCATCTACAGTTTTTAAACTATTTTTCTTTAAAGAAAAAAATCCACTTTAAATCTGGATTCAGGGGTAGGGGGTGGATATCAACCTTCTTGCAGATTAGGCTGAGGAACTATATTGCAATTATTTTGATCAAACCCACTCATAACAAAACTGCTTACACTTAGAATACAGGAATTTGTGGAGATCTCATCACTACATAACTTAACTTGTAGAATGATACAAGAACCTACACATCTGAAACAACTGTTTTAAGCCACAAGAAAAAAAATACCTGCAAATTTTTAGAGTATAGGCTGCAAAAATAAAAGCTGCTCTTCTTGCTACACACCCCACTATCATCTCTATATGGTATTTGTAAGTAAACCATAGTAGCAGAAATTTAGGTTGGAGATTAGGAGAAACTTTCTAACTACAAGTACTGGAACAGGCTATGGGATTTCCATCCCTAGAAATTTTCAAGAGTGGGTTATACAGAAATTTGGCTGGGATGCTTTATTCAGGGATAATCCTACCTTGAGTATGGTGCTGAATTAGATGATCTTGTGAGATCCCTTCCAGGCCTACGTTCCTATGATCCTAAATAATTGTACAGTCTTTTTAATAGGACACTTGTGCAGATTATAATTTTGAGCAGGATCTAAAAAGTTGTGTACCTAAATACTTCTAGATAAATACAGTTTGAAAAGTTAAGGACTAATTGTGAAAGTTAAGGACTAGTTAAGGTTTATATTTTCAAAGTTACTGGTATACTTTTCTCAAACCTTTGGAAACAAAATTATTCTACTTGAAAATAGATAGTCATCTCTTGACTACAGTGAAGTGATTCATTTTCCCCTCCACCTTTTTAAGTACAGGACAACTCAGAGATTTAAATATTTACTTGCCTCACCAAACAGTAGTCATTCAACCGTTCTGGAAAATCTGGCTACATGCTTCAACTGCCTATTTACTAAGCCTGTGCGACGTGGCAAGTATCTGCTTCGGATCTGGATGATTTGGAGGATGGTGATTCAACTCAGATTCAAATCACTGTCCCAATTCAATTCGGTTGAGTCAGCTCCAAAAGATTTTGTGCCGCTTCGGAGATTCGGCCGTAGACTAAAAACAGGCAGTTGAGACAGCTGCCTCCAGCTGGTAAGTCTGTTGGGGTTGGGTGACGGGGGAAAGATTGGGGCTGTGGCTGGGACAAGCTGCCCAGCCAGGGCCGGGGGGACACGTTACTCAGGGAGGAGGGCAGGAGAGTGCAGAATGCGCAGTAGGGTTGGGATGGGGGGTGGGCACGATGCAGGCACAGCTCACTCTGGGCAGAATGGGGCAAGTGGCAGCAGGGCATAGGCCCTGCTCTCAGCACTCCCATGTCAGCTGGAAAGCGGCAGCAAGGCAAAAGTCCTCACTCTCAGCGTTGCAGGGACGGCAGCACTGTTAGCAAGGGTTATGCCCTGCTGCTGCTTGCCCCCTTCTGCCTAGAGTGAGCTGCACCTGCATCACTCCCCCTTCCCTTCCCCCCACCCCACCAACCCCGTGCCGGGTAGGGAAGCAGTAACAGGGCAGAGCCCCACTCCTAGCACTGCTGCGCCCACATCAGTGCTGGGAGCGAGGACTCTTCGCTACCACAGCTAGACAGCCAGTGCGGGGGGCAGGGGGTCCCCCACCAGGGGGGGACACTGCTGCTGGTTGCCAGCTGGTGCAGGTACAGGATGCGGGCATGGCAGCGCTGGGAGCAAGGGCTATGCCCTACTGCTGCTTGCCACCTCCTGCCTGGAGCAAGCCATGCCCACATCCTGCCCCGTCCCCAAGCAAGCAGCAGTAGGGCAGAGCCCCCACTCCAAGCACTGCCACACCCGCATCCCGTGCCCCCATTCCCAAGTCTTGTGCCCCCTGGCCCAGCTAGGTAGCTTGTCCCAGCCCCCATCCCCCCCTCCCCC
>NW_017729033.1:63089471-63094643 GCF_001723915.1 Gavialis gangeticus | reverse complement strand
GCCCAACCCCAACAGATTTACCAGCTGGAAGGAACTGTGTCAGCTGCCTGTTTACTTTATGACTGAATTGCCGAATCTTTTCCGAAAGAATTCGGAGCTTTTAATTGGTCTCCTGATTCAATCTGGATTCCAAGATTCAGTCCCTGAATCAGGCCAAATCTCCTCCTATTCCAGTTGGCTACCAAAGCTTCACACAGCTCTACAATTTACCTTGATTTTATCACTCCAATCTGCTTCTCAGTTAAAATGATGCTGATCACTTGTACTCTGGTGCTATGTATTAAAAAAACAAAACAAAACAAAACAAGGACAGCACAAAAATTACAGGACATTTTCATTTTAAACTCAAACTATTGTAAACTTGGGCAAGCTCTCGTGGCCCAAAGGAAAGTTTTTGGTTTAATTACAGAGGTCAATACTTTCCAAAACAAATCATTCTTTCAGCCAGTCCTGTTTTTCAAAAGAATTAATCACCAACCTGTGTGGCACGTGACAAGACTAGTGAGGGAGCAAAGTGGCAGGTATGGTAGGGAGCACAGGGAAAGAAACAGAAAGTAGAGCAACAGATCAGGCAGAGAACACAGGGCAGGGAGCAGAAAGCAGAATGGCAGCTGAAACAGGGAAAAAGGATCAGAGTGACACTTGGAGAGGGTACAAGGATTACCTTATAGCATACTTGAGAAAAAAGGTTGGCCCCCAGTGATTTGTGGGGTTTGCAAGGATATGCTGCAGCCTTAGTGTCTAGGCATACTTCAAACAGCATTCATCATGTATTTTCCCCTCAGTAACCAGAACCAAAATTAGCTAGTAAAATAAAATATCAAAATTACATTAGTTAGTATAACACTGTGACAAAGGATGCACTCCTAAAATGATCTAGTTTTTGGGTACATGCAAGTAACCTCAGGTAGACCACCGAGATTGTGTTTTGTGATGTACATGGTGCCAAACAGACTACTGAAGAGCCTATGCTAAACATGTTGAAGTTTCAGCTAATTGAGGTTTTCACTATTCAGGACTTTATAGACACCAACTAGCACCTTGAATGTAATTCAGTCATGAACTGGTAGTTACTACAAAATCTGGAGTACATCTATAATATACTTTGGAAATTATCAGTACAGATGGCCATGGCAAGTCTCTCCTATGTAGGGGATAAAGGCAAAATCTTGGTGTCCAGCTTTAACTGTTCAAATATTAAGGCAATTTTCATAAAAATGCAATGAGACCGTAGGACTGATGAGTGCGAACATAGTTGCTACAGACTTTTACTATATCTTTAAAATACATGTTACTGTCAACTGATGATAGTACCTGAGCTTGATCAGATTCAACCATGCTTAAACTTTTTTTAATCAAGGTCCCTACCTGTAGCAGACTGGGGGAAGGTCAATAACACCTTACCAATACTTAGTCGATTAGAAGATTTATTAGTAATCACATGGTTGATGCACAAGTGGACAAAATAAAGCATTATAACAGCAAATGTTGTTTCAAATGGTTATTTCCAGTTGCAGTCTCTGATGTACATACATCAAATAGCTTTGGGGTGAGGAAAGAAAAAAATAGCTTTAAGTGCTGACCTTCAAACTACACAAGGAGACCTAACGATTTACCCCGGTAAAAATTTAATGCATGTAATAGAGAATACTTTATATAAATTCAACAATTTGAATGATAACAGGAAAAAAAAAAGAGAGTGCCAAGTACGGGAAGATTTATTACTATCCTCCAATCAACTCAACATTAAAAGAAAATCAAAGTGCAGCAGAGTCTACCAGTTTTTGTTCCAGTATAAATTCAAAGGATTATGAAATACTATGTATGCAGTAAGTGATGTGTCACCTACAAAGCAAAGCAAGTATAGCAGTCTGAACCCAATTCTGCAAGACAAACTCTGTAAGGAAACACTATATATAAAAATAAATATCTTCTGTGGCTTTAGGAAATGCAAAGGCAGACTTGAAAAATAAAACAAGAATAAATGTTTTCATTATAGCCAACTAGTTTCTCCTTTGAGTTTGACCCTTTTTCAAATCAAAGATCACATTCAAGAAAAATCTTAAGTAGTCTACCGTAAATATATCTGAGGAACAGAGACAGTTCCTTTTCTTTCTGCTTTTAAAGTATATACTAAATTAAATAGGTAGCATCCCTGCAACCTCCAGGAAACAGTATGGTTGCACAGTCATAACTGGAGATTTAATTTAATCTGCAGAATCCCTACCACTGTTGAAAGACTCAATTCAGGTTTCTCGGGAGTTTCCTAGGGCTTGGGTAAGATTGGAGTGTTGTAGCTGCAGTGACCCAGGAAAGGGATGCTTTGTGTTAACATCTCCTTTTGATATACAGTTTTTCCAAAAAAAGATATTGCCAACTCCCCTCCCCTTCCCCCCGCCCCATCCCAAACAAAAGCCTCCGAAAACAAACCAACCTTGCCTTTAGGGTTTGGGGTTTTTTTAATTTGTTTTGATTTTAAAATGGGTCTTGAAACCTAACATATACAAACAGGTATATTGTCTGTTCTGTATAAATCCGGCCTAATATCAAATGTGTTTTGTCCAACATGCTAAACCATGATGAACTCCAAGAATCATATCCCAAAAGGGAGAGACCCCATGCATCAGCATCGTCATCAGTGAAAGGGATTCTGCATATTCAGTTAGGTCGCCCAGTTACGACAGTACCACCAAACTGCTTCTTGGACACTTGCGGGGATGCTACCGATTTAACTTAATATATCCTTTCATAATAGAAGCAAAGGAAGCCAACTCTTCTTCACAGATGCATTGGCTTTACTGTACTAACATGAATAAAAAGCAGCAAAAAACTCTGTTCCTAAAATTAGCAGATAATCACATTTCATACCACCAGGAGGTCTGATAAGAAAGCACCATTTTTACACAGACTCAAGTAGAATATATATTTTAAGAGGAACTTAACATAACTTAACATAAGGAACTATTTCCATACTTTCAAAAAGTTTACTAGTTTTGTGGTATATCATGAAGACTTGCTCCTCTACATGATGGTCCAGTGTACATGTTAATTTGTGAAGTCACATCCACTACTAAAGAGACAGACAGAAAACATTTCAATTCTTGCCTGTCCCTTTCCAGGTTTCTAATATTTTTGGAAGGATTCTCAATATTTCTATAGTGCAACATAGTTTACAATATTAAAATTTCATCTGCATTATGATTGGGGAGAAGATGTGGAGGGAGATTAAAAGTAAGACTTTATCATCATAGGTTTCAGTGCTTTTCAAGGAGTATGTCATCAGCAAAATGCAGAAAAGCTGACTGGGGGTGGGGGACACAAAACATAAATTATTTAGAATGTGCTAAAATGTCCCTTAGTTATTCAGAACATTGAGCATATTATAATATATTTGCAGATTACCTACAAAATAATACTTTTGTTAACACATCTCTAATGATCAAGCTTATGCTAATATTACAGCTCTAACTAAGACTTAGTACAAGGAAATGAGATAAGTATTACCATTAATATACTATATTATATCCCATAAAACAACTGCTGAGAAAGGCATAGGATTAGGAATTATGAATAAAGGTGAGAAGCCAACCATTCACTCTCAGCCATGTAAAAAGTAATCCATTAAACAGAGTACATGAAGCCTCTTCTCTAAAAATTAAAGTGTGGAATGTCATTTTATTTAAAATGCACAATGTGCTTTGCAGTTGTCAAACGACATGCTATTTTTTAATCATCATAACTGATTGGTAAGTGACATTTTACTTTTAAAAAATACTATTACAAAGCATTTAATCAAATCCTGACATTTTGGTCTCCACTATTATTAGTGCTTGCTGCAATGCATATAATTTAATCTTAAATTGATTTTGAGAACTTGCGTTCCATATTAACATTTTTGTTCTTAGCAAGTCAGTCACTAGATTATTCAGCAACTGAATCACTAGGATGCTTTTACTACCAGCCTCTCTTCCATGAGCATTATCCATGTTACCAAAACATTTTAAAGTGCATAAAAGATTTTCCTTGTAGACAGATTTATCTGTAGATATTCCATTATACTTCAATTACAAGATCTGCATGATTTGTACTCACTTAGCCTTTGGATCACAATGTTTCTCAAAGGCTCTGCTATAACCTGAATGCCTATGCTGAAAGCTTTATTCTAGAAACCCGTTTTACAGAATGCAATAAGCTAACACTTCAAATACATAAACTCTTTGTACTTCATTTGGGGATTATTTTCCAAGTTATTACACATATTCAAAACATCTGGTTTGTTTCTCCAGGCAGAGAGTTTATTCTAAAAGACAAAAAAAAGTAAATGAGTAATCTAGAATCAGGATTTATATAAGTAATGCTTGTGTGCAAATAAATAAAAATATATAGTCTTCAATTCTTTTTTAGTTATAAATATTTTAGTACCTTTCAAAATATGTTAAAACTTCTATACACATACATTGCTTCTAGAAAAGACTACCTGTGGTACGTGGTCTCTTAGAAGCATATAAAGCAAAATAAAAAAGCGAAGAACTAACAACTACTATTGTACACAGTTCCCATGTTACACCACTAATATTAGCAAATTAAAACAAAAGCATAAAGATGGGCAAAGGAAAAAACAAAGGTTGTAAGAGCAAATTCGCTGAAATTTCTACATCCTTCACAGTAATACAACATACTCTGGAGTAAACCCATAAAACTGATCGCACTGAAAAGTGTAATCTGATCTTCTGTGGTTGTCATGAATTGCAATGCTGGCAGAATCAAGTTTTCAGGTCACAAAACTTGAGTAATGAGCAGTTCCTGCTGGCAAAAAAAATGGTGTCTGAGGGAAGAGAGGCTGAAAAGATCACGTAGTTGGCATATAACAATTTAATTCAATACAGGCAGGTTCCAGGGGAATAAAACCTGTTCTAGTATTAACATCTGTGTCTTACAAGAACCTCTCTTGACTTCTAGTAAGAAGCAATTAAACAAATGCAAACTGATGTGCAAGTTGACAAAACTGAAACAAGGGACCTGAATATATAATTTTCTATTTTCAGGCATTAACATTTGCCTTACTAGATGATCCATGACCTGTATCCCAAAGGAATTCACCTCCAATAGCTTCTCTTGTAGAAGTTATGCCAAGTAGCTTTTATGGGGGGGGGGGGGGGGGGGGGAGGGGGG
>NW_017729033.1:63086872-63089428 GCF_001723915.1 Gavialis gangeticus | reverse complement strand
GGGAGGGAATCAGTTCAACATAAATTGCTGCCTTTGAGTCTAATCCTTTTCCAGAAACTGAATCTGTTCTAACAGTCCAGGAACCTACAGCATGAAGTGAGGTAAAGTAAAGTACTTAGATGGCTGCAGGTTCAATAGCTGTTCCACCATTTACAATATTCTTTCCAAAAGGGAAAATTCAAAGGACTTCTGTTAAGTCTATAATATTTCCAAATCCACATGACGAACATCAGGATTACGTTGCTGAAAGAAGAAAAAAAAAAAAAGAGAGGAACCCAGTTTATTAATCACTGCATACAAATCACCTGTACAACATGGACAGAAATGTCTAGACATGGTAGTATAGCAACAGTTTTAAAATTTTAAAAATTGCATTTAATCAATATTTTAGGCAGTTCACAATGCCAAATCATCTTTGTCCCTTAAGAAACATTTTTCAACATCCAAACAAAATTAGTTTGAATGCTTTAAAAAAGTATGAAGGGACTCTCAGTTTAAACCCAACCCCCCCCCCCAAAAAAAACCAGAAATCATAGGCAAGGAAAATTTTCAAAGAGAACTTAAATATACAAGCATCACTTTTACAAATACCAGAGGTGCCTGGTACCAACTGGTTTATATGCTACTAAAATGAATTAAAAAACTTTTAACAAGGAAATACACATCTCCAGATTTTGTGAAAATACAATAAAGGATATTATGCAGATTCCATGATCCATATATGATTTAAAGTGACTTGTTTCAAAGTCATTCTGCATATGAATTTAACTAGCTTCTTCAGTAATAAAGCAATCATTAAAATGCAAAAAACACGTGTAAAATAGAATTCATTTTTTGAAAATAATTATTCTTGAGCCTGTCGCTCAAAAGCCATGAAGAGCTGAATCTGCAGATCATACTCAAGAGTAATTTTCAACTGCACAACTTTGGGGAGAGAAAAATAAACTACTTAGAATGTTTCTCAAAAATCTTACACATGCTAGGCAAGGATATGCTCTTGAACAGTGCCCTTCTGATCAAGAGAAAAAAGCAGGCACAGAAGCACAAGTGCATGCTTGTGCTGATGGCTCAAAGATCTCTTTGGAAAAAACACTGTTGCCAGCAAAAAATATTACCCAAATGTCTTGCATCTCCAGAAAGAAGGAAATTCTTAACCATATTCTCCTTTCCTTCCTAGGTCCTATAACTTAAACGCCACTAGGGGCCAGTCATGCACTGTAGTCCAGCTCTCCGTTGTGCTGTCTTGCAATCAAGTATATAGTGCCTGGATGATTTTGCTACCATTCTGCTATGTTATCTAGCCACTTTTTGCCACCTTCTACCAAGCCAAAAACCACGGTCTTTAGCAGGCAGTCATTCTTCATCCAGCACAGACATTTAAAGCAGCTGAAACTTCCTCTGCACTGCTGCAGCAACAGCAGTCTTTCACACCAAATGTTTTTTCTGATTATTTTGTTTCAGATATGGATTCACCAGCTCACCACAAGCAGCTATCTATGTTTCAATAGGCCAGGAATCTGAGTTCATCCATTTGAAGTACCATGTCTCTACTGCATACAGCACAACTGTATATTAAGCACTGAATTTTAGGATTATGAGGAGATTCTTCTCTCTCTGTATCAGCTTCAGGTCACCTAATGCCACTTGCATCTGTCACATACTCCTCAATTCCCTTGGAGAAATCCACTTCCCATGTAAAAAGGCTCCCCAGGTAGATCGACCTGTCCATGTTGTTGTCCATCTTACTGTCACCCACTTCAGTGTATGCACTGTTCTCTCTATTCACACTGACAGGCAGCCAGAATCATTCAGCAGCCTACAAAAGACATCTATTTGGCTCTGAAAGCCTATATTCTCAGTACCCAGCAGATCAAGGTTGCCAGGAAAATTCAGGTTGTTCACCTTCTTTGCCATCACCTTTACCAGAGGGCTTTGGCTATCACAACTATCTGTCAGTATCTCAATACAGATCAGGACTTACCACGAGATATCAGGTCACCATACATGCTGCTGATTATCATCAAGTCAGTCACTTAGCTGACTTGACTAGGATCGCTAACCTCACCTGTCTAAAAGTTTTTAGAAAGGCTAGCAGCCTCTTGCCCATACTATACATCCTCAAAACATCCCATACAGTATGATGCAATACCAGGTCATGTGTCTTTTTGAAACTGACAAAACAGTTGAGGACCTTCATATCAAATTTCTGATTTCTCTAAATCAGTGGATTTCTTGCACCACCCTTCTATTTTTATAGAAACAAGCTGTTTCTCTCATGGGCAATTCTCTATCTGTATGTTCCGTTGTTCAAAGAGCACCATAAGGGGAACTCTACGCTAATGGCAAGGAGAGAAATCATCCTGAATTTCATCCCATTTTGAAGGTCACCTTTGTTGACCCTGGTTATGTTTATCTACTCTTCTTCACTTCAGAATCTTTTCCTTCGTACCCCAAAACTGTTGCATAGCACATAAAATTACTTCCTGTTACAGTCAAGTCTGCTGGTATGTCAAATTCTGATGTCTGGGCAGAATTCTTTCTTTTTTTTTTTTTTTT
>NW_017729033.1:63071520-63081872 GCF_001723915.1 Gavialis gangeticus | reverse complement strand
TTTTTGGGGGGGGGGGGGGGGAGGAGAGAACAGGACATGAGACATTTTTTGCCACAGTCAGTCAAGGTCACAAGTAACAGAAATGCTGTTATTAAAAAAAAAGTTTCTCTGGCAGGTTTTCCTGAATTTTATATATAATCATGTTTTCCTTGTGTATAATTCATGAACACCAGTAGTAGTTATTTGTATATATTATTCCTCCTATTGGTCAGCCATAAGAGAGCATGAACCAGGTGCACCCTTTATCTTTTCAACAGAGTAGACAAGTTGCTTCTTCCAGACCCCACTCCTCTCAATTTTTGATCTAACAGATCATAAAACAAGAAAGCCACATGCAAAAATATAAATAATTATTAAGTCTGCTACATCCTTGAGCATTAAAATCCAAATCCATATGTATTTCTACAAATTCCCAGCCTCTACTTACTAAGAATTATATATTGGATTTTCTTTCATCTGTGCACACTATACATACATCTATACACGTGTTATATAACAATTCATATACTAACATACCAGAACGGGACTTAAAATCCCACACAGGAGTGACAACACCAACTGTTATCTCTGCCTAGCTCATTAACCTCACTCTAGAATTCACAAAAAAAAAAAAAAAAAAAATCACACAGATCAGCAGAAATATTTACCTGAAAGGCCCCTATATAATAAGACTATGCAAAACCAAATATTTCTGCTTTATGTCATCCATTATATATACTATGACAAGTGAAAATGAAAGCATGCCAACATGCCTACCCCACGATGTCACAGGTAAAGAGTTTAATAACCACATAACCTTCCTACACTGTTCCAATTCAAAATATTTAAATCCTGACATGAACAACATTCTTGTTTAGCAACTATGAGGGAACTAAGAAATATTAAAGTAATAGTGGAAATTAAATGTTCTACTGTTTGCCAAGAGCAGAAGTCTAATAATTAGAGTTCTCATATACAGCCAATTAGCTTTGACACAACAGTAAGTGTAGGATTACAAAACATTTAAAAACTTCCCTTTCATTATAACCAAAGTAGAATTATAAATTACTTGATGCTGAGATGACTGTGCAAATTCAGTGCATGCAAATAGGTAATATTTCATAAAAAATAACTATTAAATAGTAATAATCTTGAAGCAGCAAGTAGTATGAAGAGATAAAGCTAAAGAAAATCTAAACATGTCAAACAGATGAAAAAGATGATAAATGTTTGCTCTCCAAGTCAGATTCGTTTAATGAAACTTTTTTTAAAGTGCCTTTGATTTTATTTAAAAGCCTATTACACAGGGAAGAAGTCAGACTGAACATTTCTGCACAACAGTTCCTAAAAAAAGAAGGCCCACCAGTTGAATCTTACCTTTAACTCCTTCTCAAGCCGATCTACTTCTGCTCCCAGGGTGTCAATAATATTCTCTCCATGCTTCAGCATAAAAGCTTCTAGTTCCTCTAGTGTCTTCACCTGCTGAATTTCCTGACAAAGAATGAAAGTTGAGAGAATGGACGAAAAGTTAAAAAAGAAACACTTCATTTACATAACTAAATCTGAACATATTTCCATGTTTCCTAATTGGCAGTGTGTTTTATCGAGGAAAAGTAGGGCTCATTTTGTATCACAACCACACGTAGTCTGACTTTTCAAGCAGTGAGGATGAGCAAAATGGATAAGTTTAAAAATAAACAAAGAACATTTTGGCCACAGCAAATCTACACCACGTACAATTATTCCCTTTTACTTCTCAATGATTTTCCTTTATTCCTCAAAGAAGGCTTACATAGTTGCAGTTTATTTTGTCAAAATTCACGTCTACAAAGAGCTATCAAATAATTAATAAATAGTAAGAGTCTCAAAGCAAAGCACTTGCTCCCATCCTGCCCTTTTCTCACCCTGTATCTTTTTGCCACTCTACCTACCCCTCCTGCATACTGTGGGCAACATACACTGCAAAGTAAATGTATTTACTTATACACAAAAGTATATACAATTCACAAAATTAACTGCTATGTACAGGACACTCCCGCTCTACCAAAAAAACACCCAGCAAAGAGAACATCCGGCAAGTAAACTCAGACTGCAGGAAGCCAGTGGTACACCCAATCTAAAAAACAAGATTAACTAAGCAGGGTGGAATGCTTTATGAGTACAAGGCAGATATCCACTATCAATTTTTCACCAAAGTCCAAGCAAATTGACTGAATATGGACTATGTTATATAGTGCAGCACTAACATGAGTTTTCCTCACATTCAAGTATAACAATATCTGTAGTGCTCTCTCAGTCACAGGCAATGTGTCTACAGTATATTTAAGATAAATATGACATCTCTATTATTAGGATTCAAAGTTACCCTGATAAACTGGAATAAGTTAGAAACTTAATGAATGACATTCAATAAGGATAAGTGCAAAGTCTTGCACTTAGGAAAGAATGCTCACATGCAAAAAAATACAAACTGAAAAATGATTTCCTAGGCTGTAGTACTGCAAAAGAGGACCTGAGGGTTATTAACTGAATAAAAGCAAACAGTACATTCTTGTTGCAAGAAAGGCCAATAGCATACTAGGTTGTATTAACAGGACTGTCATTTCAAGTCAAGGGAAGTGATTCTTCCTCCGTATATATGTAGCACTGAGGCCTTACCTGAACTACTGCATCCAGGTTTGGGCACCATGCTTAAAGAAAGACATGGGCAAGTTAAAACTAACTCCAATGGCTAGCAACAAAGGTGATTAGAGGTCTGAGAACTGTGATTTATGAGGAAAGATTGGAATAACTGTGATTATTTAAATATGGAGAAGAGAAGACCAAGGATACTTTTGATAGATGTTCAAATACTGGAAGCATAGTTATAAAGAGAATGGCAAGAGGCTATTCTAATCCTGTCCCCCATAGCCAGGGAGGAGTAACCATCTGGATTTGTCAAATCTGCCAATTTTCAAATAAAAACTTTAATCTAAAAATTCCTGGCTTGCTCAACTGCCACACACTAAAAGTACATCCATGTTACACTCCTGCCCATAGATGGTTTTATTTCAGTAGTGGTTTGTCTGATCTTAGGTGTATACTTTACCTGTTTAGTATATAAATCCCTCTGGAATTCTTCAAAAGTGCAAAATAATACAACCCATCTACTTGCAAATTTGGCTTTCAACATATTTGATAATGGGAAGCTCTTAACATATTTGACAAGAACCCCAGGCCCATGCTGGAAACAATATAACTTTATTAAAACATACTTGTAGCAGCTGTTCAATGTCTTGTTTTTCCAGGTAAGAACTAGTAACAACCCGTCCATCAAAGTCTACTTCTGCCTTGAATCTCACTTTGCTCATTCCCATGTCTGTGGCTTTAACATCATGAATTCCTCTGAAATACATAATTTTTTTTTTTTTTTGAGGGGGGGGGAACATGGAATGGTGTAAAACAGTTCTACTATTCTGAATTCTTTGGTTCACAATATTGTCACAGTACAGATTTTGCAAGTACAAAAAAGTACCCCCTTTAAAAAGTCACAAATATTTTCAGAACTGGAGGTTCACTTCTTCAATCCCTTTTCCCGGTTATGCTTTAAGCTATTTAAAACGGACCAAATTTCACAAATAAGACTGTTGACCTGGCAGCATGGATCATATCATTTGCAAGGGAAAATGGGAGAGTCAAGTATTTGCAGGAATATGGTAAATCAGTATTGAGATCCGACTTGCTGATAAATTTATTATTTTGGCTTGAAAAATGTTGCCATCTGTAAATATTATTATCTGTTAAGATGAAAGAGTTGATTGCCTCTCTAGGCTACCCTCAAATTTAAAGTCTGAGTTATTTGTTATAGCAAACAAAGGCTGTGCTTGCGTCTACCCTAATCACAGTGACTCACTAACTAGTTCCTTTAGAGAAAATTAGAACCTCAAATGATCAGGTATTTTAAAATCATGACAAAATACCCTAACATCCATCTGCTGGTACGGATCTGTTACAAACTGCATCTCTAGTAAGTAACTTCCTTTTTGTTGACAACAACCATTTGAAACATCTTCAATGGCTGAAACATCATCTTCAACATGGAGACTTAGGACTTGATTCTCTCCTGTGCCAAGCGGATTCGCTGCCAGGGAAGGGATCCCTGCATAACAGGGATCAACAACAGGATCCCCAAGTCATCCTACCCTCAGCATAGTTGGCTATATATACAAAAGATGACTATGATCATAGAAAACTGCATGCCAACTGAAACTCTTATTGGAGAGCACTGTGTTCGCCACCTAGACAGCCTACATGCTGAATCTGGATGGGAGTTAGTATAAGACCACATCCAGAGACTTCACAGCAGTTGAGATTTCCCAACTGGATGGGCTTAGTCATTATAAATGCACCAAAACTGGAGCTGAGATGGTCTAAAATTCCAAGGTAGTGTGGATCCAAATATTTAAAAGATGTCATTGGATGGTATACATGACCAAA
Source organism: Gavialis gangeticus (assembly GCF_001723915.1). Classification (NCBI taxonomy): domain Eukaryota; kingdom Metazoa; phylum Chordata; order Crocodylia; family Gavialidae; genus Gavialis; species Gavialis gangeticus. Next base: position 63,077,417 of record NW_017729033.1, on the reverse strand, counting down.
CAAAGACATTGGTAGCCAAATCCCTAGGAGTTGCCTACGTTTGACTTGAGGAAAGTTAAAAACAAGCTTAGTCGGTTCTTCCCCACTTCCCTGTTAAGATCATGACACCTAGCTGTGTCCACTTCCTTTTTAGAAACATGGACTGTATCAGGGGAAACCCAGTAGGACATAACTGGGGGGGAGGAGGGAGTATACAAAACTTAACATTGCCATGATTTATTCAGTGATGAGATTTCAGAATGGTGAAACTCACATGATACCACAAGATTTGGAAACCACTTTCAGCTGTATTTGCAGTTGTTTGTTAATAATTGTTTTAGTCTGCATACCTTGCGACAGTTTCCATGTCTTACTTTAGACTTCTAGAGATATTCTACTTTACTATTGAATTAAATTTGCTGTAATTTGCTAGACAAATTAAAAACAAGTGACCATTGCCAATAAAGAAAGAGATTCCTTATCATTTTATTTCTGAAGAAATCATCTCTGAAATAAAGGTTTCAGACATGCTGCTCGATTTCACCATCTTTCTGAAGGAGAACTTTCAGGCACATTTTCTGATTACAGCACCACAAAGTTATTTACTAATTTTAGAGCCGAGTGAAATTTGGATTTCTATCCCATGGGAAATGTCAACAATAAACTTTTCATCTTAAAAACATGATGATTAGAATTTCAAGATTTTACACAGAGTTAAACTTTTAAAAAAAACTGTTACTGAAACATTTCATTTTAATATTTTCATTAAAAAACACTGATATTCCTAAAGTGAAAAATGTTTTGGTTTGTTGAAATGACCTCAAACATTTAATCTCATCTCAACTGTATTTCCTTGTAGGACTGAATTTTCAGGACATTCTCCTATAATGTACCATGCATCTCCATCAAGCAAAAGGAAAAGAAAAAAAATCATCTTTTACATTCAGTCAAACTCATTAGAATTAAATCTCTCATTTTGTTTGGGCAAAGCCATTCCAATATAAAATGGTTTTCCACTAAATTTTAAATTGCTCTCAGTTAAGTCACCAAATCCAAATACTCTGAAACTACAGAAGTCCTACTAACCTAAGTGCTGCTGTTTAAGAAAAATGTAACTGTAGAAGCAGCCATATGTGAAGGATGATAGGGGACAGTGGGTTCTTAACTTTATGATGTTACTGGCTGTAAGAAATGTCTATTGTATTGAACAGGGAGATAAGGAGGCCTGTTTAATAGCAAACTGTAGTAGGAAGTTAATAAAACAGGTTCAGATCAAACAACTCGTAAGTTGGGTCAGTAACCAAGTTAGAAAAACCATGTTCATGTCATGGGGTTGGAAGATAAACATAGGGTGCATCCAAAGTTACAGGTTAGTTTTATTAAGGCTGGAAACAGATGCAAAGGATATCTACTGAAGCAGCCAGAAGGACACTAAAACTAATAAATGCAGTGTGCGACTGCTGGCCATGAGTGATTAGTAAAAACTGAACTGGTAGAAAAGGTAGAAATGTTTAAATCGCTTGCATATCAGAGCTACAAAACTAGATAAAGCAAGAGGAACTGGATATGCTCACTGATGAGGCAAAATTCATTTCCAAAACCTGAAGGGATAACTCACACAACTGGAATGTTAAAATAAAGGGTAAAGCCAAATGTAACAACTGTATCAATATCAACAGCTTATTATTTACTCTGACCCAAAGGACACTTGAAGCCCAAAAGCTTGTCCACCAGCTCTCTCAACTTCTCAAATGGCTCACTAAAAGATGACTAAAAATACTCGTCTCCCAGATTAGACTATTTACTATGTAATTCTTGTCTACATGCTCCCTAGTAATGCTAGTGTAGCAAAACTGTTGCAATTTCAACCCTATTTCATTCCAGGTTAAAGTTACAGAAATCTAGCAAATTTGTATTCCTACAGAAATATGCATGTATATAACAAGTTATGAACAAAATTACACTTGGGACAGCTTCCAAAAAAAAGAGAGAAGCTAATACTTGAACCATGCATCAGCTACTATGCTAGGAATAGCACATGTGCATGTAGCAATATAAGTGTTGCAAAACAGTTCCAGCTGCAACCCTGATTCCTCCAGGGGACAAGTTCAGGCAATTTAACTAACTTGTATGTCTATCTCAGTAATCAGGCCTATGCAACAGAGCATAATAGTTGATGACTCTTGAGCAGCAGCTCACCATCCCCTTTTAAAGCAGTCAAGCCATGGACCACAGAACTTAAGTTGTTCTAACTTGCTCAGGAAATAAAGAGTAGATAAGAGGGTGGAGGACTGGCACTGTTCTTTAAAGACTTTTCTAGAATTATCAATAACTCAAAAGTGCAGAACCTTGAATAGATAGGGTTCAAAATGAACCATCCTGGATTAAAAGCCCATCTTGGCTCAATGGTAACAAAGCAAGAGACAGCAAAGGAGGAAACAAACAGCAAAGAATTAATGAAAACGATAATGGAAGCCAAAGATATCAGCAAACAGATGCATACTCCAGACATTAAGAAAGATTTTTCCCTTTGAAAAATATTAACAAACTAAATACAAAATTTATCCTAGCAATAATCCCTTGTTAAATGGAGACAGTGAAGGGGTTAATAAAATGCAAAAAAAAAATGCAGTGATATTCAAATTTTTTCTGTTCCACAAAGAACAAAGGAAAATATACTAAAATGAAGTACTTCCCAGTGTTGCAATACCCAAAGAGGCTCCCACCACTGCATGCACTCCTGGGCAAGCATGGTGGGAATATGTGCCCTCTGGATCTGTGTGGGGGACATGGGCAGGCTGCCAAACTTCCTTGCCACAGCACAGTGCGCATACCGCACAGCTGCGCTCATCGGGATACAGACAAAGAGTCCTAATGGTTGGCAAGTTCCGCATACTGATGTTAATTTTTATGAAATCTTGTCATACTGGGGAAATTCCACTATTCCATATTGGAAGGAAACTAAATTCATAACAGTATTCAAAAACAGACAACTAGGATTATCTGGGAAACCAAAGGCCAGTTAGCCTACTTGGCCAGTCCTAATCAGAATCACAGAAGAGCTGATATACCAGAGAGTGGGCAATTATTTGGCCCACATAAGGAGTTCTGCTAAGCTGTTGCGGGCTGTGTCAGCACCCCTCACACAACAGCTCACCAACTCTATGTGGGATGGGGCCATGGGTGTGTAGGAAGTGGTGTTCAGGAGCAGGATAGGCAGGCAAGGCTAGAATCACAGGGCAGTAGACACAACATGGGGCCAGGGCCTAGGGCACAGCTGCGATCCACTACCCATACACCCCTGCAAGGGGCACAGGTTATGTGGGCAGGGTCATGGAAGGAGTGGATCATGGCTGTCCCGGGCCTGGACGCAGCTCCTGGCAAGTCTATGCAGACCCCGAGATCATGGGTCAATAAAAGCCCTGCCAGGAGTGCCAAGCCACAGCTGGGCAGAGCCATGACGTACTCCCCATAGGGCAGAGCCCAAGTTCTGTGGGCTGAGCCCCAGCCCCAGCCCTGTGCTCTCAGTGACTGCAATCCCGGGGTCACTATAGAGACTGGCTGGGAGCCATGTGCACAGTGCACACGGACAGGCAAGGAGCTGTGTCTGGCGCTGGGTCCAGGATTTTGGGGAGTTGACAAGGTGGGGCTAAGGCCAGGGCAGAGATGTGATCCACTCCCTGCATGCCCCTGCCCATGTAACTGGCACCCATGGCAGGGATGTACGGGCAATGGATCACAGCTCTGCCCTGGCCCTGGCTGTCATCGCCCCAAAATCCCAGGATCTCTCTGACCCCATCCACCCATCTTGCTCCCAAATGCTGCTCCCCGCTGGCCCACAGCCACATCCCAGCTGCCTGGCTGAATGCCCTGCCCATGTGGGTCCTGCCCTCAGTGATGGAAGCAGAGCCAGGTCCCGCAGCTGTCAAAAAGAGCCACTGCCACTAGTGCTGCTGAGAAATGGAGTTTGGCTTCCAGACTGCCCCAACCCTGCTGCATTCCCAGGGCAGTGGGACCAGCCACGCACGCCATGGTCCAGGCTGCCCCTTGAGCCTGGGCTAGGCAGGACCAAGACCTCACCATAAGCCAGACAAAAAAAATATGGCCTGCAGGCTGCCAAGGGGTTCTTCTACCCCTGTAATACAAGATTCAATTGACTGAAAGTGTGTGGGAATAAAATTAATACAAGTCAGTATGGTATTATGAATTTGCGGTCTTGTCAAACAAACACTGATTTCTTTCTTCAAAGAAATACATTTGTGTGAAAAAGATAAATGGAAAACTTTTGTAGGATGTTTGATTTATTACCACACAACACTGATTAGCAGGCTGCATTGCACAAGGTAGTTCAAATACATACCAAATGAATCAGTAAATGGGTTCTTAATCCAGGAAAAAACAGCTGCCAAGTGGGAATCAATGAAAAGATGATACTTCTAGTGGGGGTGCCCAAGGATTGGTGTTAGGCCTGATGATACTCAACATTTCATCAGCAAATCAGCAACAATATAAAATTACTGCCCTTTAGTCAAAAATCAAGAGAAAGGTAAGTAAACAGGACAGACAAATAAGATGGAACAATCCTGACCGACTGAATGGAGCCATGTGTTTTACATCTGTGAAATGCAAAATTAGGCATCTATCAACATAGAGTTCAGTTCCATGAAGGGCATGACAAAGTGAATAGGTAACTATCATTCACCAAATCCTGGAGCACTACCATTAGGGGGCACCCACAGAAATTAGTAGGAGACAGGTTTAAAACTAACAAGAGTCAGTATTTTTCTTTACGCAACGTGTAAACTGTGGAATTCATTGCCACAGGAGGTGGCAGAAACGGACAGCATAGCCATATTCAAAAATAGGACTAGACAAATTCATGGATGATAGATTACCAATAGCTGCTGAACAGAAGCGTTAGAGATGTTCCCTCTGGCATCTCTAAATGAATAGCAGATGTCAATGAGGATAATAAATAAAGGATAGATCACTCTAGATCAGTGGTGCTCACAGAGTTGGTCTCACTGGCCAGATAAATGCCATGGGGCCAGTCTGCAGCCCAGATCAGGCCCCATGCCATTCTTGCCATCTCAGCACACCGGGACTGGGCTCCACACTGCCTCTGGCCAAGCAGGGGCAGCACAGGATTGCAAGGTCTGACCCCAGCATTTGGGGGGTGAGCAGGGTGGGCACGGGGCCCCAGATTCTGATCCCAGCTAGGTGGAAGAGGTAGTACAGGGTCTCGTGCCATCTCCACACAGCCTCTGCACCACCCTGTATGCCCAATGCAGCACACAGGGCCAGTGCCAGCAGGGCTCCTCAAAGGATCTGTGGGGAACAATTACACAGAGTTGCAGTTGGGATCAGCTCAGACCAAGAGCTGAGAACCCCTGCTCTACATACATCCAGTTCAGTGCTATGCCTCTAAAGCAGGGGTGGACAAAATACAGCCCTCAGGTCAGACAGAATGGCCTGGTATGCTGTATCTGGTCTGCGGCGCGCCTCCAAAAGACAATTATTACCACCCCGAGACTGCCACTCTGAAAGCAGGCCAGAGGCACGGGCTTTCAGAGGTCACGCGCCATCAGTCTGAGCCAGCTCTGTGCCTTCACCTCCATGGCACTCTCAGCACTCCAGCTGGGGGCCACATGTGGAGGCACAGAGCCTCCTTGGCCCAGCCTGAGGGCACGCAGCCCTGCCTGCAGTACTGGGAGCCTCACATGCTGGCATGGAGATAGCTTGGTCTGGTTCAAAGGCAGTGGGCCAGCTCTGGGCCACCACGTGCAGCTCCTGGGACTCAGCTAGAACTGTGTTCCACCAGAAGATGCTGCCTGCTGAGGCCCATGAGTGCCCTGAGGGCCCACTCCCTGCTGCTGCTGCCAGCAGCAGGGGCTGTGTACCATGGTGGCCGGGGGGGG
>NW_017729033.1:63070028-63071289 GCF_001723915.1 Gavialis gangeticus | reverse complement strand
GGGAAGGAGCATGTGGCATGGCACCCACACCCACCCTTCCACAAATCCCACCCCCCCATACAAACCCCACCCGCAGCTCAATCGAGTTAACTGCCTTTCGATCCAGGGACAAAGTTATCCGTTTAAAGGCCTGTGCAGTTTCTCTCCTGTCCCAGGTTGAGTCAATTAGGACTGCCTTAAATGATGCATCTGTTTTTACCCAAAGTGGCACTTTAATTTAGCAGGGAACAGCATTATCAGCTCCAAGTTAGGAGGTTTTAAAATCAGACAATTCATATTGGAAGTTGCATGTAATATTTACACAGACAGAGAGACTATCATTCCTATTTATGCATTGCCACTACAGGTATTTCATATAGCGTGTAGTCAAAGGTAACGTTTTCAAATACCATGTTTTCTCGCATACAATACACCTCCAAATAAAACAAGGACTTGGTTTTGGAAGGCAGAATGTAGGAAACAAGATTTTTCCAGGCTTAATTATGTGACAGAGTAAGTCTCCCTGGAAACAGTGTGCATCTAAGAAGCGTGGTATAAGGAACTTCCTGCTGTGGCAGACAGTCTCCTGCAATGCCACATATCCTGGACACTCTACATTTAGAGTTTACCCTATGTCACAAAGTTAGGTCTCAGACCAGGGGTGGGCAATTATTTCAGGCAGAGGGCCGCTTACCCAATTTTGGCAAGCTGTTGAGGGCTGCATGGATAGCCCCACCCCTTGACAGGTGCCCCACCCCCTGGTCACCATCTTGGGACCAATGTCCCAGGGTCAGCACCAGTGGGGCCCAAAGCAGGGCACTGGCTGGCATGGGTCTGTGGAGCCGGGCTGGGCTGCACCAGCAGGGAGACCAGGGAGCTGGCCTGGCTCCATAGAGCCCCTGCTGGCTGGGACCCCACACTCCTGCCACCCTGCTCTGGGCCCTGCCAGTACTGGCCCCAGGACACTGTGCAGGCCCTGTGCTCCTGCTGGCTCCTGTACCTGCTCACTCCCAGTGCCCCCCAGCCCCGTGGTACATGCGGGGGGCAGCGCACAACCCCCTGCTCCCCAGCAGGATAGGAGCTGGTGCTAAGCATGGGGAAAAGTGGCCCCTCACCCACACCATGGCTGGGGCTCCCTGCTGCAGGCACTCACAGCCCACACAGGGCTGTCTGGAGCAGGCACAGGCAGCCCCACATGGGTTGCGAGCGGCTGCAGCACGAGGCGCTGGCTACAGGGCAAGCAAGGGGCCATTTTTCCCCTATGCTCAGCATCAGCTTGTAA
>NW_017729033.1:63069171-63069713 GCF_001723915.1 Gavialis gangeticus | reverse complement strand
CTCGTCTGCCCATTTGCTGAGCCTGTCCAGGTCAGCCTGGATCACCTGCCTGTCTTCTGGTGTGGATGGTTTGCCCCAAAGTTTGGTGTCATCGGCAAACTTGGCCAGTCCGCTGCTGACTCCAGTGTCCACATCATTAATAAAGATGTTGAACAATACTGGTCCAAGGACAGAGCCTTGGGGGACCCCACTGGTCACAGGACACCATGATGAGTGACTGCAATCAATTACTACCCTCTGGGTCTGACCACGGAGCCAATTTTCCAGCCAGTGGATCATGGTGGACCCAAGACCACAACTGGCCAGTTTCACCAAGAGGTGATCACGGGATACCAGATCGAAGGCTTTTTTGAAGTCAAGATACATGACATAAATCTCTTCTACCTTGTCCAGGTGATAGGTCACCTGGTCGTAGAAGGAAATGAGATTGGTCAAGTGAGACCTACCTGTAACAAGTCCATTAGGGATGGCCTCTTCAATAAACTTTTCTAACATCTTCCCAGGGATAGAGGTCAGGCTGATGGGCCTATAGTTAGCCAGAT
>NW_017729033.1:63062589-63064171 GCF_001723915.1 Gavialis gangeticus | reverse complement strand
CGTGGTACATGCGGGGGGCAGCGCACAACCCCCTGCTCCCCAGCAGGATAGGAGCTGGTGCTAAGCATGGGGAAAAGTGGCCCCTCACCCACACCATGGCTGGGGCTCCCTGCTGCAGGCACTCACAGCCCACACAGGGCTGTCTGGAGCAGGCACAGGCAGCCCCACATGGGTTGCGAGCGGCTGCAGCACGAGGCGCTGGCTACAGGGCAAGCAAGGGGCCATTTTTCCCCTATGCTCAGCATCAGCTTGTAACCTGGCCCTGCTGCCAGCCTAGGTCCCACGCCAGCTCTGGGCTCATCCGTCAGGGCTGCGTGTGACAACAGCAGCTACAGCCCCCCCACTTGCCACACCGGAGCTCACATGCTGGGCAGCTCGCAGGCGGCAGTGATAAATGCTGCCTGGCATGGCAAACAGGGGGGCCACAGCTGCTGTTGTCATGTGCAGCCCCAATGGGCAAGCCCAGAGCCAGCGCAAAGCCCAGGCTGGCTGTGGAGCCGGGTTACAAGGTGGTGCCGAGAGCAGGGAAGCGGCCACTCCCTGCCCCATGGCCAGCGACCTGTGCTGCAGCTGCTTGCAGCCCGCATGGGGCTGCCTGCACCTGCTCCAGACAGCCCCATGTGGGCTGCAAGCCGCTGCAGCGCAGGGTACCAGACACATGGCGGGTGAAACATCTATGGATACAAGCCAGCGTTTTGGTCGCTTTACTAGCCGCAGTATTGCATTGCAGGCTCATGTTCATCTTGTGGTCAACGATGACCTCCAAGTCTCTTTCTTCTGTAGTGCAAGCCAGCGTAGCACTGCCAAGCCCGTAACAATGCTGCAGGTTTTTTTCCCCCAAAGCGGAGAACCTGGCATTTTTCGGTGTTAAACACCATCAGGTTCTCGTCTGCCCATTTGCTGAGCCTGTCCAGGTCAGCCTGGATCACCTGCCTGTCTTCTGGTGTGGATGGTTTGCCCCAAAGTTTGGTGTCATCGGCAAACTTGGCCAGTCCGCTGCTGACTCCAGTGTCCACATCATTAATAAAGATGTTGAACAATACTGGTCCAAGGACAGAGCCTTGGGGGACCCCACTGGTCACAGGACACCATGATGAGTGACTGCAATCAATTACTACCCTCTGGGTCTGACCACGGAGCCAATTTTCCAGCCAGTGGATCATGGTGGACCCAAGACCACAACTGGCCAGTTTCACCAAGAGGTGATCACGGGATACCAGATCGAAGGCTTTTTTGAAGTCAAGATACATGACATAAATCTCTTCTACCTTGTCCAGGTGATAGGTCACCTGGTCGTAGAAGGAAATGAGATTGGTCAAGTGAGACCTACCTGTAACAAGTCCATTAGGGATGGCCTCTTCAATAAACTTTTCTAACATCTTCCCAGGGATAGAGGTCAGGCTGATGGGCCTATAGTTAGCCAGATCCACTTTCCTCCCTTTCTTGAAGATAGGCACACCAGAGCGCCAGGAATTTTCAAAGATCCATGCCAGGGACTGAGCTACGATGCTCGCCAGCTCCTTGAGTACCCTGGGGTGTAGACTGTCAGGGCCAGCTGACTTGAAGGTATCCAGCTTCTCAA
>NW_017729033.1:63037993-63057589 GCF_001723915.1 Gavialis gangeticus | reverse complement strand
GCTGCCTTTCCCCCGGGATGGAACAGACTTAGCTTGTGCACTGAGGATCGCTCCCTTGAGGAACAACCACTCTTCTTGAACTCCCCTCTCCCTGGGGTCATGGTCCCTTATGACCTGACTGACAAGCCTCCTGAGCTTGTCAAAGTCGGCTTTCCTCAAGTCAAGGACTTCCGTGTTGCTGACTCACTTGCCAGCTTTACAGCGGATGTTGAAGGTGATCAGCTCGTGGTCACTGTCACCCAGCTTTTGCCCACCCATCTCAGACCCTTGCAAAGGAGTAAGGCTTTCTTCTTTACTTTTATAAAAAATTTACTTTAAAGTTCCTGCAAATAAAAGTATTGTTTCCAAATCGCTAGCCTCATCTAGATACTACCAACAGTTCCCTCCCTGCATTGGGTATAAGATACAGTGCTCAAACCAACTACTGTTATGAGGGTTACTACAGGGCTCTGGCCCCACAAGCAACCATCATCTTGGCAGCTGCACACCATGCAGCAATTCTAGGAGTGTTCCTTTCCCAGTAAAGAAAACAGCTTCCCTGATTAAAATACATAATCCAGCTTTGGCAGGTTGATTTTCAGAGGGAAAAGGTGGGTATATGTGAAAAAAATACAATACTACATTAAAGCTGAGCAGGATTCATAGGTCTTCAGGGCCATGGCAAAAATTACTTAATTCACAACATACTGCTCAGATATGTTATTTGCAATCTGAATGATGCAACATTTTGCTAACATAGAAGTACTTTAAAATGAACTCAATGCATCTGCTTACTGTTTTGGACAGTGAAATGCATGGAAAAGTAAAGTAAAGTACTTAAAACTTATCCAGCATGGATCCAGAGCTGCTGCTGCATGGCTGGGCAGGGGCCAGAGTGGCCACGTGTTCTGTGCCCAAGCAGGCCTGGAGCTGGAGCTATGGAGAATCGGCAACAGCAGCAGGAAAGAGAGGAGGGATGACAGGCAGTGGGAAAAAGAGGGGGGGGGAAGCAGTGGCTGTGGCTGCAATCTCGGGTTGGGGTCAGCATCAAAGCAGCTGCTTGCTCCTCACCCACCACTTGTACTAAAATACAAAACTATGAGCTTCTACCAGCCCCATGTTAAATGTGGGGAGAGGCACCTCATCTTGGATTTAAATACATATGGTATTCCAGCTATGACTTGTCACATACTAAGAAAATACAGCCATGACTAAGGGCTTTTAGAAGCAAAGGCCAGCTTGCTTTAATATTAATGAAATTAAAAGGACCAGGAACAGCAGCCTCAAGCTTCAGCAGGGGAAATTTAGATTGCAGATCAGGAGTACCTTTCTGACTATGAAAGCATTGGAACAGGCTCCCTAGAGAAACCATGGACTCTCCATCCTTGGAAGTTTTCAAGAGCCAGTTAAGCAGACACTTGACTGAACAGTCTAGTCAGGAATGATCCTGCCTTGAACAGGGGCTGGACTGGATGATTTTGTGAGGTCCTGTCTAGCCCTACTTTCCTATGATCCTCAAGCATTCTAAACAATAAAAAGAATAAGTAAAAAAAAAAAAAAATAGAAGTATGGCTTTGTAAAATTTTTCATGACATCACTTTAAATATCCTGCCTGATTTCTTTGGAATCTGTAAATGGCTATCCCTTAATCTAGGTTATTTCTACAAGTAGGTAGTAACATTGCTGCAGAATCAATGCTGTTATGCTATTTTTCTTCTTGTGGCAATTAGCAAAGTGTAATAGTACTCCAGGGGCAACAAACAGAGTAATAAGGACAGTGTTTATATATTTTAAATGCTAATATTAAAAACTCTAAAAGCAGCAATGGAAGCTCACTTCTATAACATGCTAATTTCTTTATAGATTTAGAAAGTAAATGGTCGCTTTAAATTAAATTGTAGATAAAATGGACATAATGTTCAAGTTATTTTAGGATGTCCCTTTCCTTCATAAGTCTTATGCCAATTGCCATTGTTAATAGCCTAATACAAGACAAAATTAATTTGACAGTTTTACGTTAGCCAAGCCTGAATACTCATGTTTATAAATTCAGTCATCAACATTTTCAGGGTGTGAATAGAAAAAAATATATAAGTGTATGTTAAAAGTCCTGATCCGAATATATTCCATGTTCAGGACCAATGAAATATAGGTATCTCTGATTTTCTGTTTACTATTATTCCAGCTCTCAGGTTTGAATAGCCTTGAACTACTCACCTCAAAGACTAGTTTCCTGCTTTATCTGCTCAATAGACAGATTTTATACGGTCAAAATCCTCATCTTACCTTACAACAGGATCACTTTCCAGTAATTCAGTTAGTCGCTGTACATGCTCAGGTTGGATGGACCGTCCCAAAAGTGCTTCTGTGTTGGTGTAGATGAGAAATGCCGAAACAGCTCCTAACAAAGATCCTATCCCTAAAGACCCCATGCTGTCATAGTAAGAATTGCCTAAACAAGACATACCCACAGTCAGACATATCAAATATTTCTAAAAGAGGCAAAAACATAAATCCTAAATACTGAAAGGTATCTAACATTGGTACTACTATTTCTCAGAGCACGTGTTGGTAACCCTGCCCTTTATTTCTGACAGACAAGATAAATGGAAACAATGCTCCAATGCACACAGAACAAGCCTTACATGCCTCACCTTTCCCTACCATACAACTTACAAATTCATAGCCCATTTCACTGGGCACTCAGATTCCAGGGCATGGACATGACAAAAAAAAAAAAGTGCATCAGCACCAATCAAAACAACAAGTCACTTGCCATGCTATTTAGAAGGTAAAGTTACTTTACTCATTAAAAGGACAGACACAAATTAATTAATTAATCCGTTTGATGTTGAAATGGGAGAAAAAAATTATAAATGAATTTTTTTTTAATCTTATTTTCCCTTAAAAATATGCAAGCAATAAATCTATCTTCGGACTGAAACAGTAATGCAGTCTGGATTTTTAAATGCCCATTTTAATGGGCATTTCAAAAAATTAAAACAAAAATTGTACATAGTTTAATTTTATATTTTGTATGAAGAGCACTATATAGTAAACTATTTCATGCATGAGTCAAAGACAAAAGAAAAAGAAGAAAAAGGTTTTTGAATAATTGAGTACACAGCCAGCTCTAGAAAACTGTGTCCACTCGCAGGCAAAAGACACTGTCCCCTTTCTTTCAAGTTAGAAAGCCTGACATAGGAACTACAGCATAGTACTCTGAACATAACTAGCCCGTTACATAGCTTCTCTCTACAACTCTTGTGTGGAACAATTTTTAGGGTCACTGAATATGTTACTGTACACAGAATACTTATCTCCTGAATTTGGAGACTATTTGAGCAGCTGAATATCTTTGGCACTAATTAAATGTCTGCCCTGATTCCCCAAAGCTGCTCCACTTTCTGGATGAAGGGAAAAGAATCTCATCCTTAAATCCTGTCCTTATGTACAGTAGAGCAGCTAACGGTCCAACAATGAGGCTGTGGGTATCATCCCAGTATGGGATCATACTTTCACACTAAAGTGGGCAATTTACATATACAACTGATAGAAGTCTTTATCTTGTTTTAACATGTATTTTTTCAAGAAAGAGCATCTATTAGAACTTGTCTAATTTAAGCTAGGTAAAATGGTAGCAATACCTATCCTATAAAACATGCATTTTTGCAATACTATAGCTCCACCAGTAACAGGTTCTGTGGAGAAAAGGAGAGACTGTTCAACTATTTCCTAGTTTCAAGTATCTTAAACTGATTAGATTTAAAATCAGATTAACTATTAGTATAAACTGTGGAAACTTGCCACAATGAAGTCTCTTCAAAGAGGCAGAGATAGATTTTCATTAAATATACAGTTAAAAATTCAGATTCACCAGTTTTGACTGACACAGATTTTAATATGAACTTTTTTACTGTAATATGAAATGTAACTGAATGATACCCGAGAAACCGTATTATTGAAGGAACTGGCTAAGAAGCAGAAATACATATAATCTTGGTGGCAGTGCTTTGCATAAAAAGAAGCCAAGCAGCATGCTATCTGTTGGCCATAAATCATACATTTTATAAGTAATGAATAGATTATTTTAAAAATTGAAAAAATGTCTGCTGTCAAGTCTGGCAGGGTTTTTTTCCTTTTTCAACAACAGACTCTTCCTTTTCTTTTCTTTTTTTTTTAAAAAGGTTAGAACATAGTGAGAAATCCAATAACCCAAAAGAGACAGATTCTTGCAGCAATCAAGACGTATACATTTAGTACAATAAGAATAAGACAAATAGGTTTACTGATGTCATGTACGCAAAACATGATTATCATCTCATATACAAATCAGCCTCAGGTTAAGATAGCATTTACCTGTAAAAGAAGTCAGACCCATGCAAGTAGCAGCTATTGCTACACTCAAAACTGCGGCAGCATCCTCCATTAACACTACGTTTGTACTGGGATCACAACTCTGTATGACTGAACATGTAATAAAAATGACATTGATGTTCACATTTTAGCTTGCCCCATCATTTATCCAAGTGTAGACACAGACAAATGTAAAGGCTTCTACAGTCATATTTTACAACCCCTTTCAGAAAAACAAAAAACATGCCCTATATCTATTATGGAAATTTCCCCAAAAGATCTTAATGGGAAATTTATCCTTAAATGCAACTATTTTGCTACTCAGATATTTAAGTATCACCAAATAAGCCAATAAGATTTTATCCAAATTTGTGAAACGAACATGTTATTATATAACATATCATCATGAGACATGTGAAGCAAGAGAAAATAGTTAGCTACATATTCATATTGTTGTGGAAATACCACTAATAAATCCTATTTTAAATATGGCGCATACTTTACTGAGATAAGGACACGTACCATATTGATAAAATGAGAGACCCTTGGCTCGGGCACTTCTTCGAATTTCATTTATAGCAACAAGAAGAGTAGCTGAAACAAAAGTAATATAGTTACTGGAAATGGTTAGAGGCGAAGTGACATTTATGGTTATGATCTAAGGAGGGGGAAGAGAGGCTAAAAAACTCTTGCTCAAAAATCACAGCAAAAATAATTATAGCTCTCCTGCTGACTATAAGCAAAAATTCTTTTAGCACATTATGCACATAAAAGGGTAAACATGTTAAACAAATGCAGTAGCTTTTATCCAAAAGAGAGCAAGTTAAAGTATCTGAAGAATTTAAAAGTTAAATGTTATATTTCAAGTGTGTCAAAATACAAAATATTTAGGAATTTTAATTCTGTATCTATATGCCACAAAATTTTTTTTTTTAATCTAACAAATATCCATACACTTGCATGCAATAGGTCACCAATAAAGCATATGGCAATCAGTATTTTGAATGGTGGTAATTCATAAAGTAATATCTTTACGCACTAGTCTCTCTGAACACAACAACATACTGTTGAATTTTCACAGTGCCAAAAAGCAAACTGTGCATTTTTCTCAGATTAGTTCCAGACATTTTATATGTATTCTCCAATCTACACAATTAATATAACCCAAGAAAACAGAAAATGATAATACTTTTTTCCTTTTGAAGGACAATAAAGCAAAAAAACCCCACTAATAAGCACACAAGTAAATTGAACTCAGCAAGTCTTCCTGAATATCTAGCAATGCCACTATTAGTAACACAGCTCAGAATTGTTCAGTTCTGGAATTAAAAGTTGAACTGACTCCCAAGCCTGCATTATCAGTTTAAGAATTCCATGACACTGCATACCTCCTTCAGACACCAGCGATCCTGCTAAGATGCAATACGCCTATAAAAGGGGGGGGGAAGAAGGGGAAAAAAGACACTTTAATGCAGTACTAAACTCATAGGTGCATGAATACTTTAAATTTCAAAATATCCACAATCATCTCATGTACAAGAATGATTTTACCCATGACAACAATGCATCCACCTCTAGCTGCAGGATAGCAGCTGACAAAGAGCCAAGTTACAATATACTGAACAATACAAGAAGAGTGTAAAGAAGTGCTGTCTGAGGACAGACATCAGGACAGCCCAAAACGCTCATAAAGCAGATTAAACTGTTATTAGTGTTAAAGCAAAGCAGACAGAAACTTGGTTTTTCGGTTTCATCCTGAACAGCCTCCCAAGAAAACCGCAAATTCTACAGAATGTACTACCTCAGATGGTTGGATTAACCCTGCTGAAATTTAAAGTTGACTTTGGGATTCAGGAAGCCTAGATATTTCAGATTGTAGGGTTACATTACATTAAGCCATGCTTGCCACGCAAGGTTATAAATATTAAAACAAAATCAACTTACCCAAAGAAGAGATTCTATGGGCTGAGGATGAAGTAAACCTATAATTCCATGATACCAGGAAAGTCCTGCACCCATCATGAAAATGCCGACTCCGCTAATTAGGGAAGCAATATAACGCATGTTGGTGAAACCATATCTAGGCAGGAACAAAAAAAATAGTTTAGAAAACAAGATACCTGCAACTTTACAATTATATTCAAATAAATCTGACAAGAAAGGAGAAAAGTAAGTGTCTTGATGACTAGCTGCAATATGGCTGAATATCTAAATTAAAGCACAGTCGCTAAAATCAAAATGAAACCAAAGACTACAGCAACCTTATACATTGTTTCTTAAATATGTACCAAGTTGCTTGAATGCCATTTAAGTTTAGGGTTTGTTTGTTTTTTAATCCTCTTCCCTACATAAGCTAGTCATATTTAGTTGCATTCATTCAGTATTATGTACCACAGCTACTAATTAAGTTATGTTTTTCAAAATGCATTCAAGTGTTTAATGAACAGGACAGCATTTACATTTCCTTGCAATGTTGCTTTTAATTGGAATATTTAGCCTTTATGTAAAGCTGGTCTCCACATTTCATTTCCTTTAAATTAATACTACAAAAAAACTTGCTAATGTTATTTTAATAGTTCAGCTGACTGTGAACCTCCAACAATTTTCAGTTTGAAGCATTTTTGCCAAGAATTAAAATAGCATTTTAATACACCACTGTACTACATGCCACTCCCACTGTAAATATGACTACCAGCATTGCAAAAATGATAATAGTGTAGACTATAGGAACCATCAAGGAAATGGAGAGGAGTGGCAGAAAGGAAAAAGAAATGAAGGTTAAAGTCTGGTAAGTGTAAGCTTAAATAAGAAGACTAAGTTGATGCTATACCAAATTCTTGATTGAAGACTATCTTGTTCAATTTGGTGAACAGATGTTAGATTGACAGACATTTTAACAGTTTGGAAGGAAACAGATTATCTTCATTGACTGGTTGATTGACACATATTTTTATAGTGTCAACCTAAACCTATCAGAAAAGTTACAACTCCAAACTTTCACAAGGCTATAAAAATTGACATATATATTAGTGAAAGGGTAATTAAAATGAAGACTAATGTGTTTAAGCCAAGAACCTCTTGTTACATCACACCTGAAATGGAGCGTTTCCTCACTGAAAACTCTGTTTTGAAGGTGAAAAGTAGTCTTTTATTACTTTTGGCTAAGTTCATTGCTGTTCATGCAGGAAAGCAAGAATGTAGTACTAGATATCTATTGGTATATATCTACTACTACATATAGTGGAGGGGTGGGGGGAAGAACAGAACCCATAAAACACTCTCCTTAAAATAAAAGGACACTGAAGTAATGAAAATAAAAAACACACACTTTGTACTCTGTAAAATTATAAGCTAATATGTCAAAGTGAAATTCCCTAAAAGCCATAAGATTTTATAATTCTTGACTTTGGCAGAAATCCCTTTTTATTATTATTTTATAGTAAATGTAGAAACCATTCGTTTCAGATTAGAAAAATGAAAATTTTAGTTTTACTTGAGTAACGTTTTATCTAAATATATTCAAATTCTGCTGATTAATAGAGTGGGACAAAACCAGAAACAAACTGGGCGTGTCTATATGTTCATTAATGCACAGTGGTTACTGTGCATTTAATTTAGTACTTGTCTAAAAGTACTAATTTAAGTGCACAGTAACCAGAGTTACTGCGCAGTAGCACCAAATGCCTTTTTAGTGACACTACTGCACAGAAGCCCAATAATACTGTGCAGTAGCATATTAGCATTGTTCATAATGTGATGGTGCTACTGCACAGGGTTATCAGAATACTACATAGTTCGCATCTCATGTAGAGGTGCCCAGTGCAATTTATCTCATTTTATTTAAATTTGTGATTCTCAACCAGAGTACCAAAGCACATTGGGGTGCTTTGATGTCCTTTTGAGGGTGCTGCAGTGTCACACAATGTTAGTACTTTTTGGTGTACAAACATTTTTCACAAGAGATTTCCAACAGGAATCCAGAGTGTTAAACACACTGCCTTGCTGTGGTCTTTCTGGGCTCTTTGCAACAGAAAAAATTGCTGGTGTCTTCCATAATCAAAAAAGGAATGTAAACTTAGGAGCTACCATTTTCTGAAGGATGCCTCAAGTCTAACAGAATATTCCTAAAATCTACTGAAGGATACCTTGAGCCTAAAAAGTTTGATAACAAATAATTTAAATAGTCTATTTCTCAAACATATTTGTTGTACACAAGTAATAGGAAGTGATTTTAAGCCTGAATATGATATTTGAAACTTAATTATTTACTCCAGAAGCTTACGGATGACTAGAGTCTGGTGTCCTTGCAGACTGACTGATGCCCAGTGCTAGTAAAGCCTGTATAAAGAAAAAGGGAGGGGAAACAGTCAGCAGAAAAAAAATATTACTGAGTCTCTGGAGTTCTAGCTTGAAAGGAGATTCAAGCTTGTTGTTTTGTATATACAGATCAAGAAACAAAACAACATTAGCTCAAAACAGTAATTGCACACGAAATACCCACTCTCAGACAGGACAGTGTCACCCAAAAGGAATTCACCTAAATCATTTTAGTTCTAGCTGTAAGAAGTTTAAAGCAATTTAAACAGAAGTTAAAGGTTTATTTAATATAATAGTGAATATTTTTAAAATCTCTCCACTTAAATTTAAAAATCAGGGAACAGAGGATATACAAGTTAAATATATCTGCTATAAACAGAACTTATGCATGAACAATACACAAATACAGTAATTTCCATTACATTTAATGTAATCTGAAGTGAAAATATCCTGTATTTACACTTCAACTTCTTAACTGTACATTTAGCATTAAGGATTGTCCAACCTAGAAAATATATGTTAGTATTTCCTACATCTTGAAAATCTGATTGTATAAAAGAATTGATACATTGTGATATCATTAGACACGTATTAAATTCTGGTAATGCAATCCTTTATAAATCCAGGCCCTTATCCTCCAAGGATTAAGCATGTACTTTAAAAACACATCAACCTAAACATGTTAAGGAGCTTACGTATGTGCTTAAGTCCTTGCAGTGTGCTTTATGAATATATACCGCTCACTTAGAAATACTTGAGAAGACGTCTGTTATTATACACAGGTTTCCCCTTAATGCTGTACATGCGTTCCTGGAAAACAGCGCATGACACAAATTCACATACAGGGAATCCACTTTACAATGTAACAAATAGGGATATGTTCCAAGACCTCGACTGTAGTGACCCCAGACCCATTTCTACCACTTTCACAACATAATTTTGGTACTCAAAAACAGCAGACAGTACACACAAGCCCAGGGTGGTGGTGAATGTTACCATAATGGGGATGGCAACTACAGAAACACGTATCACAGACAATGAGCGAGGAGCACAGATCCACACAGGAGACTATATTTTTGTGCGAGTCACTCCTACAATGCAGCTGACTGCAGGCTTCCACCACACTGATCACACGAGTGAGTTTACCTCACATATAATGAATTTTTGGTATAAAAAGGGTCATCACATAAGAGTGAATTCGCACATACAGAACACAAATAAAGCAAGGTTACTTTTCTTTATCATTTCTGAACTGAAGTCAGAAGTGACCTGTTGCATGTACTTTGGAAAATAATACATAAAAGTCACGCTGTCAAATGTGATTACCCTATTACTTGACCTTCTTTGATGAACTTATCAGTAAGACCTCATTTATAAGACAATTTCCACATGTTTATTAAATATCTTTAAGCTGGTAGTATCAGTCCCCTCACTGTTCAGTTGGAACAAGTAAACAACTATGCAAGGTCCCGTCTGGAAGAATAGGAAACAGAACATTGAGGGTACATACTATGCTGCCCCTTTCCAGAGAGATGCAGCACATGTTGCAAAGCTTGAGAAGATGATTATAACACTTTTTTTTTTTTTTTTTAAATCTCCCCAACTTTGTTGCTCTCGGAAGCTAACATGCCCCTCAAAATTAATGAATTACCACAAGGTTGCTTTAGTTCATGAAAACCTCACTTTAGAAGTAGCCCATGAACTCTGTTGACCAGAACTGTTAAAGTGTTCCAGCCACTCCCATTAGGTATGCCTTCCTATCTCCAAGTTCTTAAACCTGGGGCTGCAGCAAAGGGGACAAGGCAGAGCTTCACACACTAGTGCTATACTACCTCTGCCTTGGGAGAATATTACGATAAATAGCACAGTGTGTGGCATCACTCTATAGCAGGTAACGCATGTACAGGGTAATGGCTATAGTGGTAGAAGTTTGTACCGTTTATCTAAAGCTTGTCTTGGATTCAAAACTTGTCAATGACCCAGAAAGAAACAAAGCATGGGATCTAACATTATGAAATAGAACTTATGCAACTGTTTTTGAAACAGAAGAACATAAAACTTATGCAATTCTTCAAATGTTATCTGTTAAAGGTGTTGATGTGGGAAAGTCAAACCACCACAAGTTTGGAAATGCCAGATCTCTAGTTACCCAGGAGAACTTAATTTCTCCCACCTAACGTGCATTATGATGCAGTGTTTAACTGGACAAATCGCTATTATTTGTTCTACATAACCACACCATTGGCAATGAATGAAGCATAAAGGTACAAGAGAATGGAGGATGCTCTTGTATCTGGTACATCAGATACCTGGCTTCCTTTCCCGTTTCAGACACTGACTTCCTAGGTAGATACACAAGATCATTACAATATGTTTGCATAAAGTAGGCATATTCAGTTGCATAGGCAACATGAATTCTGTGCACTTGACTAACAGCTTTATTTAACATCTTTGTATATTATTTTACTTGGCAACTTGAGAGAGTTAAAAAACAACCAAAACAAGGGTTTATTTCATAAAGCATGGTTGACACTATGGGGCATTCATAATTTAAAAAGGAAAAACAACTAAAAGGCATTAAAATATTCAGGATTGCCTTAATATCTTAAATGTATGTAAACAAAAACTACAACAGCACTAACTTCAACTAAGCCAAACTTTACTAGTAAAAAACAAATGGTTACAAAATTTCCAGCCGCAACTCATTCAAAAATTTTAGGCTAGAGTGTTAATAAGAATTCAACAATTCTGTTATTAAAAAGTGGTCTGTCAAATAAATGATATCGATACAGAAAACGAAAATACAAGATCAAATTCCTAGAGCAGTGGGGGACCAACCTTTTTGGCAGGCATGCCACAAACTAACCCACACTGTCCCCCTGCCTGTTCTGCTGCTTTGCTTTCTGCAGTATCTGCTGCAGTGCTGCCTGGTAAAATTTATTTACTAATGAAGTAACTGAAGCATGAAAACACACCCTACATTTCCCAGGTGTGACAACAATCTAAGTTCCTTTGACTGATGAGGGTTGGCAAAGTTGGAATGGCTCCTGAATGTAAAAAACCTAAGCTGTTCTTAAGTGTTAGCTGCTACTATACTTACTAAGAAAATGCATGCAAAGCTATAGACATTAATAAAGTGTCTCCTGAAGCTTGAAGAAGCAAAAATAATTGCAATATGAAATGGATTAGATCCTGTGAACCATCCATTCAAAACAGAGATTCTATTTACAGTCTAAACTGAAAACTAAAGACATTTTAAAAGCTTCAAATTCTGGTCTCCAGCCTCACCCCAATGTTAGTGTTATATCATAAAAATGCCCTTCAACAAAGCACTCTGCCACCTGACCCAAGTCTCAAAATGATAAACAAAATGCTAATTAAACAAAATGATACTTAACTTTGCTGATTCCCAATGTTACTTGTAAGGAACCCTATCATTTTTTTTTGCTTAACTAGTTACTGCCAGGATTCAGCCAACCTTCTCTGAGTAGAGAGCATCATCTATTAATACAACTGCAGAAAAACTGTTTTCTCAATGATTTTAGTTAGTTTCCAAAAAGTTAAATCATGGCAACAAAATAACTACTCACCTGGTTGCAAGTATCTGCTAAAGAATGTATAGCTTCCGAAAACATGCTTGCAGAACCAGTATAAACCCAAGCAAGTAGTTTGAAGACGAAATTCAACCCATTTCTAGGAGGGAAGAGAAGAAAATCAGGAGTTCGTAACACTATAATAAAATTAACATTTGTTGTTTAAAATACTATGAAACCTATTTTTGTATAACCTTGTGTTATCCATCAGAAAGAAAGAAATTCAACTAGAAGCCAATTTGATGATTAGTACTTGTAGTCAAGGTACCTACATTTTTAAAATATTTTCTGCATTGAAATATTTTCAATTGAATAAAAAGGTATAAAAAGATTCAATTAGTTTGAACAACATATATTTTCTTGAAATAATTCTACCTCATAAAGTATACTTGTAACTTCAGGATAGATTTGTCTGAGGGTCAAGGATATTTGTGGTATCTTTTAATGGACCAACTGCATAGTTAGAAGAGCTACTGGACAAGCTTTTAGGCTTTACAAGTCCTTCCTCAGGTTTAACACCAACCTCAAGGGAGTTTCCATCAAAATCCTTGCCTCTCAGATGTTTCCTGGACCATTACAGCTACAAAACTCCAATTCCTCTACCTTCACTTCCAAGACACTGCCCAATGCTTTTGCAGTTTATAAATATTTTAGGGGGATTTTTGCCCCCTCACCAAAGCAGCATAAGCTTCAAAACTGGTTCTCCCATTTTATTCTGAGTTTTCTACATGGCCCCACTCAATTCTAGCATAGCATCCTCTGATCCTGAAGTCCAATTCAAATCCATGCAAACACAGTAGTATAGACAAGGGGGAGGTCATTAAATTGGAAAGAAAATACAATCTCCATTGCTTTTTCCTTTGTAATTTGGAAACAGATTAAAGAAAGGACAGCCAATCTCACAGAGCAGGCCAAAAGTACATATTTGTGTCTTGTACAGACCAGGAAACTGCTTGAGTTTCTTAAACTTGATTATAAAACTAGACAAGCATCTTTCTGAAAGACATTCTCTAGTTCAACCACTAGCTGCCCGAGTTACTGGATTAAATTCTACATGTGACACAGGAAATCAGACTAGAGCAGGAGTGTCCAACTCACCCAGGCCCCCAAGCCAGTTCCAGACCATAGGGTTCCTCAATGAGCCATATGTGGTACACAAGGAGCCTCAATGGGCTGTATGTAAGCCATGCAGCTGTAGCAGAACAAGCAGCACGGTAAGGGAGGCAAAGCAGGGCAATGCAGCCATCACTTGCATTCCTTCCCCTCTCCCTCCCTCCCAAACAACATCCAGCTCTGTAAGCAGGGAATTCAGCAGCAGCCCACTCGCTCCACCCCTGAATTCCCAGCTCCTCTAACAATCCTGAAGCTGGCTGGCTCCTGGGCCGTATCTTTGGTTTTGCCCCAAACTCGAGTATCATAATTGTCTCTCTAACCTTAAGTAGGTCCTACCCAGAGTAAAGAATGCTCAATATTAGACCACTGTTAGTCTGGTGAGGTTTTGTTTATTTAAAAAACACATTAGTGAAATGTTACAGTTGTGATTTAATAAACAATGGCCAAAAAGCTGAAAAATAAAACTCCTTATGCAGACAAATCTGTTTCTTATTTAGGAATGCACTTATTACTGAATAACTTATTAATCTTAAGGCTTTCCCTCAGGAACATAAAAGGTTTGCATCACTATTACTGAAGCCCCAAGTTGCTTTCTATCCACAGATCTCAATGTGCTTTACAAACTTTATTTTAGCCTCATAACATCCCTTGAGATACTTCCCTTGGGAAGTATTATACATATTTCCCAAACAAGAAAATACACACAGGTTAATGAACAGCCCAGAGTCACTGTAGCAAAACTAAACAAAATTTCAGTCCTCTGGCTTTAATTACAAAACTGCTCTTCTCATCCAAAGTACAGTGTGGCTTTAGCACAGATGAATAATACATAAATTGCTGTGGAACTCAAGATGACGTTTTCCTGACTCATAGATTTTAAGTATCAAGTCACAATAGTATACTCCCATGTTGATTTAAAAGGAGCCAATCAGTTTGCTTGAACAGGTCATCCAGCTATGCTGTTTCTGACATCCTACAGTGACACAGAGGGTATATGTAGCTGAGTGACATTCGACTTCAACCCCCATTCCAAGTTTGTGTTTACTGTGAGGAAAAATAAACTTCAGCACTGTTCAATCTGATTACAGAAGTTAAGGCGCAAGGGCCAAACAACTTATGATGCCCAAGGGGAAAAAAAAATGGAGAAACTCAAAGAGCTACACAACAAAGGGCTGAATAAAACTCTGGGAGAATATGGATCTGTCAAGCTGTTTCTTTGGATGGCAAATTTAGATGCTTGTACATTTGGCAGAAAACAGGTAGCTAATAAAATCATTTTTAAACTACCTGTTTTCTATCAAGTGTACAAATATCTAAATTTGCTCCTGGAATTGTATTCAGTTCTTTGTTGTGTAGCTCTCTGAGGATAGATTTTAAAAAAGTGCATCTTTTTAAAAATAAATTTATTCAAGAATAAGTCTCCAACTGTGACAAGCTATGTTAAGACCTAAACTTACAATAGTCATTTAAATTAATAAAAGTTATATAAATATTCAGACCACACTACAGGCAGCCCCTGCTTAATGCTGTTTTGCTCAGTACTGTTTCACTATAATGCTCATTTAAAATTGATAACCCAGTTCCACTTAGCACTCAGCAAGTTTTGTTATAACGTTCACAGTCGCCATCTTGGGTCAAAAACTTTCGGTTTTGCTTAACACTCGGTTTTTCAGAAACCAATTAAGAGCACTAAGTGGGGTTGCCTGTACATTTTTACTGCTTTAAAAAAAAAAATCCAGTGAAGTGAGGGAAGCGACCAATTAAATATGTGCAGCCAGAATACACTGAAGTGATAATCTAGGTTTCAGACAACTGTAGCCCCTTCTGCAAGTGCAGCAGAAATATTTTCTTTAGCTCAATTTATTGTTTAATTTAGTTTAATAACTAGCTCATTCAAAGTTGAGCAACGAAACAAACTGAAACACGAAAGCTTAAATAAAGTATACGTACAAAAAGCTAAAATTTACTAGTTTTAATGTCCTGAAAATAACAACCAGAGACAAAAAACAGTTCAATCCATTAACTTCAGAGACTACTTCCCATTTAATTAAAAAGTTGCCTTTGAATTTAAAACATGTTTTGAGAAACATTTTTTCTTATACATCTAGTATATTTAACTAATGAATATTTTTAATGCTGATGTTCTAGTTTCCATCCAAAACGTACATGTACAAAAAACAAAAACACAAAAAACACACACACCCTAATCAAGCAGCAAATACAAAGAAAAGTCAATTAGTATTTTCTAACAGTAAAACTTGAAAGTTAACTATCTGAATAAATGCATGCTTAAAAATTACAGATGGTGCATCTTTCTAGTGGGCAAAACCAAAAATACTATCAAATTTAGTGTATTGGCTACCTTTGGTTCAAATCAACATTTTTCATTAGTTACCACTCATTATTTTAATCTTGCATTGAATATGTATTTTTTAGTTATTCTAAAATAATAATAATAATAATAATAAAAAATAAAAGTTTATTGCTTGTTGATTTAACTTATTTATGTTAATTGTGATATAAATCAATTGCCTAAATA
This sequence comes from Gavialis gangeticus, assembly GCF_001723915.1. NCBI lineage: Eukaryota > Metazoa > Chordata > Crocodylia > Gavialidae > Gavialis > Gavialis gangeticus. The sequence continues at coordinate 63,041,692 of NW_017729033.1, read as the reverse complement.
GAAAGGCACACATTTTAAGAAAAATAAGGGACTGCAACATTGGTTTTCACTTTATAAACTTCTCTCAACAATTTAAACCCTCACAGAAGACTATGAAAAGTACACAATACGACTGAAGTCAAGCTCATATAGATTAATAATGCATTTGAACATTATTAAAAGAACTGCATATTTCTGTGCTACATTTGAAAGTGACTGATCACATTTCTTTTGATCTTTCTTATATTCACTTTTAGAAAAAGAATACACATGATAAATTTCATCTGGATTTGTAAATTTTTGGAAAAAAGTTATCATGCAAACCCCTACAAATTTATCTTTGAGACATGCCATCTCAAACATAACCATGTTAGCATGACAATATAATAATCTTTATGAAGCATGACCATGAAAAATGTATATCCTTAATATCTGTTCTTCTTTATTTGGCAAATATTGGTTTTTTTCCTGTATTTTTTATAATGAAGCTTTAAACAAAAGCCACATTCCTGTGTTTTAGAAGTAAAACAATTTAGGAACCAGCTACATTTAACAGAGTCCTGTACCCCTGGACTGGAAGCTCTAGGCTAATACGCAAGCCCATGATTTAAAAAAAAAAAAAAAAAAAAAAAATCTACTAGAGGAGCCCAAAAGGAAAAGTATTTGTGAAAAAAAACCAACCATATTTTTCAGGGGTGTGCAACAGTTGGCTTTTCTGTAAAAAAAAAAAATCACAATTTATGTCTATCTATGTATAGCTTGCCCCCAAATACTTTAGATACAGTGGGCACATCTACACATGCGCCCAACTGTGCAATAACCACCAGTACAGTGCAGTCCCAGCACCGCATGTGTCATTTCTGACCTTACAGCACAGTAGCAATGAGCTAGTACCCTTGTTGCTACTGTGCAGTAGCGGCAGCATCACCATTTGTGCCAGCCAACGCTACATCTCCACAGCAACAAGCTACGTTACCACAGCTCGCCACCACCGCAACATAACATCTCGTGTAGACATGCCCACAGAGATCTAGGCTAATCCCATGCAGAAGGCTATACCTCTGCATGGCTGAAGAGGAGAATTTTCTCCTCAATGACCACCACGCTGCCAGGTATCTCTCTCTAGTATGGAGCTCTAATCTGCAAAGGAGTACACACAGTCAGGAATTCAGTAGATAACAAAACATTTGTGGTTATGCTCACTTCTAAGTTAGAAAGGCAGGATCTCTGCATGGATCTCCAATATGGAAAAGCAGGAAGGGAGCAATGCTAGGTAAATCATTTTTCTAGGCATTCTAGAACAGTGGTCTCCAAAGTGGGATGCATGCACCACAGGGGGTGCGCAAGACAATTCACTGGGGTGCAGGAAGAAAATATTAGAACTTCTATTTATATTTATATAAATATACATATATTGGGGGTGCGTGCTCAAAATTTTTTTTTACGGATAGGGGTGTGCGATCAAAAAAGTTTGGAGATCACTGTTCTAGAGCACATGCTCACGGGGTGGTTACCGTATAGTGAACAAGAGTGGGTAACTATATAATCCATTAAGAGACAGGGAATGGTCATTCACAAATTAAATGATTTACTGCCCTCTTTGTATGTTTGGGGGGGAAGAGAAGGGCTATAAGAAAACTCCACGAGCTATTTCCCCTGAAATTAGGCTTTCTTTGTAGGTCTGGTATGTTGTGCTCTTTCATAGTATCTATGGAAATTAATATTTTTTGGAAATAAATTCAGTTTTCCTTCAAATAAGATTCACTTGGTATTACCAAGGCATATCTTCTGGCACTCCTCCTCTAGAACGGCTCTTCTGCGAGTCTTTTATGTTACAAGCCTCCTTGCTTTTTCAACTGGATACTAGTAATAGTTTTCAGACAAGTTTTCCAATGAAATTTAACTCAATTTTTTATAAAACATTGCGGGGTGGGAAATGGACGAGACGCGCAACAAAGCCTTCCTTATGAAAAATTCAACACTTCCATATTACCCAACAGGGTCTTTGAGAAATCCACCAAGTGTGCAGAAAGCATTTTTTCTGCCAACTTAAAATTCTCGCACACAAGTAACAATGCGTTTCTAAACGCAAAAAGAACCTCATGTACAGTACAGAATATATGAAAGGGAACAAGCTAGATGTGTCCAACTTTGCAGTCCCTCTTCAAAAATTTTGGTTGCTATTTCAAGTATTACTTGTGTGGCTGACCAACTTCAAAAAGACTAGCCATTCTTTGATCAAGGATGGAACAAATCTCTCTGATCTCCACATAAAAAGAGAAGACACTTGTAAAAAAAGACGGTAACTTGCTTACCAATACACGGCAACTATATTTGTACATTCCAGTTGATATCCGACTTAGCACATGAGATTAGCCTATTCAAACTCTTATTTCATTACATGATTTCTTTAGTAGAATTTTGCTAAAAACTAGGAAAAATCATTAGAGATTACATGAAATGAAAACCACGTTTTAACATAAGGATACACTACCATAAAATGTATCACTTATTTTGAATACATTTATGATATTCAACAGAATAATAGAAATGTACTGACGCACATCTGCTAAAGTAAATCTTAAGAGATGCTATTGCAGTACTTCATTGTTTTACAAAAAAAGGAGAATAAAGAAATGCACTTCAGTTCCCAAGAGGGACCCTAAATCTGAAAGGAAGCTATTAGTTTTAGTACTTTTGAAAGTCAAGCCATTTAAGGCACATACGTTTAACACTCTGGCCTCTTAGAAAAAGCTTACTTTCTACAGCACAATTCTAATACAGTTACACAACCACAGAATTACAAAGAATATAAGGAACTATAAAACTTAAAATGTGAAGACTACTTCCATTCTTAAGATTTACTGTTTTTATACTTGCTATACAAAAACTTTTACCTTTTCACACTTACATGCATATAGCCACCATCACCACCTTCCCTGGTCCCTTGAACATCATAGCTGCTGTGCTGGAGCGTGGCTACACAAAGAAATAAGGGATGCTTAAAATAGATTGTTACATTGAATCAATAAAGCAGAAAAAATAGCTAAATACTGACTGTATGAAGGGTCTTCAGTACAACTCGTATAGTTAGAATATCATTTAGTACCACAATTCTTAAAGGAGTTGAAGGTTACTTCTGAATAATATACCATATCTATTCAATTAGACAAGGTTTTCCACCCCTCATACCCATTTAACATGAGGGGAAAAAGCACCTTGCCTTGCAATCAAGCACGAGGCAACCCAGGGGCAGGCAGCTGCTGTGGCTCCAGCCACAACTCAGGGTTGGGGCTGATACTGGAACCAGAGCAACAACTGCTCCCTGCCCCTCTCCACTGCCTCTGCATGTCATGCCACTCTTCCTGTGCAACCCCTACTCCCCCACCCCCCGAACCCTGCCCTCTGCATTCCCTCCATTGCACCTTATCCCCTCTGCCACCCTCTTTCTTACCTTTGCCCTGCACCAACAAGCTCCACATTTACTGCAGCCTGGGGCACAGAGCATGGCTCCAGCCCAGCCTAGCAGCAGTGGCACATTACCAGCCCTGCTGTTCTAGCCTAGACCTGTAGCAGCAGCACTGTTTCTACCAAGTCAGGCTAAAGCCATGCTCCATGCCCCAGGCTGCAGCAGGGGTGGAGCTGCCAGTGTGGAGCAAAGGTAAGGGGGAGGAGATGGGGCAGAGACCTGAGACTGTGGGTGGCAAAAGCAAGGGGGGG
>NW_017729033.1:63033655-63037646 GCF_001723915.1 Gavialis gangeticus | reverse complement strand
CAGGGCAACCTGAAGCTGCAGGCAAGGAAGGGGAAAGGCAGCATGGGGCAAGCTATCTGCTCCTCTCACTGCCTGTCCCATGACCTCTACACTGCTTCCCATATGTGCCCCCCCACTATCTGCGCTACCACATGCCCCCCCACCTGTCCCCTCATCACCTCTCCCCCAACCACATACAGTAGTAGGGGGAGACTAATTTAAGACAATCCTCCAATAATTGGATTCTATACATGGAAAATTGTAATACATTTATAAAATTTTCTGTAGTTAGTTACCATAAACAACTCACTAAATGTGCCATTTGGGGCCCTAACAGATGTTCACTTAAATGTACCATATGATAGGATCCCCAATCCCAACAGGCGTGCCACACGTACATGGCAGGAGGCATGATTTTGAGATCAGATCTCAATGATGCCGTACTTGCCAGTTCATAAACCCATGCTCTCCCTAAACCAGTAAACTGAAAGCAAGGTGGCCACAGGTCCAGGACCGGGGTCAATAATCAGCTGTCAGCCCAGCAGGGACAGCATGGGAGCTGGTTCCAGACCCCCAGTGCAGTCCCCAGCATGGGCCAACAATCAGCCGATTGTCAGCCCAGTCAAAGTTTTTCTATATGTGCAACAATATTATAGCTAGTTTGCCATTTTAAGGCATCTTAAATTGGTACATATAAGCACACTTGTTATTTATGCCACAATTAACATGGGTCTTGGTGTTATGCATAGCCAAGAACACATGCCATTAGAAAGAACTGTAATGAAGAATAAGCAAGCACAGCAGCTTCTACCACAGGCTCATTTAACCAGAAACAGAAACAAGAGACCCACAGAATAAGGAATCTCTGTGCATGAAAGGAGCCATAAAGTTGTTTAGAGCAAGGAGAGAGGAAAGTGAGCTTGGCAACAAATGTTGAGAAAAATTAAAAACAGACAAAGAGGAAATGAAATAAAAATAAAAGATCAATTTGATTTTTTTTTAAACAGTGAATTCTGCATTGTACATATTCAGAGTCCAAAAGGTAGAATCACAGATGGGAATGTAATTGTACAAAGCTCTCTTCTAGTGGCCATTAAATGGGCTTTAAAACCATCACTGAAGTAGTGCTAAAAAGTTTAATGCTTCATTACAAGCAAATACAAAATGATACATTTAGGCATATCTAGGTATTTACATATATGCCCAACTGTGCAGTAACCTCTGGCATTTACACTTTCCTGCAAAATCTACCAAGTTCTGCTATTGTTGCAAACATTTTCTTAGAAATATGCTGTAATACCATACAAGTCAGGGTATTTTAATTAAAGGAATTAAACTAATTCTTACCTTTGTGTCTCCAAAGAAGTCTTTGTATTCCTTCAGTAACTTCTGATTTTTAAACAAATCTATGATACAACAGCTGTAGTTAAATATAGCACTTACATTTGAAAACCTGAAAAATCATTTCCATGGTTACTTCTCATAGACAACTCAGATAAATTTGTTATGATATATCAACATATTTATATTAAACAGTGAAGTCTTGTCAAGCTAACACATTAAAAAAAAATCTCTCTTTTCTTAATGGAATCCAGGAACAAGGTAAAAATGGCACTGACATTGAAAATGTACTTACCTACTTAATCAAACACTGGCAAATGTCTTATTTTACTCATAGCATAAATTACAAAGCTTGACAAATAATTTTAAGTCTCAGGAATGAGATTCTGTGCTTACGAGGTACAGTACTAAATTCACAGTCCAACAGAAAGAGGGGCTTTCAACCACCTTTATATACAACAGATTCTGGGCTTTTTCATAGTACTTATTATAATAGACAATATACCTGCCTGTCCCAGCACTGACCAGAGACCTCTAGAGATCTGTGCATTATGCCTATGCCTCAGTAGAACCCTCTTGCATTCCTGACATAACCCATATACCAGGGCTTGAGATTGGAAATTTATTATAATTTCCTAGGTTCCTAAGTTACCATTCCAAGAGAATTTTTTAATCAGCGAATCTAGAGTTCTTAAAGCTGTTTTGCTATGCTCACTTCTTTTCACCTGGCACAGGGGAGAGGAGCTTGCATCAGATTCTCTCTTTCTTCAGCGCTCAACAACAAAAACCCTTTTCTCTCTTCCATTCTTATGTGAATGTGTAACAAATGAAAAACTCATCCTGCTCTCTATGACATCCAAACTCCCAAAGTCCTATAGAGTGTTGTACAAATGTAGACTGTTCAAGATGGCCCCTGCCCCCAAAACCTTGAAACTGAGGATCAAAGAGAGAGAATGCAAGCAAACATGACAAGTTCAGGCTACAAGAAAAGCAGTCACCATTTCAAATACGAAGTGTTTCAACCCAGTCAATTTGTATCAACCCAGCAACATCCTACCACCATTTTTTTTTAAAGGGAATCTGCTTTGCTTCAGAATAAAATCTAGAAACCTTTTGCCAACAGTTAAGCTTTTCAGGCTACAAGTCTGAAATCACCTGCCCAAATCTTTACACATTTGCAATCCTTAGAGCCTGTACATAATGTATAGGAATAAGTTACTTTGCTGTGTGTAATTCCAAAGAGACAAACTATACAAGTATAGAAATATCTAAAAGATCAGGCCCTTTTATGCTTTCAGCTTAAATCAGTACTAAAATTACTTCCAAGAACTACAATAGGCCTCTAATTTTAAGTTGCGCAACAGAAAAAGTTACATTAGCTGGCCGGTCCTTCCAAAGAGACAGAAGGAAAAATGGAAGCCCGTACAAGCCTTCCCTTACAGCATAAATATAGAACTAAAATTTTGTTTTAAAGCAAACAATGGATGAACAAATAAGTTAAAAACTTTTAAACTAAAATTGCCAAAGCTATACTTATTTCAGTGTTACACATATTTGCATAGCTTTTTTCCTGGTAAATAATGCATATGAGTAAAGTAAGGTAATAGGCAAAACAGGTAAAATGTAAACAATAAATAAGACTCAAAGGAAGTGTCATTCCTGATTGGACTATTGGACTGAAGTTTACTCCATTTTTTTAATTGTCCTTTAACAGCTAACAAATGAATGAAAAATTATAGCTATTGCTTTTCAGTCACATCTCATACCCCATTCAGCCCTCACACTTGACCGCGTGTCCGCAAATAAAAACAAGAAAAATTCCAAAAGTAACAAATCAGTAGGGCTGGCAAAATTTCACCATCAGTTTTGTTCTGATGCTGTTTCAACTCGTTTCAAAGTTGAAACAGCAAAACCAAAATGAAACAGATATTGCCGAAACCTCGAAACAAAACGAGGCAAGTCAAAACATTTTGCTGTTTCAACGCGTTTCTAAGTTTCGCCCATAGGGTATAATGGGGAAGGGTGAAACAACCTATAACTTTGTCATTTCTGGCCTGACTTGAATGAACCTTGCAGAAATGGTAGCCCCTTCTAAGGGCATGATGCCTGCCAAGTTTCAAGGAAGTAGGTGCATGGAGTTTGGGGAAACTTCAATACTTTGGAGCACAAGCAAAATTCCCTTGTATGTGTTAAGCAACAGCAGGATCAAGACTGCAGGCATGCTAGCTCCTGCTGAGGCCACAAAGCCTGCCAAGTTTCAAGGAGATAGGTGCAGCGGTTTGGGGGAAACTGTACCTCAAGCTGAGGACAAGCAAAACTCGTAACATGGGTGACACTGTGTATGTTAAGGTGCCGCAGGGTGAAAGCTGCAGGTATACTAGCCCCTGCTGAGGCCATGAAGCCTGCCAGCTGTTAAGAAGATAGGTGCAGGGGGGTTCCAGGGCCCTGCACCTATAGCTGCTGACAGGCAAGACTTATGACATGGGTGCTTGTGCAACTGACTGTGTCTGTCTTGGGGCAGAGGGGGGTGAAAACTGCAGGCCTGCTAGGCCCTGCTGCAGCCACGATGTTGGCTACAAAGAACCAACTTGCAGGATCATCATAAAATTCTAGTTTATTAGAGGGATGCAAAAAAAAGTCAGATCACAAATCTTGGGGCTGATCCCCTCTC
>NW_017729033.1:63022202-63033470 GCF_001723915.1 Gavialis gangeticus | reverse complement strand
GCTTCTTTCAGTGCGATGTTGCTTCAGAAGGGGGTCGCCGGCTGGTCCTTCTGGCTGGACAGGGAGGGGGCTCATCTCAAGAAGGGCACCATTGGGGGTCATTCTTCACTGCCTTTTAGCCTTCTCTGGCAGACTTTGGCGACTCCCCAGTTCTCACACTTGTCCAATCCAGGGGTCACTGACTTTGTAGGACGTCCCCCTTGGTGGCTGCTGGATGGCAGCTGTCATCCCCAGGGGTCATGTCTGCCAGTACATGCAGTCATGGGAGTCCATTGATAAATTTTAAATTCACTGCCATAATGAATAGGGCTCTGGGAATGGTTGATCAGGGGGTATTCAGTCCCAAGAGTCGGGTCTCCAGCATTCATTAGTTCAAACCGGGGCTTCTGTACCTTTAACAGTGAAGTTTCAAGGAGTTCCCAGCTCTGTATTGATTCTTTATTCTCCTTAGTCTGTAGTTTCCTAGATGTTAATCCTTGCTCATTAACTCATTATTGTAGCTAGCTACCATGTTATGCAACCAATCATGTTTCACTCAGGGACCAGCTCAATACAGGGAGGTGGCGGTTCAATTACCACGCTTGCCAACATTGTTATATGGTACAACTTTCTTTTAAAGAAAGTACATTAGTTACAAAGTTAAAAAGCATAAAATATAAAAAGGGTAAAATGCCACGGCACATACAACAGACTAAATACAGGGAAACACAGTGATACAGAATACTATTTTACACCCATAAAAGCACCTACAAGATATATTTATTACAAGCACACCTTAACTTTGTAACATATGTACTTTGTTTAAAAGTAAGTTGTACCATATAACAACGTTAGCACCAGTGCTTAGTATTCATAGTTTGTGTGTGTGGTGCGTGGCGGGATCAACCCCAAAGTTTATGATCTGACTTTTGCATCCATCTAATAAGCTAGAATTTTATGATGATCCTGCAAGTTGGTCCTTTGTAGCAAACATCATGGCCACAGCAGGGCCTAGCAGGCCTGCAGTTTTCACACCCCTCTGTCCCAAGACAGACACAGTCAGATGCACAAGCACCCATGTCATGTCATGAGTTTTGCCTGTCAGCAGCTAGAGATGCAGGGTCCCAGAACCCCCCTGCACCTATCTCCTTAACAGCTTGAAGGCTTCATGGCTTCAGCAGGGGCTAAGATACCTGCAGCGCCTTAAACACACAGTGTCACCCATGTCATGAGTTTTGCTTGTGCACAGCTTGAGGTACAGTTTCCTTCAAACCCCTGCACCTATCTCCTTGAAACTTGGCAGGCTTCATGCCCTCACAAGGGGCTACCATTCCTACAAGTTTCATCCATACCAAGCCAGAAATGACAAGGTTATAGCCTGTTTTGACCTTCCTCATTATATCCTATGGGTGAAATGTCAAAACGGCGAAACTGTTTCGACAGAACGGAACAGCTGTTTCGAATCAAAACAAAATTCCAAACGGAACACTGTTCTGTCAAAACGCTGAAACACTGCTCGAAACGGAACGCTGCCATTTCACACAGCCCTACAAATCAGTTCTCCTTCCCTTAGGAACACTGCTCAACAAATGGCCTAATATATATGATATAGCATTTATGATATATATCACAAATCTAAACAATAATAATTTATATTAATATCTCACCCTTTGCAGGTTGCCCCCGGAAAGTAAGATGTACTTATCCATTTAAAACAAATTAAAAGCGAAGTGCATCACCTCCAAATTACAGAAACAATGTGATAAATTGTATGTTGCAAGTGGAAACTTTTTTCTGTACAACGAGTCTTCACACAATTTCTTGACTTTTTCTAGGTCTGACTTATGCAATAAACCGTTATATGCTAAAAGTTAATAATCAAAATAAACAGATAATATGTAGCCAAACAAGTGCTATAAACACAAGACAGATAGAGCAACGATTTAACACTGGGTTGGGTTGTTTGAATTTGTGAAAGTTCCCCACACAGGAGGCAAAGCATTCTTTAAAACCAATTAAGATGTTTATCATCTACCCACAAAAAAGCAAGAAAGTTTCCATTAAGAATAACCTGAATGTTGTATGTATGCAACACAGTCAGTATGCATTTTATTCAGAGAAGAATGTGTAGTATTTCTTATGCTAGCACTCTGGAGTGAGATCTCTACGTCAAACAAACATGTCTGTTAACACATCACCCTCACATCAATGCACATCTTCCTAAAAAAATTAGGAAACTGGAGTTCAGTAACCTATAAAGCATTTGTAGATACCTGAAAATTGCACTTACTTTCTCTGTATTCTATCTCTGCTTCTTTACGTCGTTTTCTCTCTCTAGCAAGAGCTTCTGGGCTACCCCAAACTTCTAAAGACCTGCACAAAACACAAGTGAATAATTTGGGAATTCTTTTGATTTACACAAACAAATCTTCATGTAACAATATATGGGGAAGTTCTCTACACAGTTTTTGATTGAACAAGGCTTGTCCAACAGGGAAGCATAATGGCTGACCAACATTTGCTCCAAAAGTTAGCCTCATAGATAAAAACCTTTCAGACAAAGAAACATTAGAGCTCTTTTTAAAAACATACAACATAGCCTTCAATTCTGTTCACGACTCCTAGCTACAACAATAGGGGTGACAAAATGGTTTAGAGATACAGAAAAGGAAAAAAAAACCACTACTGTCCCTTTCATAAGAAGTGTGATCAAAAATTATATAGTATTTATCATCTTCTTAAATAATCTAAATTAAATAAACCAAATTATTCCATTTAAAAAAAAACAAAAAAACAGAGATTCTTACTTTGCCTCTACATCTGATCGTAAAAACACAGTGAAAGCTTCAGTGTCATCATGGGGGCTTCGTCGTCTAATTTTTCTCAGCTGTTCCAGATCACTAAGGAAAGATGGGCATGGATTACTGCTCGTAAAAGTCAAGTTCCTATTATACATAAGACATATAATGTAATAGTTCATATATTTACTCTTACTTAAAAATAGGATACATTTAGTAACCAAAATGGTATACAGTAAAAGTTCTGTTAACCAGCATCTTACAAGCTGGCGTGCTCTGTTAACCAGCATGCCGGCTTGTAAGATAAAGTGAAACCAGAAGCCTCCACCATGGCACTTCTGGTTTCTCTGAGCCCCCACAGCCTGGGGCAAAGCAGCCTGCACTGCCAAGCCCCCACAGTCTGGGGACATGACAGGCTGTGCGGGGCTCTGTGAGGCCCACCTCCCTGTCCCATGGGGCCCACAGGAGGGGTGGCAATGTAGCGAGAGGGGCGGTGGGAGAAGCGGCAGCCCAGGCCACTCAATTAACCAGCATATTTTGTTATCCAGCATCCCCTATTCCCAGATGTCTAAAGAAGTGGACATAAAACTTAAATTTAAAGGGTTTTGTGAGGTTTTTTTACTTAAAAGTTCAATAGCAATAAAAATTGTAACAAGCAATATTTAAAAGTCGCTTTTGTTGGTCGTTGACTTGCATACAAATGCAAGTCACTCTTCAGACAATAAATTAAGAAACAGTCCCTCTTAATCCTCTTTGGTGGCTACTGATTTGGAAATTAAAGTTCACGACACTAGAAAAAGCTAAAGAGATTAGCCCCAATACCCAGGTGACACACCCATTTTTTCAATAATAGTATGTCTCAGGCTGCATTAATACTGTTGCTGTGTATGTTGCTGTGGTACTTAGCTACCAATTTTTTACTTTAACAGATATGATTGGTGCAGCCCCATAGGAGACAAATGATGGGATACAGTTACGCTAGCTCCGAACTGAAGGCAATATAACTGCATTTGCATACTGCTTCTTAGAATGGATTAGTCCGTGCATCATGCTGCAATAATGCGACGGGAGTTAGTGTGTGAAGCGGGCATCTCCTGTCTCAACATGGTGCTTGCTCTAACCCATCTTCCTGCTTATGGACTGATTTGGATGTTTGGGGTAAACCCTAGCTGGAGGTGTTGGGTAAAATCACTTATATATAGGGAGGAGAGAGTAAAGTGATTTTACCCAACACCTCCAGCTAGGGTTTACCCAAAACACACACACACACACACACACACACACACACACACACACTCTCTCTCTCTCTCTCTCTCTCTAGGAAAGAGAAAGTATCAACCTAATCAAATCAGTCACCATGATATAATTAACTTGAAACTTAGCCACCTTTCAGAAGATATGCCAACCTAGGCTACAATGTCATACATACATTACAACAGTGCTATGCCATTCATATGCACCAGATATCATTTTTGAAAAACCATCTTCACAAATCAAAAATATCTAAACAACTATAATTTCAACTCAAACTACTGTACCTGGATTTAAGACAAAATTCATTTATCGCTCTCACTCCAGTGATGAAATTATTCTGTGTATATTTTGGTCCATACTCTCTCTTTTTAAGGACTGCTTTAACTTTAAAAACAGAAAAAGAAAAAAAAACAAGAGAAAAAAGGAATAGTATTATTAAGTGCAACTGAAAGTAATTTATGGAAACCACTATAGCAGAAAGACCTTAGGGGCAGTTTGGTCCAACCTGAAATATGGGGTCCCCCCACCATCAACCAAAAACAAACTTTCAAATTGTTGTTCCTGCCACTAATTTTGAGGTGGAGAAACAAAATGACAGAATTCATGGAAAATGGTATACTGCCATGCACAGCAAATGAGGAAAATTATAAATTTGCTCAAACTGGAAATAAATATTCCTTAAGAATAAAGTAATTAATTTTGTCCTTGAATACAATGAAATATTTCTCACAACAAACATATTAAAAATCTATGGTCTAGCAGGTCACTGAAAGCTTGGGACGTTAGAAAAATAAATTTGTTAATTTCAGTGAATGCTGTAATTACTCGTATATAAAACTAGGTTCCCCACCCAATCAACATGGGGGAGGGTTAGACCAAATTATTGACCAGTGGCAGAGGGTTAGACTAAATTCAAAAAGAGGTTGAACGAACACCTGTCTGGGGTCGTGTAATCCCAGCGTGTGCTCCGGCCAGTGGCAGGGGGTTAGACTAGATGATCTGGGGTCAGGCCCCTTCTGACCCCAAACTACTACAAAACTATGAAAGGGTGAGAAGGAAGCACCTCCATCTTATATTTACATACAAGGAAACCTCACTAAGTATATCACCTATCATTAAGCTGCTGCCAAAAGCAGCACATACTCAGCAATGAAAACCAACTATGAAGTTAATTAAATGCAGCCAACACTGAGCATGACTATAAAACACATGGTTGATATAGGACAAACATACCAATGGGAACTAACAAGTTGGGAACCACTGTACTAACCCATCCCTTTTTAGACTGCAGATCAGAAGTGACTACAGACAAGCATACTGAAGACCAGAAGTGACCAGCATACTGCAGACCTGCAGCCATCCCTTTTTTTATACTTGATATAAAATAAAAACAAAAAAGAGTTGGCTGCCAGTTCACATATGCCAGTCACTTCCAGACTTCTGGTCTGGCAGCCAACCCTTCACGGCCTACTACCAGGTTGTAGCCCAGGGGTTGTGGACCTCTGGGTTAGTATAACCCACCTGAATAAGAAATATGATAGCACCCATCGCATGCAGTTCCCCATAGCACTGACTCTTTTTACAGTCATGGTGAGCCACTACACTGAATACATTTCAACTTCCTCTTCACTCCCACAGCTGAGCCGAACCTTCCTGTTTTTAAACTAGCCTTAAATGTCTGGCAAATATTACTGAACAGGACCCTATACAGCTTACCCAGAATCCCCCTCTCATCCCCCTCAGCTACTGCATATGATTAGTGTGGTCCCACCCTCCATGAGATGGAACAAGACCAGACTCATCTGCATATAAGTCTTTGGAGTACCCCAGGACTCATGACAAGAACACCCAATGCCAGTCATGAGTGGGGGGCTAACTGACACATGGGTCCTTTGTGGGGGGAGGAGGGGGGATCTAGACCAAGCACACATACTAAACAGTGCTGAGCTGTGGGGCTGAAATGCTATTAACTCTGCTGTGGCCTAGCCCAATGAACTATATGGAAATCACCGAGCCTTTTGGCTTTGGATTAATGCCATGCATAGTTCGTACTATATACCAGTAGGTACAGAAGTGCTGCTTAAGAGAGTGTGTTATGGAGTACCTGTACTAAAGCTTGCAGCAGGTTTAAAAAAAAAGTAAACTGCATCTGTTCTGGATAAACTAAGTCTATGGGTACCTATAGTTGATTCCTATATGCAAGTTACTACAAGCATGTTTATTTTTAGGTTAGTCTTCTCAAATTTGTTCCTCACTTCCATGTGCTCAGGGAGAGCAGAATCTGAAAGTAAGGAAAGAGGCTGCAAGGGAAAGAAGCTGGGGTGAAGGGCGTAGGCTGAGGGCAAGAGGGTGACCTGATCCCTCATATTTATTTTCCTTCCTGTAGCAGTGGGAAGGGGACAAATTCATGGCAAACCTCCAATAATTAGATTCTATACCTGGAAAAAATAAATATATAGGTTGTCCATATATAGAATCTAGTTACTGTAAGGTCATTTTATAATCTGGATCATTTGATATTCAAGTAAATACAGCAATTCCTCATTTAACATTGTTACAGAACAGACTTTTTCATCTTTTTAAAAATAATCCAGAATAAAAAGCTGTATTTTTGTGCTTTACCTACTATTTTCCAGAAGTTCTCTCTCCAAGTTGTATTTTGCTATGCAAATATATAACACTTAAAATATATATTCATGTAGATGATAACAAGATGACTAACCAGTTGTACATATTTTAAATGCAAATTCACCCTTTACTGATTTATACTATTGCTGACTGCTCTTTGGTACATACATAAACTTCTTTAGACTTAACTCACTAATAACCATAACACTATTTATGCCAAAAAGATATTAGACACATAGCCATGAGATACCCATTACAATTACTGAAAAGCATTAGGGCAGAAGGTAGCACTGGCCTGTGCCTTAGAGACTAATCAGTTTAGAGAAGCATGAGTTTCTATAGGTAGCAACCTTCTTCATCAGATGCTACAAATGTAACTTAAGTATTAAAGAAAAACACTTCTCTGAAAACATACAAATAAGATTTCCAGTCTAGAAGAAACTATTGTAACAATCTGGCCTCATGCCTAACAGGACCTCACCCATTAATAACTGCAACTAGATACCTTTCTAGAGACTTCAAATTACTAAGAATCGGCTACATTTCATAGTAAAATATTCAAAAGATTAAATTACACTAACTGTTAAAGATCCACCTTTTTTCTGCTCCAAATTCTGAAATTTTCAAAGCAAAAAGGAGTGGCTGATACTGAGCAACTCATAGGCAAAACAGATTTCAGCACAGATTTACAAAAATAATCTGGCACATTTCTAGTATTCAGTGTAGATTAAAAAAGAAATGGTGTTATTAAGTACCTCAAAAGCATTTTAGAATACATGAGGCATCACTCTTCAA
The DNA here is from genome assembly GCF_001723915.1 of Gavialis gangeticus. Lineage (NCBI taxonomy): Eukaryota > Metazoa > Chordata > Crocodylia > Gavialidae > Gavialis > Gavialis gangeticus. The sequence goes on along the minus strand of NW_017729033.1, from coordinate 63,026,016 downwards.
ACCCACAATGCATTCTGGTGTGAAAGTGACAAGGCAACAGCTCTAGTAGAAGAGAACCTCTTTGCTGGGTGAGTAGCAAATGAATGCGGACATCTGTCAGCTAGGTTGTAGCTCCTGTGTTCTATTTTTTTTATCTTTGTTTTTAAACAAGTCCTTAACTTGTTTACTAACCTTGACATCTTGGGAAAAAAAAAAAAATCAACAATTCTAGTTTATGCTCTTCTCAAAAGGAATGCAGTTAATAGCAGCAAAAGGGTAACAAGTTGACACAACCGTTCCAAAAAGTATCAGAGTATCAAAAACATATTTGAGTATGTTCACAAAGAATTACAAAACAAAAAGTGGTACTGAGGTGATGTTGTAGCTAGGACAGTCCAGGAAAAGTGTGAAAAGCAAAGATTTTTGTGGCTGGTATCATTTATTGGACCAACTGGGCACATCTACATGTAACGCTACTGTGTCATATTGCCATAGCATAGCACTCTCAGGCAAAAACCGTGATGCTGCAGCTACGTCACTGTAGCGATGTGCTCCCTCAGTACAGCACGTTGCTATGGTGACAGCAGCTAAAAATAACTGTGCACATGCAGGCTGTTACTGTGCCATCATTTAGTATTTGTAAAAAGAAGTTCTAAATGATGGCGCAGTAACAACAGCGTTGTAGGGGCATGTGTAGATGCGCCCACTGTACAGTTGGTAGAGACATGGAACCCAAAAGCTTGTCCAAGTATCCAAAGCTGAAGAAGGTACCTGGAAAGCTGGTCTACGAAACAGAAAATAGACTTAAAAAAAAAGAAAAAAAAAGGCACTTTTAATTTGGTCTTGTCATTACACCACACTAGAAAAACTTAACACACTTAAATAAAACTATCCAAGATTATGCGGACTTTAAGGTTAAGACTATCCCCTTAACAGCACAGATTAACAAGTGCATTGTTACTTAGGCTATGGGCAAGCATCCATTTCTACCGCTGCAAATTTCTGGGAAAATTTGCTGTGAAGTTTGCTGGGAAATATGCAGTGGTAGAAATCTTCCCTGAGAGAGAGGTAGAAGTCCAACTGCTGGGAACTCCCTCACCCCATGATCCCCTCCCCAAACCAAAGTCACCAGAGGGAGCTGCAGCTGGACTCCTCCCAATTACAAGAGGAGTCCAGGTGCAGGGACACGCAAGAGGATTCAGGAACAGAGAGCAGAGAAGGGAGCTGGGCACATGTGTGGCCCTGCACACAGGTGTGCCCCCTTACCTGACCGGATGCAGATGCAGACGCAATAGTGGAGGCAGCAATGGGGGCAGCAGCAGCTGATCCCTGTAAGGTTAAGTGGGGCAGAGGGAGCTGGCACAGCTGAGCTGGATCTGGAGGAGCAGCTCCCCAGATCCCTTTTAGTTGAGCCGGTAAGGAGTCGCGTGTGAACAGAGCACAAACAGGCAAGTTCTGTCAGGGTACGCCAGCATTTGGACAGGCGGGCAAACAGGAGGAGCCAGGAGGAGGAAGTCTATGGCAAAGGTAAGGCAAAGACACGGCACCAAAATAATAAATAAATGCAGCAATGCAGTACCAGTTCCCCCAGTCCAGCTGGGGAACAGGTATGAGACCCTGGCAGCATTGAAGGAAGAGGAAGGAGAGGAGGACACCTCTGGAGAGGGGGCCAGTCTACGCGCAGAACAGGCTGAAGGAGGCAAGCTGACCCGGAAGCAGAGACGCCGGGTGCTTATCATAGGCAACTCCATCCTGAGGAGGTACAGAGGGTTCCATCTGTCGCCAGGATCCTATGTCATGTGAGGTCTACTGTCTGCCTGGAGCGAGGATTCAGAATGTGACGGAGATGATCCCGGCCATTATCCAGCCCACCGATGGTCCTAATCCATGCAGGCACTAATGATGCATCCAGAACAACCCCGATCACTTGATGAAGGACTACCAAGCCCTGGGGAACAAACTGAAGGAGACAGGGGCACAGGTAGTCTTCTCATCTGTCCTTCTAGTGAGCAGATGCAGACGACGCCACGAGTTCTGCATCAGGGAGGTCAACCTGCAGCTTTGGAAATGGTGTCTCGAGGCAGGCTTCAGCTTTTTGGACCACAACCCATACTTCAGGGCAAGAGACATGTTTGGGTGGGATGGGCTCCACTTCTCCCCAAAACGTAAGCGTGTGTTCTCTTCCAGGTTGGTCCATCTCCTCTGGCAGGCTTTAAACTAGGTTGGTCAGGGGAAGGGGAAGGGGAAGGGGAAGTTGAGGACAGAGGGAGCCACGGAACACCGAACAAAGAACCACCCACAAGAACAGCCCAGCTAAGACAGGCAACGAGCACAAGAAATACCCAGGTAAGAGACAGGGGCCCAGACAGTCCTGGGATTAGGGGGGAGCAGTGCATGCACCTTCAGGAGGCCTTAAATGCTTCTACATTAATGCTCGTAGTATGGAGAACAAGCGGGAGGAACTTGCCCTCCTGCTAGCTAACAGTGACCCGGACATAGTGGGGCTCACTGAAACTTGGTGGGATCCAACGCATGACTGAGCAGTAAACATCAGAAGCTATAGGCCGTACAGGAGGGATAGAACAGAGAGAAAAGGTGGGGGTGTGACACTCTACGTTGAAGAGCAATACACATCCTCAACAAACAGCACCAGGTCAGAGCAGGTGCAGATTGAGGTGCTCTGGGTCTGTATACAAGGGGATTGGGGGGGGGGAAGGGACTTAATGGTAGGGGTTTGCACTACAGGCCCCCCAACCAGGGGGAAGAGCTGGACCAGGAATTCTCAGGTCATATTGCAGAGGCAGGTCAAGGGACATGGTCATCATGGCTGACCTAAGCTATCCGGACATCTGCTGGGAAGAGCAGTCAGCCAGGTCTGATCGCTCACATAGGTTCCTAGTCAAGTTACAGGATCTCCATCTAACCCAGGAGGTACACAGTCCCACAAAAGGGAAATGCCTCGTTGGACCTGGTCCTGGCCACAGGCAATGACCTTGTGAGTGGACTGCGGGTTCTTGACCACCTGGACGATAGCAATCATTGCCTACTGGAATTCACCATCCAGCACAGGGTGTCAAAGGCCTGCAGCAAGGCAGCAGCCCTGTACTTCAGGAGGGCAGATTTCAATGAGGTAAGGAGACTAGTCAAGGAGGCACTGAGGTCCTGGAGGGGAGGAGAGTTCGAAGTCCAAGAGGAGTGGTCATTCCTTAAGGAGACAATCCTCCAAGCCCAAAGGGTGACAATCCCAAAGCGGATCAGAGGACAGAAGTGCTCAAAAGCCCCCATGGCTCACCAAAAGCATCCACAAACATCTCAGAGCTAAAAAGGAGGCATACACCCAATGGAAGGGAGGGGCCATCACCAAGGAGGATTATACCTCCATTGCCTGAGATTGTAGGGGACCTGTTAGGAAGGTTAAGGCAGAGATGGAACTGGGACTAGCGACCTGAATCAAAGATAACAAGAAGTCCTTTTTTAAACACATGGGGGGTAAAAAGAAGGTACCAGGTTATGTAGGGCCTCTGCAGAATACACTAGGAAATCTGATGGTCACACCAGACAGCAAAGCTAACCTCTTTAACAATTTCTTTGCCTCCATCTTTTTGAGCAGGGACCGGGACATCCCCCTCCCCCCCCACTGGGATCCCTGATGGCCCCAGGGGAGGCGCTGCCAGGCCCAGGGTTAGTGAGGACCTAGTCAGGGAACTTCTGGTGGGTCTAGATGTGTTCAAGTCATCAGGTCCTGACAATCTCCACCCCAGAGTGCTGAGGGAATTAGCAGAGGTCATTGCGGGACCCCTGGCACAGCTTTACAAGCACTCATGGTGCTCTGGCA
>NW_017729033.1:63013847-63021465 GCF_001723915.1 Gavialis gangeticus | reverse complement strand
TGGTGCTCGCTCCTACCCTGGGGGTCTTCAAAAGGAGGCTAGATGATCACCTAGCCGGGGTTGTTTGACCCCAGCATCCTTTCCCCCCCCCATGGCAGGGGGTCAGACTTGATGATTTGCTCGGGTCCCTTCCAACCCTACCCACTATGAAACTACTATGAAACTATAAAATTTTCCTGACTGAGGTCCATGGGCCAAAGGAGGGCACAGGGAATCTGTTATTCAATTCCTCCTACACACAGAGAATCCTACTGCACAGATATCTGTTCTAGCAACAAACTCTCTTGCAGGGGAGATCTTTCAGGTGTCACAGTGCAAGCTCTCTCACAGATGCGGCATGTTTTCTCCATGAGTAACTGAATATATGCCTGTACACTAGCAACTTTACTGGAAAAGTGTTTCTGCTGCAAGAATTGACATAATGCCTGTACATAGCCCTAGTAACATGCAGAGAAATGAATATTAGGTTATGACAGTGCTCAGCAGCCTATAGTCCTATTTTGCTAGATGCTGTATACACAAAGAGATCCCACACTTTGAAAAGATTTATAATCTAAATACTCAAAGGTTAGGTTTGTTTGTTTTTTAAAACCCTTTTACATTTAAAACACAGCTAGTCATTTGTCTAGCCATAACCCAAAGCCTGGACTTCAAAGATGTGACAGAAAGGTTTGGTGGGCTAAGTTCTAGTGAGCAGTTCTGGTGGGGACCGTTTTTTGGAGGGGATGGGGGAGGAGCAGTGGGAGCACACTTTGCTGCAAAATAGTGCCGGTAAATGGCTTTGTAAGCAAAGCACCTATATGTTCTTTTCACCCCAGAGGCAGATGGCAGTCTGGGCCTGGTGGCAGGCTGCAGAAGCTACTCTTCAATTGGTTTCCAATAATGTTATTTTTACTTTTACTGGGCACCTGTTAGGACCTATCTTGAGTACTATAATTTTTTAACAGTTTTTTTGCCAGCTATCTGTGCCAGAATGATATTCTGAAAGAGTTAGAGAGAGAAAAGCTGCCCCAAGCAATACACAGTAGAGAGAAAGGAGTAGTTTCAGGAAGGACAGAAGTCAAGGAAGGAACAAGGAAACTGCAGCATCACCATAAAGACTGTTTGTTTGGAGCCCAGGTGTCTGCTGGGCTAGTTCCGACACCCCCTTTGAAGGGAGGAAAAAATCCCCTTCCCAGGAGCTGACCTGGAGCAGGGGTTTTACAGATTGCCAGGGAAGCCAGGGACAAAGAGAAGTCAAGGTCTTGAGACAGAGGCTTGAGAAGCCACACCAGGGCCAGCTTCAGGGGGTCTTCAGGAAAGGGAGACCAAATAAGTCTGATTCTTGGGCAATCCCAAGACAGAGCTTCCCCTGAAAGGGGCATGATCTATGACAGGAGGCACTGCAGGAGAGGTGAAACTTAAAAAGGATTTAAAGGAAAACATAGCATTCAGATTTATTACAGTTTTGCCTCTCATGGAGAACAGAGAGGAGAGTTTTAAAGCAAGAAGTTCACTTACAGAAGTAACACTTACTAGTATGTTCAAGGTACAATGAATAATCAGCATTTTCTGGTAATATCTTTTATATAAAGATACCAAGCTATAACTTTATATTGAAGTGTTTTTTTCACAAATGTCATGCTATTTACAGATGTATACATTTTGTTCACACATTTAGAGTAGAAAAGCCTAAAACTACTATATACATTTAATAACTGAACATCAGAAGATCAGCTATTAAAAATTCATTTCATCTTCTAAAACATGCAGATATCTTATAAAAGAAACAAAAATACAATGGTAAAGTTACAAAACAATAATGTACATTTTTACCTTTTACTTGGATTGAGTTTTGTGAGAAAGGTGTCTTTTGGCCTATGCTAGTAGTATCCCGTGCTGTAAAAAAAAAGAAAAATAACCCTTACTTCAGAGAACTCTATCATTGTTAGAAAGATCAACAGATAATTGCACAAAGTTTTATTAGTATCATATAAATTTAAAAAATGGCAACTTTTAGTGGGTTTTGCTACATTTAGGGATATCCTCAGAAAGGAGTTCTGAACTGCATAGTGCAAGGGTGATCAACCCCTGGCCCACAGGGCTCCCTGTGTCCAGAAACATGACATCCAGGGAGCAATGGCACCACTCTCCAGATACCAAATTTCCAGACTTGTGGGGAGCCCCAATCCCTCCGCACCATACCGTGCACCCAATCCAAGCATACAGGGTTGGGAAGAGGCAGCATTGGGCCCCCAGGGCCCAATCCCAGCAGGCAGGGCAAGAAGGGGGCAGTGCCAGGCCTCAGGGTCCAGTTCTGGCACATGGGGCTTGATCCAGCCCACACACACCAGAGCCATTCCACTCACCTGGCCCATGGGGCCAAAAGGTTATGCACCACTGATATAGTAGAGCAACAAAAAAACAAATGAAAGTTACAATATGATACTCAAAGCCATTAGGAACCTAAGCTTGCACCATAAGAAAATGTCCATTAATCAAAAAGTTTCTCAACTGCATTTTTACAGCTCTGGGAAAACTTCATGTTGAATTGTACCACAGGGTATATAGAGCAGGATGAAGATAAAATCTGCTACTGTACTTTGTCAGCAGAAAAATATCATAAATGTACTAATTCACAGATGAAATGGTATCTGAAGGACTAAGAAATACTTTAAACAAAAACAAGTATTATAAAGAACACAGTATATGTTAATACTTACATTTCTTCCTATTTAAGTCACATTTTTGTTGCAACTGAAGAGGAGCATTAACTGCATTTGGAATTTGAGAATAAACTTATTTCTTACCAAAATATACCCACTCAAAATAGAGTAAGATCTAGAAGGGCAAAATGGAAAGCTATGAATTTCCAGATATTAAGTCTCATTGCAAAACTATCAGCTTATGCTATTTAAGTGAGTTTTCTAATCACAAATCAGATGTGCTATCAGACAGTTCAGACATGTCTGAATACTTATTCTACACATCACCATCTTAACTCACTATATCATCAGACTAAAATCCTTAGGGTTTCAATAAATAGAACAAACATTTTGTTTTATGTTCTAGCACTGGATGTTTGCCATACATCTGCAGTCATTAGCAAAATTAAAATTAATTTAATTGAAACTCAAGTCACTTTAAAGGACTCAGAAAAAACTTAAGGATTTTTCAAGTAGGTCTATATTGCTTAATGAGACGCTCCTGATTTGACACATGATTTGAATTATTCAAAAAGTCAAAAACTCCCAAGGCTTCAGCTACACAACTGGTCTTTTAAATCAAGCCATTAGTTGTGGATATGACAGGAAGTAAGAAACAGGTCTACTGTGATCCAAATCCTGGAAAATTAGGGTTGGGAAGGACCTCAGGCAGTCATCTAGTCCAACCCCTTGCTCAAAGCAGGACCATCCCCACCTAGATCATCCCAGCAAGGTTTTGTCTAGCTGGGTCTTAAAAACCTCCAAGGATAGAGGTCCTACCACCTCTCTAGGTAACCTGTTCCAGGGTTTTACTACCCTGCTAGTGCAAAAACTCTTCCTAATATCCAACCTAAACATCCCTTGCTGCAACTTGAGACCATTGCTCCTTGTTCTGTCATTTGCCACTGCTGAGAAGTCCAGCTCCATCCTCTTTCAAACCCCACTTCAGGTAGTTGAAGGCTGCTATTAAATCCCCTCTATCTTCTCTAGACTAAATAACCCCAGTTCCCTCAGCCTCTCTTCACAAGTCATGTGCCCCAGGCTCCCTCACCATTTTTGCTGCCCTCTGCTGGAGTCTCTCCAATGTGCCCACATACGTATTTTTGTGCAGAGAAACAACAGTAAGAAAGTCATGCACACATTTGCCTCTGTTACCTTACAATCCTAATTTCACATTTCCCAGTGAGTAAGACTAGAAAGGGTGGTGCCCATTTCCTTCCCCACCAGGAACCTATTGGTTAGGGAACTTATCCAAAAACAGAAGACCTGAATTCCAGCTTAAGGTGATTTGAATACAGGCATACCTCATTTTATTGCGCTTCGCTTTATTGCGCTTCGCAGATATTGCATTTTTTACAAATTGAGGCAAGACCCTCCACCAGCAAAAAGATTACGACTCACTGAAGGCTCAGATGATGGTTAGCATTTTTTAGCAATAAAGTATTTTTAATTAAGGTATGTACATTGTTTTTTTAGACATAATGCTATTGCACACTTAATAGACTACAGTATAGTGTAAACATAACTTTTATATGCACTGGGAAACCAAAAAATTCGTGTGACTCGCTTTATTGCGATATTCGCTTTATTGCAGTGGTCTGGAACCGAACCCGCAATATCTCCGAGGTATGCCTGTACACATCTTCCACACTCCAGGGAAGTGCCCTACCACCAGTTTGTAAGTTAGACGACTGCATTTTCTACTCCTCTTGCCTGATTGGCTGCCCAATGCTCCAACTTCAAACAGAAGTCGTAAAGTACTCTTACCCAGACTGTCCTAACCTGGTGGTTAGGACATTCTCCTGAGAAGCAAGGCATACAGGTTCAAGTCCCACCAGACTAAGAAGGGTGCACATCCAGGTGCTTTAATCACTACGCTACTGCACAAAAAGGTTGGTGGCACCACCACACCCTCTTCAGAAACCCATTAGACAGCTCACCTTAGACAGAAGGTTAGGCATTCTGCATCACAAGTGAATGGAGAGCTTAAGTGAAGAGACTAAAAGCTCCTGAGAAAAGCAAAATTTCAAATACACACCAGTCTTTAGCTTTTCCTACTGGCTACCTCAGTATGTCTCCAAGCTTTCTGAATTGCAACAAGAGAGGAGAGTGCTCACATCACAGCCTGGTCTACTGCAGTGCTTAGGTCCCTCAGAGTTAGAAAGACCTATAACCTAAGTCTCCTGCCAACAGGCTATTGGGCTGTTGTTCTAACCAACAAGCTAGTGGACAAGAGGCAAGCACTACCATAAGTGCCTACACATCAAGGTGGGGGTTTCAGTCTGCAGATCCAACTCTATCACAGATACCCAACTCAGAATAACTGGGAGATGCCTAAATGCTACCTAAACCTGCAAAATAGGGAGCGTTTCTGAAACCTCACCTTCTCCGCACTTCTCACTGGCTGGCTGAAGTATCCCCCAAACCTCAACGCAGCACACTATGCTTTGTGAATATTAGCAATTAGTCACCTCATTTAAGGTTACTGTTAAATTCCACATACTTTAAGTAAGGTTTGTGAGTTCCACCCCCAAAGCCAGACATGAAAATGTAAGTTTTGGAGCACTTGGCATCCACATATTCAAGTCCCTATCTGAATCTCTCAGAGGGTTTTCTTCAAGCTCAAAAGTATTACTTCCACTTTGGCCAGTCACACTGAGTACAATAATCAAGAACTTATTCACCGTAAGGGTAGTAAAGAAAAAGAGAAGTGGTTAGAAATAAATTAAAACGTTTTTTGCTCTTCATCTCATCATACTTAATACACCAAGCATTAGTGAACTTCAACAGGCACTGAGAAATAATTCTCTACATTGATAAGAATGCACCAAGATGGCTTGGAAAAAATAAGGCAAAGATGCTTTTTAACTATTATTCAGATGCACATTTTAACAAGAAAGTTTGTCTCCATGACATTACTTAATGAAAAGTTAAACCATAAACTCTCACAGGAAAAAAATCAGCACACAAATGTCAAGATTTATACCAGAGTATTAAATATCCTTTTAAAATATATTACTTTGCCTTGAAGGCTGGACAAGAAACACAACGCATCAACAAAAAGAATGGAGTATAAGAATGCTGCTCTAAGCATTGTATTAATTTTACCAGTAAGAAAATGGAGGCCTAGAAAGGTTGTATCACTTGCCTAAAGATGCAAGTTTATGGAAGTACATATTCCCAGCAGCGAGCCTTGGAGGAAGCATCTTACTTTACATAATTCAAGGGAAGAATAAGGTTTTGATACACAAAAACTGGACACAAGCTGGTGAATGCTAGTGGGGGTGATCTATGCTGTCCTGCCATAACATACACATGCACACAGCTTGTGAGCTGCTGATGCAAGACTCAAAAATTGTAAGTGGAGGTGAGCAGGTCTATTTTACCCAAACTCTTAACTTTAGACTTTGTACCCTAGCTTAAATTTCAAAAGTTACATTTTTAAAAATGCTAGTAAATTTAAATTGTTGGTGTCTTCACAGTCTAATAGGATCTTAAAGGGCAATACTGTACCATCTTTTGCACTATCTTCCCTTGTAGCAGACAGTTTGATTCCAGATTTTCACAGAAAAGGGAGTACTTTCAATTTAAAAAAAAAAAAGATTGTTTCCTGTCACTTTTCACCCCAGAGTCTTGCATATAAGCAATATTTTTCCAAAACAAGTTGTTTCCAGCACTTTAAAAAAAGCCCAACATACAAGAACTAACAGTCTTGGCCAATTAAAGTTGGCAAAAGTCAAAAGTGGCTCTGGAAATTCACAAGACAGTACAGAACCAGCCTACCTGCCACTAAAAAAAATGAAAAGCTGGACACAAGGAAAATATCAATTTAGCTAAAAAGTAAACTTTCATTTGTGGGGAAAAAAATTGCTAGTCCTTATAGATGTGAAGACAGATCCCCATTCAGATAGCTATGCCAGTGGTTCTCAAACAAAAGGGTTACAATCTTTATGAATGAAGTTTCAAGTCCTATAGCCAGATCTGTCTGGAATAGTCTAAGCCGATTAGATGTTGGTCTGTGACCCATGGAACAAAGTCACAGACTATGCAGTGCCATCTCTGTAAAAAAAAAGAAAGAAAGGATCCCAGCATCTCCGCCGCTGTTCGCAGCTTTTCCCAGCAGCCAGATATTTTTACTTTACCCAATGAAGTGAAAATAGTAAGACATGATTAAACTTTGCTACAACTACTGGTAACCCTTAAGGATGATGGGCTAGATCATTTCAAACTAACTTCACCTCTGTTCCATGATTTTCCATGCAAGTTGGTCTATTTATTGAGAGAATTCCCAAAGAAAAGACTCAAGAAGGGGTACAAGAGTAAAAACACACGACACCCCCCACCATCACCAACTTTCAGGATCCAAATGATGGTATAGGAGTAGTGAAAAACAAACAAAAACACATTCATACAAGAAAATAGGGCAACACTGAAGTCATCATATACCTAACTGGCTTAAGACTGATAAGAAAATTCAAGCAGATGAAGGGGACAGCAGTCTGGTAAGAATTCATACAGCAAAAATTGCCTGTGAATTATCCCATCATGTTACATTACTTTACATTACTCGTTTAACAACTCTAGAGGGTGAAACGGTATATATATGGTAAGGAGAAGGTAAGGAGACTTGAAATATATATACATACACATACATATTTCAAGCCTCCTTACTATCTGGCCTCTAGCCCAGGGGTGAGCAAAATCCTGCCCTCAGACTGGATTGGGACTGAAGTTGGTTCCAGACCCTAGCTGCTCTGACTATGAAGAAGTGCCTCCTGATATCTAGCCTGAATCTACTCTTAGTCAACTTATGGCTGTTATTCCTCATTACTCCTGGTACTGCTTGGGGGGAACAGGGACTCTCCCATAGTCTGCTGGTCCCCATTGGCCAGTTTGTAGACAGCCACCAGATCCCCTCTCAGCCTTCTCTTGTG
>NW_017729033.1:63006637-63008847 GCF_001723915.1 Gavialis gangeticus | reverse complement strand
AAGTGCGGCACCCAGAACTGGACTCAGTACTCCAACTGTGGCCTGACCAGTGTCGCACAGAGGGGGAGGATCACCTTCTTGAATCTGCTCATGATGCATCTGTGGATGCATGACAAGGTGCAGTTAGCCTTCCTGACTGCGTCCCCACATTGGCAGCCCATGTTCATTTTGGAATCAATAATGACACCAAGATCCTTTTCTGCCTCTGTGCTGATGAGAAGGGAGTTCCCCAGCCTGTAGGTATGCTGCTGGTTCATCCTCCCCAGGTGCAGTACCTTGCACTTATCAGTATTGAATCCCATCCTGTTCTCACCTGCCCACCCCTGTAACCTATCTAGATCTAGTTGCAGCCTGTCCCTCTCCTTCAGCGTGCCCACTTCTCCCCACACCTTAGTTCAAATTTGCAGATGACACAAGGTGCTTTTCACCCCCTCGTCCAAGTCACTGATGAAGATGTCAAACAGTGCAGGCCTGAGGACCGAGCCCTGCGGAACCCCACTGCCCACATTGCTCCAGGTCAAAAAAGACCCATCCAACCACCACTCTTCAAACACCCATCCATCTCCTATCCTTCAAACACTCCTCCAACAACAGTTGTCTTATTTACACTTAATTAATAAAGAAAAAATAAGTACATGCATCCAAGTCTTTGCCCATGTTCACTCACTGGAGGTATGGATAAAGATGGAAGGAGATACAACCATTTCCAAATTCTGTAGCTATAGTATAACAAATGGTTCTGATCAGTTCTCAATTGCACAACGTAAACTAACAGAATTGTTTATTGCATAAATGCTCTTATATTCACATTCTTTTTCAAAAAAAAGAAATTAAAAAACAGAGGTAAGAACACCACTAAAATGAAAAAAAATAAAAGACCTGTTCCAGTTTTGGGCATAGCAGTTTCTGAGGTGGATTCATTCGTATTCTGTGATCCAGGGCTTTTTTTCTGACCATTGGAAGCATATGCTCTCACTTGGCTTAGTGACTGGACTGACAGACGGTTGCACAGGAGTACATGACAGATGCTTCCACAGTTCACTGAAGTTTGCCATCCTGAGAGAAGAAAGAAGAAAAAAAAAAAGGCATAAGCAACACATAAGTGCTGACAATGGGGGAGCACAACTCCACACCACCACCACTCCCACCGCTGGCAGACAGAGTCTGGCTGGGCTGCAGCCCTGTGCCCCAGTTGGTGCAGAAATCATGCCATCATTGTCACCCCACTGCTGCCAGGTCCCAAATGATGGTATAGGACTTCAGCCATGCTGCAGCCCTGTGCCCCACTGTCAGTGCAGAAGTCTGGGGAGGCATGTGCCCTCCCCTATTCCTGCCAATGTGTCACCTATGAAAAAAAGATTCTCTTTTCAGTGGTGTGTACAACAGGACAACATATGTCCATAAGAGTTGTTGATATTTATGGAAACAACTTTTAGAAAATATTTTTGCCTAGTATACCCATGTATCCAAATCTCAGAAGCTTTGCACAACTAAGGCAAAAACTAATGAAAATTAATCCATCCACCAATTTCCCAGGCACCTCCTGTCTCCCTTCAAGCATTCATTTTAAGCACATAATATCCTGTTATATTTTGTTAAGTTTCTCATTTAATTATATGTGCAGTGTTTCAAAGATCTAAATTATCTTTGACCGTTTGCCACAGGAGACTACTCTAACATTTCTAAATTAATCCCTCTATTACCACTCTGCTCCCAAACATCATCATACCAAGCTAGATACTCAGCAGTCAGAAGAGGTATTATAGAATAAGGACAAAGGTGGACCTCTAGAAAAACAATTTTACCTCACTTCACTATGCTTGTCCAAACACAATATACTAAACTGAACATGCAAAATATTCAGTGGTCTTAATTCAAATGTAATATCTCAACCTACTGTAGAGTTAAGCCACAATTAAAGCAAGTTACATATGCAACATCATTCATCTAAAAGAATCATAATATTACACACGTGCAAACATGTAGCATATGAAAAAAAAAAAAATTAACCAAAGTAGTCAGAGATACAACCAGACTTGGATCACCATTTTTGAGAATACAACAGAAAAATACCAGTTCCAGTTAGACTGAAAATACTGCAGAGAATACTGAGACTTTAGGTCTGTGGAGTATGTCTCTAGAAGTTTCCTAAGAGAGAAGTCTAAATGTGCAGTTGTTTTTTCTCTTTTTCTCATTTAAGGGGAGAGGTG
>NW_017729033.1:62996140-63001637 GCF_001723915.1 Gavialis gangeticus | reverse complement strand
AAAGAACAGGAAGTCAGCTGGGGTCAGATGACCCCAGCAAGACAATCAATCATCCAAACGTAACTTGAACGTATCCAGAGTAGGAGCTTGTACCACTTCTGGGGGCAGTCTATTCTAGACTCTGAAGACTTGGACAGTAAAGTTCTTCCTTATGTCCAGTCTAAAACAGCCTTCCAGCAGTTGGTGGCCACTGGACCTTGTTTTCCCCTGGGGTGCCCTGGTGAACTGACACTCTCCCAGATCTTGATGCACACCCTTTATGTATTTATAGGCTGCCACCAAGTCCCTCCTAAGCCTATGCTCTTCCAAGCTGAGGAGTCCCGTAACTCTCAGGCTCTCCTTATAAGGCCTGCTCTCTTGACCTCTGATCATGCACATGGTTTTCCATTAGACTCTCTTGAGCTTCTTCATGTCTTTTTTAAATTGTGGACCCCAGAACTGGATGCAGTATTCCAGCTGCGGCCTCACCACGGCCAAATAAAGCAGGAGAATGACAACTTGGGTCTTGTTTGAGATGCATCGGTATAGATGCAAGCCAGGGTTTTATTTGCTTTGCCAGCTGTGGGATTGCATTGGTATTTCATGATTGACCACAAGATGAATATGACCCCCAAGTCTCTTTAATGCTAGTCTACCTTGATTAACAGCCAAATTCTGCTAAACTAATCTTGCTGATACTTAAGACAGATTATTTAACAGCTTTCCTCTGATGGAATAACTTTATCCACCACTGAAATGCAACAGCTTATTAAAAGACAGGGGTGCTGGCTTTGGGAAATAAACACGCATAAAATCAAGAACATCTAATTTATTTATACTGCATGGAATCCAACATTTAACGTATGATTACATTAGACAAGTCATCTCTCAACAGTGACAAGAATATGCTTGACAAAATTATGGAATCTGTAAAACAACTTACAGTCTTTTCCATTTATTTTGACACACTGCAGCAAGAATTGGTCAAAACAGCCAAAGGTCTCCCCAATTCTAGCAGCCCATGGGATGAGCATATCTAAGGAACCCCCATTCTGTAGCCAACAGCATAAAGTGGAGTGATGAGGCATCACGTGTCCCACCTGCTTTCGAATCCTCAGCCAAAATGATCGAGTACTTATTTACAAGTGGGCAACTTTGGGAGTCCACAACTCCTGTCTCTGGAGCAGGATGCCCGAGTACTCTGCCACCAGACCCCCAAGTTAGAAACAGGCATATCTGCAGGAATAAAAAAAAAACAAAAAAAAACACTACTTCATACAAAATACAACTGAGCTATCAAGATGATCCAGAGATCAAGAAAAACCTTCTGAATGAGTAGCTCTGCAATTAGAAAATGCAGCAAGTGTTCCTAAATGCATCTAATAAAATAAAAATTACAGAAATACATTTGTTACTGATCAAATACATGCTTTGAGGACCAACTGTATTTAGGATGTTTCCATTCTACAGGGGAAGAGGTGGAGAAAGGCATTTATTTAGTTTAGAAACAGCTGCTTCATTCGCAATTTAGTTTATCAGCATCTTTACTGAATAGATGATCATTAATGACAATTTTCTTAAGATGGTTGTTCATTTGTAATATTTTAATAGAAGCTTATCACAAGCCTATTTATGTCCAAGTTTACATAAGTACTTTAAAGACCATTAAACTGCTTTAGATATTTCAAGAACTCACTTTCATTGCAAGCATGTTAAAAAGCAAATACATCTACCTTTCATATTAAAAAAAAAAAAAGACACAGGAAGTTTGCTAGTTATTTTAAAAACAAAACTATTGTTCAGGTTTCCTATTCCCGAGCATAAAGCAACCCGAGACTCCTTCTGCAATGAGTTCCATACAAACTGACACCTGCATTCATGCAGAGCCATTTGCAGGAGCAACCCTAAGCTTACATATTCAGAGAACTTTGACCTGTATACATTGGGCTAAAATTGAGACATTAAGTAGTCACTATACCTCATTTTATACTATACTATAATATGCTGATGTTGGGCAGCTGTGTGCATGTATAACTATCAGTGAAACATTTGTTTCAGGGGATGGGGGTGGGAAAAAAAGACAAGCAGCAATACAGAACCAGGTAGACATAAAAATAGCTGAGTCCTGCAGCCAACTGGGCCCCAATCCACCATTAATTCCTTTAGTATGTGTTATTGAGGCGTGTATCCCATTCTACATAGAAAGCATTAACCTGAAAAAAAAAAATCTCTCTTCACTCCTTTTGTTTGTCACATCCTTACATTTTATAGTAGTATCTGAATGTATAAATACTTAATGCACAGTGCAAAAATATTTATGATTTGTGTTTCCTGAAAGTGAGAGCTTTAAACAAGGCCAAACGGAAGTATGGAAAATGGATATCAACTGTCCTGAAAAAGTGCTTGAATGCTACTCTTAACAAACTCAAATACTGAAGAGGTTTATGTCAGGACATGCACTAAGGCTATGAACAGATGGAGCATTTATCCCTCGGCGAGTTGTGCCTGTGTGAGTCCCGGAACAGAGAAGTGCTGAGACCAGCATGTACACACTGTCCTTCCAACCATGGTCTGGTAAGTGGCTGAAGGCACTGCCACCAATTCAATCCCAGAACAACTGTTCAGATGCACTGTATGATGGCCCAGGACAAACTGTGATCTCTTCTTACCCTAGGAGCCTTTTTAGTATTTGTCCCAGAATACCACAAACACAGACATGTGAATAATTGCACTCTGTCCTGGAATAAAGTGTTTGTCCCCGAAGAAACCATGACACTCATCTGCAGCCTCCAATCAGAACTGAGGTAGCTGCAGCCACACCCAGAACATGACTATCAGCTAGTGCTACCATCTTCATTCCCACAATGTGGACAGAGCCAGAGCCCCCAAATAACTCAACCAGAACATAACTGAAGCCTAGCAGAAAGCCAATCTGTTCACTTCAAAGCAGACTGTCCAACAACTAACTGGCCCCTTCCAGAAAGTACATTGGCAGACTACACATAGCAGCAATCCCCAGAAGGCATACCGTGATGCTTCTGCCATGCTTGCGGCATGCTAATGTGTACCACAAAAACCGGGCTGGGTCAGGCCCCGGCCACACCAGATCCAGCTGGTAGGTATGTGCTGACAATTTTAATCCAGAAATTAAGCATGTCCCAGGTATCAAAACCTGGGCAGACACTGACACCGAGCATGGGCTGCAGGGTGAGAGCAGGGGCATAAGGATGCCCCCGAGGTGGGGCCGCCCCAACTGCCCCCTCAGCTCCACAGCGGGTTCAACTGCCAGGCAGCGCAGAGCAGACCTGACACAGGGAGGGACCGGGCAGACGCCCCCGCAAACCGCCCTCACGCCCCCACCACAGGGCCCAGGCGGCCCTAGCAGCCGCACGCCGGTCGAGACAGGCCAGGAGGGCTGGGGCCTCCCAGCCCCCGAGCCCGGTCGCAGCAGGCCGAGGCGGAGGCGCGGGGAAGCCGGCGCACGACGCTCACAGGCGCTCCCGGGCCCGCACTCACCGCGGCAGGCACGGCCCCGCAGGCAGAGCCGGTAGAGGCCGCCCCAGCGCGGCCCGCACCCGGCCAGAGCCGGCATCATCCTCCTCCGCCTTCACACGCAGGGCCAGGCGCCGGTAGCGGGAGGACTGGAAGGGACGGGACTAGCCTGGGCGGGGCGAATCGCCCCGCGCCGGCCGCAAGCCCCCTCACCCCACCCAGGGCGGGTGGGACCCGGATGTTAAACAGCGCCGGCTCCGTCCACTCGTCCCTATTGCGCATGCGCGCGGCCCCCACCGGTGAATTGCCAGGACTGAAGAATGTGCGGCGTCACCTGACGGCCTGGGCGGTGCCTGCTCGCTCCCGCCCGGGGTCCGGGGTGCACCTCGCAGACTCGCTTAGCGCCTGAAGGAGCGCAGGTGCCAACCACCCGGCAGTCCTCGTACGGAAGGAGCGGTGGCTACCCGGTGCCGCCGGGTAGCCCCAGCCCCGTGCTTCCGCTCCCCAAGGAAGAGCCTGAGCTTTCCCGGGGCAGCGCCGTGTCCCGGCCCCCGCGAGGGAAGCGCTGCCGGCCTCCGAGGGCCGCCCTTTTAGGCAGAGAAGCTGGTGTAGGGTCTCCTCTCCGTGGAGGGGGCAGCCGGCAGTATCCCTGCCCGGGAGTCATCGCGCCCCACAGTAGAGACAAGCGACACGATGTATTACAAAAACAAATCAAGCGCAAGAAACCAGTTCCTGAGCCACAGGCACAGCTCGAGAAAGCACCAGACCACGGACCTGGTCTGATCCCGCAGGGTCAGTCTGAAGCTGCAGTCCAGGTCCAGCTTCAGGGCTCCAAATGCAGCCTCTGAGCCTGCCCATGAGAACCTTCTTCACCCCTGAGCTCGGTTTTCCAGCCTCCCTGGCTTGGGGACCCAGCCCCTCCTTTGCTCTTTAGTCTTCCCAGGTACAAATTAGGCCTCTGCATTTTTACCCATCTGCATTTTGCGTAGCAGCTTCTGTTCCATCCAGGAGAACACAAAACACCAGACTCCCCCACTGCTTGCAAAGAACATTTTTTCACAACAATTGAGTTGGTCTAATGAACGCTATCCCATTTACCCAAAGAGTCTTGTCTGCCCAGGTACAAGTCATACACTCAAGGCAGGCTTAAGTGCCTTTGCCAGGCAGGCTAGCATAGTGTAAAAGTGATGCAAGCATGCTGGTCCAAAACCAACAGAGGCAAGGATTTCTTAAGGCAATCTTTTTTTATTGGGCCAACTATAAAGCTGGGCTAAAGTTAGACGAGCTTTTGCATGCAAGACATTCTTCCTCCTGTCTGGCTCTTAACATGCTTCATTCATCACGTCCAGGAGGGGCATAGATACCTAGATTTCTTTAATGCAATAGGCACTGCAGTCTCTGCTGTTTGAGTTTGACCAACTAGGTGCTAGGCTTCTTTTAAAATGCAAGTATATCATTGCTTCTTGGCAGTCACATAGAGGACCAGTGCACAAGCTAAGTCACATGCTAATTCTCAACCTTTATGGGGTACTGGCTGTAGCTGTGTTGTTCTAAGACAGGGGCAGGCAATTAGTAAGTGGCCCTCTGCCCAAAATGAGTTTCATCAAGCCATCAAGGGCCACATGACAGGCAGCCAGAGGCAGATAAATATTAATTTTCTAAAATTTTAGGGGCTCCACGGGCCAGATAGAATGGCCTAGCAGGCTGCATTTTGCCCACCCCTGTTCTAAGGACATAAACAGATAAGGTTCTTTGGGTAAATCCAATATTTTTTATTAGACCAACTAAAATAGTTGGGAAAATTCTTCTTTGCAAGCTTTTGAATACAAAACACCCTTCTTCAGGCTGAGGAAGCATCAACCTTTGACTCTAAGTGTGAACAGTTGGGGGGCTGTTCAAGTTAATCACTCCCACCTTACTAACACAACCTTAGCTGAACTATAAAGATGCATCAACATTACAGTTAATATCAAATACCATAACAAACAGGCACAAGAACCAT
Organism: Gavialis gangeticus; assembly: GCF_001723915.1. Lineage (NCBI taxonomy): Eukaryota > Metazoa > Chordata > Crocodylia > Gavialidae > Gavialis > Gavialis gangeticus. Next base: position 62,996,164 of record NW_017729033.1, on the reverse strand, counting down.
ACAACTGAACACAGCTTCACACTA
>NW_017729033.1:62986705-62995150 GCF_001723915.1 Gavialis gangeticus | reverse complement strand
CATTAACCTGAAAAAAAAAAATCTCTCTTCACTCCTTTTGTTTGTCACATCCTTACATTTTATAGTAGTATCTGAATGTATAAATACTTAATGCACAGTGCAAAAATATTTATGATTTGTGTTTCCTGAAAGTGAGAGCTTTAAACAAGGCCAAACGGAAGTATGGAAAATGGATATCAACTGTCCTGAAAAAGTGCTTGAATGCTACTCTTAACAAACTCAAATACTGAAGAGGTTTATGTCAGGACATGCACTAAGGCTATGAACAGATGGAGCATTTATCCCTCGGCGAGTTGTGCCTGTGTGAGTCCCGGAACAGAGAAGTGCTGAGACCAGCATGTACACACTGTCCTTCCAACCATGGTCTGGTAAGTGGCTGAAGGCACTGCCACCAATTCAATCCCAGAACAACTGTTCAGATGCACTGTATGATGGCCCAGGACAAACTGTGATCTCTTCTTACCCTAGGAGCCTTTTTAGTATTTGTCCCAGAATACCACAAACACAGACATGTGAATAATTGCACTCTGTCCTGGAATAAAGTGTTTGTCCCCGAAGAAACCATGACACTCATCTGCAGCCTCCAATCAGAACTGAGGTAGCTGCAGCCACACCCAGAACATGACTATCAGCTAGTGCTACCATCTTCATTCCCACAATGTGGACAGAGCCAGAGCCCCCAAATAACTCAACCAGAACATAACTGAAGCCTAGCAGAAAGCCAATCTGTTCACTTCAAAGCAGACTGTCCAACAACTAACTGGCCCCTTCCAGAAAGTACATTGGCAGACTACACATAGCAGCAATCCCCAGAAGGCATACCGTGATGCTTCTGCCATGCTTGCGGCATGCTAATGTGTACCACAAAAACCGGGCTGGGTCAGGCCCCGGCCACACCAGATCCAGCTGGTAGGTATGTGCTGACAATTTTAATCCAGAAATTAAGCATGTCCCAGGTATCAAAACCTGGGCAGACACTGACACCGAGCATGGGCTGCAGGGTGAGAGCAGGGGCATAAGGATGCCCCCGAGGTGGGGCCGCCCCAACTGCCCCCTCAGCTCCACAGCGGGTTCAACTGCCAGGCAGCGCAGAGCAGACCTGACACAGGGAGGGACCGGGCAGACGCCCCCGCAAACCGCCCTCACGCCCCCACCACAGGGCCCAGGCGGCCCTAGCAGCCGCACGCCGGTCGAGACAGGCCAGGAGGGCTGGGGCCTCCCAGCCCCCGAGCCCGGTCGCAGCAGGCCGAGGCGGAGGCGCGGGGAAGCCGGCGCACGACGCTCACAGGCGCTCCCGGGCCCGCACTCACCGCGGCAGGCACGGCCCCGCAGGCAGAGCCGGTAGAGGCCGCCCCAGCGCGGCCCGCACCCGGCCAGAGCCGGCATCATCCTCCTCCGCCTTCACACGCAGGGCCAGGCGCCGGTAGCGGGAGGACTGGAAGGGACGGGACTAGCCTGGGCGGGGCGAATCGCCCCGCGCCGGCCGCAAGCCCCCTCACCCCACCCAGGGCGGGTGGGACCCGGATGTTAAACAGCGCCGGCTCCGTCCACTCGTCCCTATTGCGCATGCGCGCGGCCCCCACCGGTGAATTGCCAGGACTGAAGAATGTGCGGCGTCACCTGACGGCCTGGGCGGTGCCTGCTCGCTCCCGCCCGGGGTCCGGGGTGCACCTCGCAGACTCGCTTAGCGCCTGAAGGAGCGCAGGTGCCAACCACCCGGCAGTCCTCGTACGGAAGGAGCGGTGGCTACCCGGTGCCGCCGGGTAGCCCCAGCCCCGTGCTTCCGCTCCCCAAGGAAGAGCCTGAGCTTTCCCGGGGCAGCGCCGTGTCCCGGCCCCCGCGAGGGAAGCGCTGCCGGCCTCCGAGGGCCGCCCTTTTAGGCAGAGAAGCTGGTGTAGGGTCTCCTCTCCGTGGAGGGGGCAGCCGGCAGTATCCCTGCCCGGGAGTCATCGCGCCCCACAGTAGAGACAAGCGACACGATGTATTACAAAAACAAATCAAGCGCAAGAAACCAGTTCCTGAGCCACAGGCACAGCTCGAGAAAGCACCAGACCACGGACCTGGTCTGATCCCGCAGGGTCAGTCTGAAGCTGCAGTCCAGGTCCAGCTTCAGGGCTCCAAATGCAGCCTCTGAGCCTGCCCATGAGAACCTTCTTCACCCCTGAGCTCGGTTTTCCAGCCTCCCTGGCTTGGGGACCCAGCCCCTCCTTTGCTCTTTAGTCTTCCCAGGTACAAATTAGGCCTCTGCATTTTTACCCATCTGCATTTTGCGTAGCAGCTTCTGTTCCATCCAGGAGAACACAAAACACCAGACTCCCCCACTGCTTGCAAAGAACATTTTTTCACAACAATTGAGTTGGTCTAATGAACGCTATCCCATTTACCCAAAGAGTCTTGTCTGCCCAGGTACAAGTCATACACTCAAGGCAGGCTTAAGTGCCTTTGCCAGGCAGGCTAGCATAGTGTAAAAGTGATGCAAGCATGCTGGTCCAAAACCAACAGAGGCAAGGATTTCTTAAGGCAATCTTTTTTTATTGGGCCAACTATAAAGCTGGGCTAAAGTTAGACGAGCTTTTGCATGCAAGACATTCTTCCTCCTGTCTGGCTCTTAACATGCTTCATTCATCACGTCCAGGAGGGGCATAGATACCTAGATTTCTTTAATGCAATAGGCACTGCAGTCTCTGCTGTTTGAGTTTGACCAACTAGGTGCTAGGCTTCTTTTAAAATGCAAGTATATCATTGCTTCTTGGCAGTCACATAGAGGACCAGTGCACAAGCTAAGTCACATGCTAATTCTCAACCTTTATGGGGTACTGGCTGTAGCTGTGTTGTTCTAAGACAGGGGCAGGCAATTAGTAAGTGGCCCTCTGCCCAAAATGAGTTTCATCAAGCCATCAAGGGCCACATGACAGGCAGCCAGAGGCAGATAAATATTAATTTTCTAAAATTTTAGGGGCTCCACGGGCCAGATAGAATGGCCTAGCAGGCTGCATTTTGCCCACCCCTGTTCTAAGGACATAAACAGATAAGGTTCTTTGGGTAAATCCAATATTTTTTATTAGACCAACTAAAATAGTTGGGAAAATTCTTCTTTGCAAGCTTTTGAATACAAAACACCCTTCTTCAGGCTGAGGAAGCATCAACCTTTGACTCTAAGTGTGAACAGTTGGGGGGCTGTTCAAGTTAATCACTCCCACCTTACTAACACAACCTTAGCTGAACTATAAAGATGCATCAACATTACAGTTAATATCAAATACCATAACAAACAGGCACAAGAACCATACAACTGAACACAGCTTCACACTAGTTGCAATTAGAAACCAAAACACCCCAAGAGTAAGCTTAGTTTGGGTCAATGGATATCTATGCATGTCACACAGGGAAACCACAAAAGAAACTGTCTTGGGGAGAACCTGTGACAGAAATAAAATGATCTTTCTGAATGCATACATACTTTTTGCATTGACTGTATAATTTTGTTGTCCTCATCTTTGTCATGCTGATTATGCTGCCTTGTTTTTCTCCCCCTTAACTTTGGCTCTGCTCCTGTAGACATACATGTGCTTAATTTAAGTTTATGAAAAGTCCCTCAGAAGTCAGCTTATACATATTCATGCAAAGCATTTTGACAACTTGGAAGGCATTTCATGATGTCTTTGAAGTTACCTTACAAAAATACACCAAATATTGCTTCCCCTCTCTTGTTCAGCATCATTGTGGCAAACTTGGATCCAATCAGAAGACAAACTTGCCAGGGTACTTGAAAAATTGATGCAGGTGATTATCTTAAGTGTGCAACTGTGTTGTGGATTATTACTGTGCTGCCTATTCTTAGTATACCCAGTTTGATTTTGAACAAGGTTATCTTTCTGGTTAGCATTATCCACTGAAGTATTCCTGCGTGCATGATGGAGATAAGTTGAAATAAAATACTTATATGAAATAATGATATTACAGTGGAGTGGCATCTTACGCGGGGGTTAGGTTCTAGAGTCAGCGCGTAAGGTGAAAACTGCATATAGTCAAAATTACCCTTGGAAAAAATCAGCTAGCCTGCACTAAACTCCTGCCCAGCCAGCGTGCACAGCTTCCCAGCAGGAATGCTCCCAATAGATCTGCTTGGCCCTGTGCACAGCACTGTGGGGGGCAGCTGCAGGCTGCACACATGCTAGGTCCCAGGAGCTTGCTGGGGGTGGAGGGGAGCCGGGGGGCTTGCCTAGTGGTACAGTCCACTCCCTCCCCTACACAGCTGCTCCCGCCCAGGGCAGCCTGCACCAAATTCCCACCCGGTCAGCGTGGACAGCTTCCCAGCAGGGCTGCTGGCCCTGTGCAGAGCACTGCAGGGGGCAGCTGCAGCCTGAATCTAAACAACTGGCACTCCGGGGCATACGCATATGATGAATTCACGTAAGTTAAGTGCACAAATGATGCGACTCCACTGTACTTGTATTACTTATCCCCCCAGTAGGCCAACTGCTGCTATACCAGGTGAATTACTGTAACAGATGCCGTGTCATTAAGTACCAGCTGTACCAACTTGGAGTTAAATACTAAATTAGCTGCCACTAAGTCCTAAAGCAGCAAGGATGGAGTCAGTTTTCTTCCTTAGCATTTAGAATGTTAATGAAACATTCTGCTAGTTTGGGATTATATTGGCAGGAATCAGGCAATTAAAAGAAGAAAAAAAAAAAAAAAGAGAAAGGGTGACATGAAAAAAATACTTTCATGATGCAGGAAAAAAAGTTTTAGATGTGAAAATAGCTGAAAGATTGTGAGAAACTAGCAGTTTTTCTAAAATTTGTAACCTCAGAAGAGATGGAAGCTATAGCAAGAAGTTTTTAAAATGCTGATAAGCCATTCCCTGGCAGTGCAGTTTTTACTGCTGGACAGTCCTATTCTTTTTTCCCCCCCACAAATTCTACTACTTCTGCTTTTGGTATCATGACTTTGGAGTATGAAGAAAAAAAAGAAAGCACCACCACAGCTGAGTTATTACCTATCCCCCACATGGAAATAAACTAGGCATTGCTTCATCTGGATGAAATTTGTCTTTCTGCTAATGAATTGAAAATCTGGGGATGAAAAGAAGGCTACGTAATAGGTACATAGTTCCCCATCAATAGCCTGTATAATTTGGAGACCCCAAATGACTAAAGTTATCACTAAACTGTATACAGCAACTAGTGATAACAATCCCAAATCTTTAACAATATTGAAGTCACTGACCTGTCTTCCAACTCCTCCAACGCTGCATTTTTATGTAATTGTCAATAGTTTGAGTATCCTGTTTATACTAAGTTGTTGATACGCATCACCTTACTTGGTAGCAATTTTTTCATGCTGTTTGACAGTAGTTTGAAAATAGTACTGGTTTAAAAAAAGATGACTTATGGAGATACTAGGAAAGGAATTTTGGGAGTTTACAATTTAGATCCCCAGATTCCAGAGTGTTGTACAATGTCTACTGTGAGAAAGAAGTCTGGACCTCTGCGATTCCTTCCCAGACATCTGATCACTTAATTAGACATTGCACTGCACACATTTATTCTCAGATGGGAAGTAAATAGGAAGCAACTTAAAGCAGTTTAGACCACCAGGTTCCTTAGTTTAGGTGAACACATACACGTCTAAAACTAGGAATGAAACCACATGGTCTAAATGGCTTTGTTTCCCTTTGACCTTTCTCCCCCTCCTTTTGTATTGTAATATACATAATTACAAACACAAAAGAACCATGCTTAAAAGTGTTTTCTATAGTTATTGCCTGTGCCAAAAATTATTTTTATGTTCAAGGTCATGTGCTTGGCTCAGTAGACCAACAGAGTATTGTAAGTGATTGCTGAAAACATCCTGGAGAGTAGGATCTTTCCGCATCTCTTTCTCTCTAGGTTTCTTATGATGTTATTTTTAAACCCTCATCAAGTTAAAATATAGCAAATCATATGAGGAACCTTCTTCTCCTGGAGAAAGTACAGAAGGAATGGATTCTACTCCAAATATGCTATGTATCAAATTATGAAAGGTTTTAATCTATTATTTGAAATTTCCCCACAAGATGGCAGTATTAGAAATAAGTTGAATATAAAAAATATAAAATTCCAGTTTGTTCAGGATTGGCTAAACAATGCATTTCTTACTCAAAGCTTAATCAGGTATTGATTTCAGTGGACATTTTGCTTGCAAAAACATTGCCAGGGACAGAAGGGCTTAGCTCCATAAATTCTAACAATTGAATTATTATTTTAAAATATATAGTAATCATTATCTAAATTATAACAAAGTGACTTTTTTTTAACAAAGATTAATGCAGATATATACAAGAACAGAGTTGGAAGGTCTCTCTGAGGGCCATCAAGTTTAATCTCCTCTTCAAAACTCCATCTCAAAAGCAGTTAGTTTTTTGCTGTACTACTTACTTGAACATTGTTCAATACAGTCAGCATTAACACATGCGATACATTTAAAGCAAAAAAAATTAGATTGTGCTATGACCAGGTTTGGAGTAACAGTTATGGCAGACCAGCTAGAATGAACAGAACGAAGATCTTGTCCAACTTCATGAAATATTTTTAAGAAGATCTTCAGTGATCTCAAAGTTGAAATAATTGTATGAAGAACTTCTGGACATCAAGGCAAGTATAACCTAGTAATGTTATTTTAGACAAATTAGTCATTAAAGTTTATGTCTTGCTTCTGCAGACTTAAGGAATAACTGTAACAAGATAATTTAGCATTTTATTTTAAAAGGAAAATACATGCTTCCAACACCAATTGATAGCCTATTTTATTTTTATGGAGTGTTCAGGGTTAAAGAGTATCATTGATTCCTGTGGCCTTATAGGATTGTTATCAGAATAGCGCAATGTACAAACTATTGGTTCTCAACACTTGCCAGACCTCACTTCCTTTTTCAAACGGGAACCACCAAGAACCCCCTCCTACCTAGCTAAGATGCAGCCAAGACTCCCTTTCTCATTTAATATAGTAGAACAATGTATTAACAAAATACCAGTAATATACTTTCAGATAAACCTGCTGCTGTAAACATGCATGTAGCTGCACAGTAAATTTAAGGTTAGTCACAGAACATGTCCTTGGCTCCCAAGAAGAGTCAGAAACTGTTTGACCTTATTAGTAAGTTAATAGAATTAGCTAATTTGTCTACCTTGGATATTGGAAGTGTTCTGCTTCATTGTTTCAATACTTCTAATTAAAAATCGTCTCTTATTAAAACACTCCGGTGAGCATTTTATAGTGCTCTATGCAGGGAGCTGTGCTTGTAAATGAGCTTCGGTTATAAAAGAACTTAAGGTCCTGATCTGAAGCTCATTAGCAGTAAAAAAAGTCCCAACTGCCTTCACTGGCTTTTAAAATATGCCTTAGTGAAACAAGTACTAGGACCTCAAGAGCAAGAGGAGAGCATAACAGAGATTGAGATGAACTGAATGCTTCTAGTGCTTTCTATTGATGTGACAATTTTTAACAAGGATCTCTGAAATCTTCTAGTCTGGTTCTCCATCTGGCTTGAATGTATATGAATATTACAAAAATAGGGAGTGTGCTCTCCAAGCTAATGAAAGAATGTAAAGGTTTTACAGACAGAGGAAAAAGTGCAAAAACTCAAAAGTAAGCTGTTAAACTGGGTTATGGAACATTTATAATTAAATGTATAAATGAATGACACATACCAATGTAACACACACAAGCAGATACTTACTCACTTGGATGTGTGTATTTTCCCTAAAAATGAAACAGAAATGGGAGAAAGGAAAGCCTTCAAGTTAACTAAGCAACCTAACAGCCACAGCAAGGGCCAAAAGTTTCTCTTTTTGGACCACAACATTAAGCAAGCTCCAAAGTAACTTTTTTTTTTTTAATATACATTCTAAATAGATTGGAAAAGAAAGTCTATAAAGTTGCAGTCAAATTTTATGATGCCATTGGGATATAAGTTTTACACTTACTCTACATAACATTTCAGCTTGAAGACTTCAATACTATCCAGAAGATTCTGATAACATCCTAAACCAGGAGTGTGGAGTTTGTATGGGCTGTGTCATCAAAGGGTGTAAGGTAGAATTTCTTAGCTCTTCCCTTAGAATTATGCAGTTAAGTTACTCCTCTTCCTCCCCCCTTTTCTTTCTTGTTCTTTTCCACCCTCCCTTGTCTCTTCTTCCTTCTCAGCCATCTGCCTGCAAGCTCCCAAAGTGCACCTTCATTGGAACAACTGTCATCAGTGAAGTCAATGGCACTATGCCCATTTTATACCAGCCCTAGGTTTATATTCTCATCTGCAGCTTTTAACTTAATTTTTCTGTGGCAAAGCCTTATGATCTGCTAGTGTGACAGTTTAGTGCAACACTCCACGTGAAGTCGTAATATGCTAGAATTCACCAGAAGGAACATGAGACTTTTGTGTGGCTAGGTACTAGTGAACTC
>NW_017729033.1:62974372-62981705 GCF_001723915.1 Gavialis gangeticus | reverse complement strand
CCAAAGCAAATCATCCTGTTAAAACTAATATGGTAACTTACTATTCTGAACAACAATCACTTATGTATAGTCAGTTATGTTTGAGTTGTTTATCCATTTTGTTATCCCTTTACCAAATCCTCAAAATTGTACTGCATACATCAGTGTGATCAGAAGTTAGTTACTAGAGAAAGTAATACATTTGATTGGAACAGGGGTTGAGCAGCAGTCAGTTATTTATGTAACTGCCATAAATTTGCTACCACTAGCCCTAGTTCAAACACAGGGTTACAGCCCAACACAAGTAAAATACACAGGGTCACAATCACATTATTTAATACTACTTTTTGATTTTGATGACAAGTTTGTTTTGGGCTAGATTAAAGGTGTAAATTCAAAGCCATTGGTATATACCTCGGATGCATATCAGGGGAAATTAGATCAGTATCTGCTTTTACTACACTATTATGAAATAAGCTCATTAAAAAAAAAAAAAAAAAAAAAAAAAAAAAAACAAACAAACCAGCAACCTGTTTAAGACTTTCAGAACGAGCTACGCTTCCTATAAATTCCAAGGTATGTGTTTATGCCATTACCTGCTCCACTAAAAGTTAACTAGGCTACACAGTAATGAAGCTGAGCATGTACATAAGGATTTCCAGGATTGGGACCCAAATCCTCCAGTGAGGTAAAGCAGCAAAGCTTCCATCACTTCAAGCTGACGGTCTGGTCTTATACCTCTCCCCATCATTTACAATTTTAAGCCGAATTCTCCTTTTTCACCAAACAAAACAAGTATCTTGCACAGTTTTTAAGCAAGAAGGCCTTTTATACGTAAAGTTTCCGATCAGTAACTCAATTAAACTCACAAGAAATCTGAATTCTAACAGCAAGCGTTTCTTCGCAACAGAACATTGGTAAGACTGCTTTAAATCCAGGAAAAAAATTGCAATTTGATTTCAACAATATCAATAAAACCATAGATGTGACAATATGGAAGGAGAGAGCAATTTAATTTGTGTTGAAATAAATATCAGACACACAAAGCACACACAGTAAAAAAGGGTCACAATAAATTACAAGTGGAGATATTTTGCTCATTCATTGAAGAAAGCCCCTGATATTTCCAATTTCATACCATCAAATTTATCATTCTTGCTGATTTAAGCAGAACACAAAACAAATATGGATCCCAGTGCTTACTTTCACAGGTACTGGCATGGATAATTTACTGCAGTGATCCAATTTGGAAATCAGTAGGGACCAGTAACTTGCTGCATAAAAGAAAGAGCGAATGAGGTCCTTTTTCCTTAGTGTCAGCAGGCTGTGATTATTATGTTTATTAGATTTTCTTGAAAGGGCTTCACATTTTCTCAAATATGCAGGAGAACTATATTTCCCCTTTGAGCCCTACATTAGCATTTGTGCGCCTCAGATCTTGAATACAGAAATGTGATAAATTTTTCAATTTATTTTAGAAGTTTATGCAGTCTAGATGGTATAGAGCTGAGCAATGAAACTCCCTTACCTGTACAATATTTGCTATTAAAAATGGAATGGCTTTTGCAGAAAAGTTATTAAGGAATGCTGACATACTCTATAAAAAGAAGCTTCTGAATCTATATTTTACTACACTGACAATGAATTTGCAAAACAGATTGTTTAGAAGTTCTGTTCCTAAAAGGGTGACTCTCTCAATTTTAAGTCCTTTGGAGCAGGGCCTGGTTTTTCCCCATATTTCTGGAGAGCAGCTAAACACACAGGGCATGACTGCAATTATCTTTTTCCAAAACAGCTAAGTGTAATTGTAATTTCTCTTTTTATTTTACACCACAGTACAAAAAGAGTCCAAATCAGCACAGCTAACTGACACCTAACAAACCGGAGCAGAGACTGGAAAAACGCCAAAATGGCAGTTAAAACCCCTGTGCGTTTCTAGTAAGATCTTTGCAAACAAGACCAGCAAAATCTAGAGAACAATACTTAAATTTACCAGCTTGAAGGCGTCCAAAAAAGCTAAACAATCTCCCCATCTTCCCTTCCTTTTGCATCAGTACTTCAGCCTAAAGAACAGCTATAGGGACTGACTTCACCAGCTCAATACTTACTGTGGAACCACAATTTGTCTCTTTTTCCTTTGTTCTTTCTAAGCAAAGCAGGCCAGAGTTGAAGTCTTGGATTTCTTTCAGGAGCACCTTGCTATCAAATTAGGTTACAGGCACACACTGGTAATATCATGCAGCATCTGCCTAAGAAAGACTTTTTGGCAATATGCTATCAAAACATAATTATGGCACAACTGTCTATACCAGCCTTAATGTGACTGCCATAGTGTACAATCTCTTTGGAGACAGCATGAACATTTACGTCTTAAAAGAATCAAAATTTTAATGTATGCTATAATAAAAAATGGTCCTATGATTAGGCCCCCAAGCCTCAGATTCTAATGACCTGATCCCTGTTCTGCCACAGACTTCCTGTATTACCTTGGACTAATTCTCAGTTCTTTAATTTTAAGAGTTAATAGTATTTCTTACTTAAGAGCAGTATTCTATGATAAAGACCACAAGTAAAAAAGGCCATGTAAATGACTATGAGACATTTACTTACATACATGTATCATGATCATATATCTTTAGCAGTTCTGAAATTGTTTCAGGAAAGATATTAAACAAAAAACAAGCAAACAAAAAACCAACCAAGCAACCCAAAAAACCCCCCCAAAAGAAACTGAAATTAGGAGATTCAATTTAATTAATTTAAAACTAAAATTTAGGTGTTCCAAATCATGCCCAGCATGAAATATTTTACTTCTAAGCGTACAAGGACAATATGGACAAAGCTGAGAGCAAAGACAGATGGATGGACATACGTAAAAAAAAGGAAAAAAGTTACAGATGTTCTTTAACTCATTCCACGCATAATTTTGGCCAGATGTTCTCACAAGCACTTGACACAGACTGTGAGAGCAAAAAGGTCTTACCACAATGCTCACTACAGTTATGTAACTTTTTTTTAATTGCAAAAGACAATGACCACATAAAACATAATTGCCTTAGTTTTGCCAAGGGAGATTAAGTTAATGCATTTAACACAGTATTATGATGGACTCAGAAGCTTCCATTCAGAAATGTGTGAAATTTCTACTACGAACAATGAGCACCACTTCCAAATCAAATAAAGTGGTTCTTCTGCTGTATTCAGCACTGGTAAGGCTTTGCCTGGATTACTGCATCAGTTTTGGACACAACATTTCAAGAAATATATGGGCAAATTGGAAAGAGTTCAACAGATAGCAATAAGAATAATTAAAAGGTCTAGGCAACAGTTTACAATGAAAAGTTGTAAGAATCATAAATTTAGGCCAAATAAGACTGGGAGGTGGGGGATTTGAGAACAGTGGTTATACAAAGGATGACAATAGCTTATAGGAGCAGCAATCTTAAACTGCAAAGAAAACATAGTTTGGATATTAGGAAGAAAATTCTCACTACATGGGTAGCTAAGCATTGGAACAAGCTTTTTAGACATGTTGTAATGTTCTTTAAAGTATTTAAAAGGAGATTAGACAAACACTTGTTTAGGACAGTTTATATAGGGATGTCTTGCCTTTAATGCAGCAACTATCAGAAAGCCTCCTAAAAATCCCCTCTGCCTAACTTTATGATTCTAAACCAAAGACTGATCTTCATGGATGAGTTGCAAAACTATTATAGAGGTCAAAGAAGTTTGTGGTTTTAGGTTGTTGGTTCCTTTTGATGGGGGTGGGGGTTGGGTCTTTTTGTTTTTGTTTTTTTACATTGTAGTTGATTAGAACCTACCAATCCTGATAAGAACAACCAGGATCTGTGTCAGTTAGTCAGTCTCAAAGTGCTAAAAGAAAGTAAGTCTCATACCACAACTGGCACCTACATTATTATATTTTATTACAATTCAGAAGCATTCAAAGAACACACAATGATGGGAAACCAGCAGATAGCAAAGGGATAGCTCTGATGAGTTTTGATATTTTCTCCACATTGTCTGCAGAACACTTGTGTGAACAAGTGAGTCACATTGAAGGGATATCTAAATGGTTACTAGATGTTAACCTATTGTTTCAAGTAAATGAAGTCAAGTTGTTGCTCATTGTTCTGCATGTTTGATGGAACATGCATTAGTCAAGTATTCCAGCAAAAAGTAAAACAAGGCCTGCAGTTTTTGTTCATGAACATCTTAGCAAATACAGGATTCTGCTATGCTGGATAGACACAGCAATCCCTACCTGAAGGGATAAATGGATACAGCATTGACATCAACTCCAGAAAGACAAAAGCCTATAGCAGGAACTTTAACATCCCTGGACGTTTTATTAATGACCTGAGAATAGCTGTTCTCAAAACTTCTTAACAATCACCTGTAGACTGGGTTGTGTTAAGTATGGTCTGTTAACAGAGATTATGGCTTCTTACCCCCATAACCAGGGCCAGTTTTTATAGCCCTGCCCCCTTCCCATCTCATTTCATTTATCCCCTTGGATGCTTTGAAGTCACCTTTGGCTCTCTCAACAGTGCCTTCCTTTCCTCCCCACTTACTTATCTTTTGTAAGTAAAATGGCTTTACTCTTTTCTGTTTAGTACCCTGCTCCCTACTTAATCAGATGCTATGAATGGACTTGCAGATGGCCAATGACAGCTCATGCCTCTCTGAAGCAGTTTGTCTATAAAGATGCTACCCTGCCCTACCTTCAGACTAATATGGCTGACATACCCCTCAATACCAGGGCAGAAAAGTACTTAAGAAGGTTATAAATATGGGAGTTCTAAAGTGGTGTGTGTGTGATCTCAAGAGCTTTGTTTGTGTTCCATTTGAATTAAATTTGCACATGCCAGTAGGGACAGGAAGAAATATGCACACACAAGACTGCTCTCTCTACTCAGCTTTAGGTCAAGTTATAGAAAACTCCAGTTATTAGAGAGACTATGATCTTGAAAGCTACATACAGCATCAGCAAGCTACTTTTTTGACATTTGTTTTATTGCTGTAGAAATTGTAGTTTTTTTATAAAACCCTCAAATTACAAGATATACAGATTGTGAGGTTAATTGCAAATATCAGCAGCTGTACAATAGTACTGCATACAGTTACTTTAGCAGTGTGCAAAGTTTCCATAAATAGCCAATTATTTTTAAGAACATTAGGATGAAAATATCCAATAGAATCACCCTACTAAGCATCTCCTTTGTCAGTACCTAAAAATTAAGCACAAAAAAACCAAAACAAAAATGTACAGATGCATAGCTTGACAAAGAGGCTAAATGAATGCAACAGTGAAGGCTAAATTACATCCACATCACATGGAAGGAAGCTATCTAGTTACAGGAAAGTGTTCTGCTTTACGAACAGGTGTTCCAAAAGATTTAAATAGGAGGTCTGAACTGACCATAAAATAGTGGTAAAAGGACAGTAAGGGAGTTTAGAGAAACCCCAAAAGAGTAGCATCTAACTTCCTTACAACTAAAATTACATACTGTGCCCAATTCCCCTTTCAGGAAACAAGCTCAGTTCAGACAGTATTGTTTTTCCACGAGCTACCATTAGATAGCAAAATATGCTAGGTACATGCATAATCCACACCCAATGTTAATATAGGTCTCTAGTCACCGAGTGTTCTCCCTCCCAATCAGCAAAGTCATGTGGATTTATACTAAATTTGCTCTACAGCAGTTTGTTTTAATAAGTATTCAAACAGGTGCAATGATTTGTGTGAACTCCCCATTTCAACAGGTCTCAGGAACTAGAAGAGGAAAAAGAAAAAGAAGCTGCATGTAGTGCTAGTTGCAAATTAGTTTTCTTGGCAGGGAGGGGAGGGGGAAAAGTAGCTACAGTAACTAATCCTACTTTCAGGTTCTTGTGTAGATATACTTGTAGAGGTTCTGGAAAAGAGTAGTAAATCAGTGCATGATTTTTACTTTAGAGATTGATAGGACTTTAAAAGCACTGCATTTTTATTTTAAAAATAAAAACCTGTTGGATTACCAACCTCATTAATGGTGGCAAAGCCATATCTTGTAAAGAGACAGTGTGGACAGAACTTTAAGAGCTCTCCCAGCTACAAGCTATGAAAAAAAATTCTCAGTTAATCACTACCATGTGTTCACTTTTATAAAAAGAACAGGCTCTTCCCCAAAGACTGCAACATCACAGCTAGATTTTTAAGCCTGCCCTCACATTTTAAGCCAGCCATGTTTGATTTATATTGAGCAAGTTAAGGTGTGCTGGGAATGAAAGAATACTGTTCATAGTGTACTGCACAAGTATGTTGTGAATTGCTATTCACTGAAAACTAAGCTACTTTTTGGATCAACTTACAGTAGCTATGGAGCTGACTCAGATACTCAAAAACTATTTCCTTCCAGCAGATAAAGTTGAAATAAAACACAACTGTTAGCCATATTTTGAAAGACATCCTGTGATTGGGCTATTTCACCTGAAAAATATTTTAGCCAAGATGCACACATTTTCACCAGTTAGCAATATAGCATAATTTTTAGAAATTTAAGAGTTGCTTGTAAGACAATAAATTGGAGCAGAGGGAAGCTTATGCACATTTTTTATACAACCTGGAATAGGATCAGTGTAAAATCTGGAATTTATAACCAGCAGAAGTGCCAACTGCTCAAAGTGTTCACAATACACACGCATTCTTCTGGAAGTTAACTATGCAACTGTTGGTGCCAGTCTGCTTATAAAGGCAATGCTGCTGAGACAGAGTCTTCTTATAAAAACAGGGCATGAAGGTTTCATTATTAGATGTTCAACAACGATTCTCAGCTCTGTGAACAGAGTCCTAGAAACAATAAGATTTATTTCAGAATAACTTATTTCACAACTGTATTAAGTCAGCAGTAATTAAATCTACAAACAATCTTTCTATTTAGCAGATGCACAGAACAAATCTATTGTTTGGTTTATATGAAAAGTATCTTAAAAACAGCCTAGTTTATGGACAAGCCATGAAATTAAACAGCTAACCAGGGACATGGACTTATAAAACAGATGATGCATGGTAACTGCCTGCCCCAGAACCCAGTGCTGGTGAGTGTTAAAACAGTGTCTCTTTACCACCTGTTAATTCACTCTGTAGTTGAAGTATAGACAAATGATCAAATTTAGAGCTGAATTAGACAAAAACTGGAATTTGTAACCTGAAGTTCTTCAGAGTTTTAAAGTCTCTTTTGTAAGCTACTACACCATCAGTGGGATGAGAGGGTAGCCTAAATAGGTACATATTCTACCTTCAGACAAAGTCTTATAGCACAGTGTTCCTGTTTTTCTTTTCTTTTCTTTTTTTTTTTTTTTGGGGGGGGGGGGA
>NW_017729033.1:62970550-62974191 GCF_001723915.1 Gavialis gangeticus | reverse complement strand
AAGAGAGAGAAAGGAGGAAAAGAGGGAAGGACAGAAGGCTGCAGAAGAAGGGGCAAAGAGGCCACCAAGCTTTGAGAAATAACAAGAAGCTTATGTTCTATAATCTATCCCCAGAAATGGAAAATAAGAAAAAAAAAATGCATCAATGCTTGCACAGCTAAAAGGGGCTAACAAACAAAACGTATCATACTGAACAGCTCAAGTACTTTGAGATGTCAAGGACTGAAATCTTTTCTTACATCTCTTTAAATAAAGATAATCAGCAGTAATAAAGCAACTGACTTCTTGCAGATCACTACTCTGGGGATGCAACTCAAATTGGCTTGTAGATGACAGGCAGCCAAATGTATCTGGGTTATCAACTAAAAACCATTCAGAACCAAGAAACAAGCAGATTGAAAAAAGTTGCTTCCTGAAGTTTTTCTTCATGCCAC
This sequence comes from Gavialis gangeticus, assembly GCF_001723915.1. Taxonomy (NCBI): domain Eukaryota; kingdom Metazoa; phylum Chordata; order Crocodylia; family Gavialidae; genus Gavialis; species Gavialis gangeticus. The sequence goes on along the minus strand of NW_017729033.1, from coordinate 62,973,757 downwards.
TGTCTTCAGAATGAGTTGGAGAGCCACTGACCTAGAAATTAAATTTTCACAAAAGCTGCACAGGTTTAGTTTTTTTAAAGATCATTTTGGTTAAACCAATGCAAACAGTCACCTGGTCTTTCTTAATTTGATGAATCTTTGCCTATAATCATCTTTGTTTACTTTACCAAGGAGCTGGCTTACATTTGCTGTAAAACCAGGTTTAAATTACCAGTAAGGAATTTGCACCAGCCCATACTCAATTTAAAGAGACAGAAGTAGGCAGATTAGGCTGCACAGCAGCCTAGGAGTGGCAAGGGTCTAGAATGAGGGAGCAACCTTTTGTAAAATGAAGTTTAAAACATATAAAGTGGCTTGTTCCACAAGGTACTTGTGGATATAAATACAAAAGAAGTAGGGTGGAAAGCAAGATACCACTTCAGGTACAGGCTGGAAGGGTCAATTGAGATGCAATTTGAACCTAATTCATGTTAGTGTTAACCTCCATATATAACTACAGTTAATCTTGGTCTCAGATTAAGAATCAATTATGTGTGCATCACTTTTATGCAACAGCATAACACAGTAGGAAGTTCCTATGCATTAACCATCTTAAAAAACAACCAACAATGCTTACCGACAATATGGATTTCTACGGGAGGAATAACGCAGTGTAAGAAATCGATAGTAAATGAAGGGCTGAAGCAGGCTTCCCTGGCCACTGCAAGGAGAAAATAAGTGTTCAAATTATTGTCAATTTACATTTCCTATTAGAAAAAAGCAGAAGCTTCATCTTTTGAAAACATGAGCAGCAAGTGGACACAATGATACAGAGAATTCAGGAAGGTGCAGGCCTAGTTTATGGCACGCCTGCCACAGAGGTTGGCCCCCACTGCTTTAAAGTTAGTAGCTATAAGTCATGTTCCAGCTAGCTTTGGTGCAAGCCTTATTCCCTTCCCAAACATTCAATTTATGTTGTGCTATGGATTTGACTCAAATGGGGATCCAAGTAGTCTCCAGTACCCATAAACCTCAGGAGATTACCACCCCTTGCAGAGAAGTTGTATAAGAAAACAAACAAAACACAGAACTCCAAGAGATCATACTATGCTTCAAAAAGCCTCAAACAATGCAGGACAGACAGATCTTCATTTACTCAAGCCAGTTTTGTCTTACATATGCTAGAGTTCTTATTTGACTTGTTTTTTCAGCCTGCTAAACTGATGAACTCTATTTGTTACATGCAATTCTTCAGAGGATCTCTCAAAATGTCCAATACCCCCCCTCCACAAAACAGATCTACTCTATGAAAACTCATTCCTGAAAATAGCTGCCTGATGTAGCCAGAAAGAAGGGGGAGGAGGAGGAGAAGAGGAGAACACCACCATTCACAAAAACAAAAAAAAAGGGGGGGGGGGGGGGAAAAAGGGAAAACCCCCCCATTCAAAAAAAAAAAAAAAAAAAAAAAAAAAAGAGTGCCACCTACACAAGAAGGATCTGGTTCCTTTTCTAAAGTTCAAAACAAAGCCAATCAGGTGCTACTATAATGCAAAAATAGTGGAGGCCACATTCAGGATAAGGATCCCATTGTGTTAAAACCCTACACAGTAAAAGATTTCATAGACATTAGGGCTAGAAGGGACCTCGGAAGATCATCGAGTCCAGCCCCCCACCCAAAGGGCAGGAAGTCAGCTGGGGTCATAGGATCCCAGCAAGATAAGCATCCAATTTGCTCTTGAAGGTTTGATTTTGCCTGAAGGGTACATGTGGTTAGAAGTCTGTATCTGCATGGATCTCTGCTTACAATCTTAACAGGTAGGCTTGAATCTCCTAACCAGAAGTTAAAGGGGACTTTGTAGTTCATTGAAGGGTCAGGACCTTAGGTCATAACTCTTCAGCAAGTCACACTTATTTCTGCTAGCATGGTTCCTAGCACAGCAAATTCCTAATACAGAGGTAACTTTATCAAGAGAGGCTTTAAGCTTCATCGTGTCAAGTTTATGCTCTTAAGCTTATATTTTACTACTCCTAGGTCACACCATGACTAGACAAAATTCATGGGCCTATTCGTCCAATAAAAAGACAGAGGCCAAGTCTGTTTCCCAATACCAATTCTACTGGTAAGATGGCATGAACAATTTGATGTCATGGAACATAAGCTAAATCGGAGGGGGGCAACCACACATGCAGAACATTGAATTTGGTCTCTATAAACAACCTTAGGCCCTGGTCCAGCAACTGGCACCACATAAGCCAAGACCCCTGTACCCACGCAGAAGTCAAAGACTGGAGCTGAGGAAGGACTTGGGAGTGCAGAGGTAAATGTCAGGGAGGGGGATGATTACCACAATCTTACCTGAAAAGCATAAAAACTGTGGCTGGCATCAGGAAAATTTCATTGCAAGCAATGAATTTTAGAATATTCTGCTGATTAGCATTTAGCTTGTCTAAGAGATTTCTCAGAAAGGGGAAGCTATTTGAACCTCTCGCCTTAAAGAAAAGGAAATATATAGTTAGAAAAAGGTAAAATAAGCTCTGCTTCTCCAACTCTAGTTATATTCCAGTGTTTCTCTCAGCCTGAAGTAATTCAAATAAAGGTAGCCATTCTGTTTTAAAAGTGACCACACAAATTATTTCTCCATAGAGTACTCCAAATATAGGGTCCCCCCCACCCTCCTTCCCATCTACAGTGGGGGGGGGGTTGTTTTTTAAAACCATATACATTTTAATAATTTGTGAAGAAAATAAATTTTAATATCCTTCAAGACAGGCAAATAAAATATACTTCTATTGTTATTCTAGATGATAGAAGGGAAGGCATGAGGTTTTGGGGAAAGAGACGTTTTCATTTCAGCTCCAGATGCCTCAAAGAGGAACAGACCACCTTGTTCCATCCATCAAGATGAAAACAAAACAAGTGTATCATTAGTGTATGTCTCCACTGAAGACTGGAATGATATTTAAGAAGTGTTTAAGCATCTTCTCTTACTATAAACACAAGAAAGCAAGGAGTGTAGGGCTGAAAGACAGCCACTTAATCTTAAAATGAAGCAGGAAGGTAAAAATCACACTCTCACAATGTAAATATCATTTTAAAATATCTGTTTAACCTCCTCTAATTATATTGTTTAAATGGTTAACCAGTAACAACAGCTCTGACAGCTGCTGCTGAGAGCCCCTCCTAGGCCCCTTGGATGGGGGGGGGGGGGGGGGGGGGGGGGGGCGGGG
>NW_017729033.1:62968401-62970197 GCF_001723915.1 Gavialis gangeticus | reverse complement strand
CCCAGGGCCCCTGGGGGGGGGGGGGGGGGGGGTGAGATGGTGCCAGGCTAAGCCAGAGAACAGAGCCTTGGGAGATAAGGAGCACCCGTGAACCAGCAGCCAATTGCTTAATTGATGAGTCCTTAGGCTGCCTGCCGTTTTCCTCTTTAACTTCAAACCATGGGTACTAGTCCCTCTCCCCCTTTTCCCTCCTGCCTTCCAGTTCTTGCTGGGGCACCCAGTGGCTTCCCTTCCCTGCCAGACTGCATCCCACTCTGCACTAAACAATAACCATTAAGTCAGCAAGGTAACTGGTTATCATTACATTTATCAGTTGAACAATTGTTTAGCCTTTCACATCCCCATTTCATGTACTGAAACAGAACAGCAGCCCAAGTGCAGGCTGGAATGGATCCAGATACAGCACCACATTCCACAGCGCTGCAAAGTTCTCACAGGTATGTCTGCACTGTAGCCAAATACAGAAATCACTGGTTTCCCCAAGAGGAATAGACTGAGGAGAATACAGTATTAAAATATATTAACCCTAAAGCTCTAGCATTGAATCATCACAAAATACTTGACTAAAAGAGACAACACACTGCAAGTAACAGCTGGTCCACAAGCACATCTGTCTGAGGAAAGGTGAGAGCATCCACTAGGGATATGAAAGTAGAAACAGTTAAGCTATAATATTTATACCATTAAAGCATTACAGCTAATATTCAAAGTGTACTACATGGTGGATGGGGTTCCTTTTCTACATGGAAAAATCATGCAGTTTACTAGTACTACTTTTCAAGACTACCCTTCCTTGAGGCAGCCCAGCCTGTCTTTCTGTGCCTCCTGTCCCTTTCACCAGCAGTTCATACCACATAAATCCAAGTGCTGGAGCTCAGTAAACCAGACTGAGTAAGCCAGATTTCTCCCTAGAGGAGGGGGAGGAAGGACATAGGGTGCAATGCAGCAGCTGGCAGCAGGAATGCTGCTTGCCACCTGCGCACATCTTGCCCTGTAGCAAGCAGAGTGGGTGCTGGCTACTCCATCAGTATGCGTTATTGGTTAACCGATATAATTAGAGTTTAAACAGCTATTTTTTTAATAATATTGACATCCCTACCATCCATGTACACCATGCAAAAAACCCTGCCACCCCCATCAAAAAATATTAAAATGAGGTTTTTCCATAGTACAGCCCTACCCTGCAATAGTCTCCACCTTTTTTCTTCTGAAAATATGAAGTCCAGCCAAAGGGAGAACCCATCACAACCTTTAACAGTCTATACCCCCGCCCCACTCAGACAAAGCGCTCATAACAAATGTATATAGCAGCATATCAGACCATACTTACATCAAGAACTTTCTTTGTATAAGTGGCAGCATGAAGCAAAGAAAACAGCAAAACTGGGAAAATACTCACTGATGTAAGCGATAAGGAAAACTAAAAGCTAAAAAATAAAGTTTCAATACACTTAAACTGAATTTCATGTCAACAACAATCATAGCACATTTTCAAAAATGGGAATCACGCAGATACAGCAATTCTCTTTACAGTAGGGGTGCACCAATAGAGATTTTTGGGACCAACACAGTTACCCAATTTTAAGAAGGCATATTTGTCAATACCAATCTGATTTCCAACATCAGGCTGGCAGCTTGCAGAGCTGTGTGCAGCTGGTAAGTCTGGTGTGCTGGAAGGGGAGGGAAGATCAAGGCCACCCCACAGTGAGGGAGCAGTGGGGCTGAGGCAAGCACTGCCCAGCCAGGACAGGGGGTGGGCACAGGATGGAGCTGCAGCTTGGCTGGGGGGGGGGGGG
>NW_017729033.1:62962468-62968388 GCF_001723915.1 Gavialis gangeticus | reverse complement strand
GAGGGGGGGGTTGCGACTCCAGCCACTGCGCACTACTCATCCGGAAGCTGCTGGTCTGGCAGCTCCTGCCACTGCTCTGAGAGGGTGCGTGCCCTGGATCTGCATGGGGCAGGGCGGGGCAGGCCAGGAAGAGCCCCACAGAGCCTCCTGGATGAGTGGCAGGAGAGGAGCCACCAGACCAGTAGCTCCTGGACAAGCAGCACACAGTGGCAAGAGCCATGGATGAGGCATGGCTCCTTCCTGTGCCTGCCCTACCCCAGCTGGGCAGCACTTGCCCCAACCCTGGGGGTCTTTAAGAAGAGGCTGGATGCCTACCTGGCTGGACTCATTTGAGTCCCGTTTCTTGTTTTGGGGTTTTGTTGTTCTCCCGCCCTGGCGGGGGGGTCAGGCTAGAAGATCTACTAGGTCCCTTCCGACCCTAAATCTATGAAACTATGAAACCCCACTCCTCCTTCACCATGAGGGCCTTGATCTGTCCCCCATGCCCTTTTCCCCCAGCTCTCCCTTTCTACCACACCAGACTTACCAGCTGTATGTAGCTCTCCAAGCTGCCAGACTGCTCCTTACTACCTACATGCTATACTACTGCTGCGTACACACATGGACATTTATCAGCCAAATTAGCAGCCACATCAGGTCAATTTCCAATACAATCAGTTTTCTTTATATCTGTGCCAATCGAGTATACCAGTGCACTTCTACTTTAGTAACATTTCCTTCATAGTTTTGATGCAACAGTATTACATAATCCATTTCTTTAATCTGCTGGCCACCACTTGTGATCAGCCATAACCCGTATCTTTTTAAAAAACAAGAAAATAAGAGACAGAGCACATCATGCCTGGCTGCATTACTAGTGCATGATTTACCAAGCAGAAGAAGATGCCCAAGTCCAGACTGTGCAACTTCTTAGTGACTGGCACCCACAGGCCCCAGCCACACATCGCAAGATCCACAAACAGCTCTACACAAGCCACCCCTTCATCTGCCGATGTATTGTGATGTGTTAAAAACACCCCAACAGCTTCCAGCCCTCTCACTCTGCACTACATTGGCCCCTGACATGAAATATGCAAGCCCTCCCCCACTGCACCACAGGAGTCCAGTGTACCATGCCACAAGCACCACCCCCCATTGATATCACATGGCCTGCCACACAGGCTCCCCACAACACCAGAGCCCTGATATGCCACCCAGGCTCCCTATGCACAGACACACTGCATGGGGTCCATGGGTCCCTCCAAGCCCGCCAGCCATAGGCTCCCTTAGCACCATGGACCACACCATTCTGTGTCCGTATACCCCCTCTCCCCCCCATCCCCAAGAGCAGGTACAGGCAGTAAAAGCTGAAAGAAAGAAGTCAAGGGGCTCTGGCAGCAACAGCAAGAGAGCGCAAGGGGGGTGGAAAAAAAAGTGGTACTCAGGTCAGGAGCCACATTTTAAAAACACTTCAGGGGACAGGGGGAGGAGGCTGCATGAAACCCATAAGCCACCAGTTGGATAACCCTACCTTAAGTCATTCACTAATTTCATTCGAACGTTGAAAGTTGCCTGGTGAAGAGGGAGACTCCTAACTCAAGACTGTGAAACTCAGCCACCATAAACACATTATCTCCTGTTTGTAGGCTTCACTCCTAAGCACTCCCACCCTTGATGAAACAAGTGCCTTTTGTTTTATGACTACGTTTCATGTACTCCTTCTGATAATAGGTGATCTTGTAGATAACACATTCAACTAGGACTCTGAGATACCTGGAGAATCCAATGGAGAGTCAAAGCACAAAGAAACTGAGGCCAAAATCCCTGAAGATATGCAAGTGACTAAACCCCTCTGGCAATCTGTATCTGGGAATTGTAGCCCATTTCTCCCACCCACTACCCATCTTGCAAATTCTAACTTTTATTTCAACTTCATATAGTACTTGCATATAGAATTCTCCTTCAAGTTGGGACTTGTGAGCATTGCTGCATCAAGCAGCGGCAGAGCTGAAGGACATTGCTCATTTGACTATAATCAAGCCAATAGGACACATGTTTAAGACAGGACTGTCCAAACAAAAGAAAACATGTGATCACCATATATACGTGCCCCACTTCAGGTGTGTAGAGTACCTAGTCCAGACTAGTAGCAACTCAAAGCTGCAACCATCAGATATCTGTATAATCCATTACATGATGCAAGTTATGCTACGATACTAAAGTTTTAGCAGGGAACAAAGCAACCAACAAAGCAAAACCAGATATATACTGACACTGTAGAGGTGGTCCATCCAAATTTTAAAAAGTATCACAGCAGGGAAGTCAGCCATGTTAATTAGAATGTACATGCCAGGCCTAACAAGTACACTTTGGATTTAAACCAGTTTCTCAAAGTCAAAAACAAGAGGTGTATAGCACACTGTGTAATTTAAAAGTAACATACAGGACTAATAAGATACAAAAAGGCATTCTGATAAAGGATACTCGTAACAGGGTAAGAATTAACAAAGATGAGAGAATATAATAGGTAGTGGCAGCTGTCTTCTAACAAAGCCTGAGCCAGGAATGCCCTGCTGAGCTGAAAGTGTGGCAACCTCTGGTGTAAGCGAAGAGCACTGGTAAGAGCGTTTGCCAGCAAGGCACGCTGATAAAAACTAGCTGCTTCATGCAACCTGCAAGTTATCAAAGAAGATGTTACCATACACACCAAGCCACTGCCTCCAAGTCTTCTTCCCATGAGAATTGCATCATAATTGCACAATACCCAAATCTATTTCCACCAGCACCTAGGAGTAATTAACTTAAAAAAAAATGAAAGTATGTTGGTATTTACATAGCACTGCTGGTGTGCATGACAGTCAAACCTGCAGCTATGACAGCACAGCATTTCATAATAATACACAGAACTGCTTAGTAAGCCTTCTTGTTGAAGAAATTAGAGTTTATCACTCAGTTATGATTTTTTTTAATTTTACATTTGTAACATGTTCTAAACAACAAGAAAATACAAGGCCCACTATTTAACCTGCACTCTTTCCTTCACACAAAGTTCACTTTCACAAATAAAGGGAAGTTCAATTGGTTTTGTAACATCCTAGCATAACTAAAAAATATAATACGTACCCCAGGAGAGGCAAGACAAATAAAGCTGAACAGTAAACTGTGAACAAACGGGAAATCCACATTGCTGTGTCTAATTTGTTGGTCATAAGAAATTGCTATAATCAAAGATAAAACACACATTTGGTTAGTAACAAAAATATCTGTAACAACAATCCCAAAATATTCCCCACCTCATTTGCAACAAACATATAGTAAGGACCATTGTTTTGTTCTGTGTTTATACAAACTCCTAGCATGATGCATCCTAGTCCTTAGCTGATCCTCAGCACTATGGCATTAAATATGAGAAATCTCTCTGTCCATCAAAGAATACAGTTTAACTAGAACAGAAACCCATATTTAGGAAGCGGTGCATGTCTGGAGGCCCCCTCTGTATATCAGGGCTAAATACATTGGGATCCCTACATAGGATCATGGCCTTTCAAGAGCACAATTTTGCCATGTCAAAAGGGGCCACCCTGGGTGGCAGGTCATATCAAGAAGAGGCTTGCTAGTCACATTTTGGAACCCCCTAGTAACTGTACCAAAAAAAGGAGTACTATCTGACTGACTGCATCAAAGGGTTGCAGGCCACATCCACTTCATTTGTCCCCTGCTAGAGAGTCTCACACTAGATTTTCTTCCCCACCCTGCTCCCCAAAGAACACAAGCTAATCTATGGATGCAAGATCTGTTTCAGAGGGTTTGACTGTGAGATTGAGGTCTGTTCTTTACTGATACAGTCCTGCAATATGTGGCTGGTCTTATAGGCATTAGACTGCCCTTTTCCATTTTAGGAGCCATTTAGGGTTGATTTAACTTATACCAGCAGCAACAGTCTCCTAGGTTCTATTCAAAAGGACAAAACTAGGAGGTCAGTTTGTTTTAGGCACAATCCTTTCCACTCCTTGTGTAACAGGGGCTGTAAACAGGTAAAAAATAGAGCCTGTTCCATGCCACAGGAATATCTGGGTGACCATTCTGGGAAGGCCCAGCCCTTACTATGAAGTTTGCAGGAGTATTCCTCTCCGCAAAGATTTGTTTTTAAAGACGTTTTTTAAAAAAAGGAGTCAAGCCGCCAGGACTGAGCTGAAGTGATGAACCATGGGGTAATGATTTAGAAATCAGGTTACAAGCCTCTTCATACCACCAGTTTGTTTCTGCGTTTGCCTACTGAAACTGCCAATACAAGATATACCATTGCACTGCATTAATTCAGATTTTAAAGTCCTCCCACAAGGGCACATCCCAAAACAGTCAGGACTCACTGGCCAGCAGGTGCAGACAGGTGGTACGTTTCTAGCAAGAGACATGCTGCTACCACGGTACAGCAGTAATTCTCAACCAGGGTCTAAGGTAGAGGAGATGCAGGCAGGCTTGGCTGCTCCCCTGCTCACACTGCCCAGCCGCACGGCCGAGCCCGAGCCCAGTTTTGAAGCAGGAGCTGCACATGAGAACGGGCACATGCGGCGGGTGCCCGGGGGCAGCAGGCGAGGCCGAGACCCGCTGTGCCCGAGACTTTGCGGGGCACGCGGCTTCTCTCGCCAGCTCATGACAGCTACCCGCGCCAGGGCTTGCCCCGCTCCCCAGGGGCTGTGCGAGGTGCTGGACGGCCCCGGCCCGAGGCCCAGCTGGCCCACGGAGAAGAGGGGAAGCTTCCCCCCTCACCCCCGGGGGCGGGGTCCTTACCACGGCTCCGCCGCCGGCGCCGCCCTGCACTGGCCCGTTCTGCGCCGCGTCCGCCATGGCCGCGCCGAGCCGGGGACCTGTGGGAGACACGCGGCCGCGCCCGCGGCGTCAGCGCCTCCCTCGCCGCCAGGGGGCGCTACCCGCCCGCCTCGGCCCGGCTTGTCCCTTTGCTCCGGGCTCGGCGGGGGCCGTACCAGGCAGGCCGACACCGGCCGGGAACAAGCGGCAGGAGCAGGTGACCGCGCGGCGCCCGGCTCGGCCCGGATGCGGAGCGTCACTTCCGCCCAGGCCCGGAGCACGCTGGGTAGCGAAGGCCACAGTTCAGGTCCGCCCGCCCTTTAACGCGGCGCGGCTTCACCCCGCCCCGCCGTGGCTGGAGGAGGACTAAGTGTAGTCCTGCGGCGGCACGTCACACCGAGCACCCTGCGTCGGGGACGCCCTCACCCCTAACGTCATAACTTCACCTGCCCGGTGACATCACACCGATGGTCACACTTCCGCCTTTCGCGTCACAGCTGTAGCTGAAGGGGGCCGTAAAACAGAGCAAGCGCCCGGCTGGCGCTGGGCCCTGGCCCGATCCGATGCGATCAGCTCAGATCAAGCGCAGTCTATGCTTACCTGGCAAGAGAAACACCGCGACCACCGAGGAGGACCGCTCTCCTGGCACGGGGGTAGTACCTGCCAAGGTGATGTATAGTGACCCTCCCACTTAGCTGCTGGACTGGGAAGGTCTTGACTTTATGTCTACTGTATGGAAAGGGGAAACTCCTCCCTAGTTTGCTCCTGCTTCTGTGGCCTTATGGCTGAGGACAAGCAAGCCTCCGGGCTAGGGTCTGCACGTAGGATGCCCACTAAAGGATTTGGAAACATCTGAAGCCCCAGATGGGGGTGGAGGATGTTTGCAGGGCCACTTGTGGTTCTGGACTGAATCACTGATTTGGAATTTGATTTGGCAAATTTGTCTTGGAATACAGAAAATTCAAAATAAAAAAATAAACTTCTGCGCCACATAGATGAGGTGACTGAAACGAGTGGGGCAGGGCAGGCGTCGAAATCCGCTGGCTTACAGGGCCGGAGAAGAAGTTCCCTCCGTCCCAATCACTTCTGATTTCACACTGTTCCCTCATTTAAGCCCAGTGTCCTCAACACC
>NW_017729033.1:62956442-62957468 GCF_001723915.1 Gavialis gangeticus | reverse complement strand
AGGGCCACTTGTGGTTCTGGACTGAATCACTGATTTGGAATTTGATTTGGCAAATTTGTCTTGGAATACAGAAAATTCAAAATAAAAAAATAAACTTCTGCGCCACATAGATGAGGTGACTGAAACGAGTGGGGCAGGGCAGGCGTCGAAATCCGCTGGCTTACAGGGCCGGAGAAGAAGTTCCCTCCGTCCCAATCACTTCTGATTTCACACTGTTCCCTCATTTAAGCCCAGTGTCCTCAACACCCCCTGACAATGGCACAGGGTAAAGAACCAGGCAGCACAGGGGTCCTGTGAGCTCACGTTGGTTCAGTTTAGATCATATGTATACAAGATACTGCCTATTCCCACACCATGGCACCTTCAAGCATACTGAGCTCTTCCTGCAGCTGCCTTCTAAACAGGCGGGTTGTGGTATCTCACATTGTAGCAGGGCTGGACCTTGGAGTGTCATAGCCATGATGGCCCTGAGAGTAAGTAAGAAGCAACGTAGTGATAGTATCTTTTATGGAACCAACTGTACAGTTAAACAAGCCTTCAGGTACAGAGCACCCTTTGAGGAAGAAGAACACTCTGTACCTGAAAGTTTGTCTAACATCTCTCCCAGCTGAAGTGCCTTGCTTCTTACTTGGACCCTGCTACAACCTGAAAGATAACAGAATTTTCTAGTTTAGGAAAGGTACTACCACACAGAACTTGCTTCTCCTACCCAGGAAGCAGTTTACCTATGTCTGTGTTGCTCAAATAAGAGGCTAATTAGCACTGTCAGATACAGGCACAGAATGGCCATACCATACCCTTCTTTATGCCAGTCTGGCTTAGTAACACACCATTTCAAGACAAGATAGTACAGTAAGCAGGCTGCATAGCTTCATACTATGCCAGCATAATCATGTTGTCTTGGTACTTCACTGCAACGTGGTGGTGTTAGATCATCAGAGAAAGAGAGATCAGTTGGACAATGTTTTATTGAAATGTTTACCATTTTAAAGCAATTTGGAAGCCTACCGGTGTCTCTATCATTAT
>NW_017729033.1:62954474-62956304 GCF_001723915.1 Gavialis gangeticus | reverse complement strand
TCATCCTGTCTGGCAGCTGGGCATGCTGGGTGTGTGATGGAAGGATGTGAGGTTTGCAGGAGGGGGTGTGAGAAGAGATGTGGGGGTGTTGTGGAGTGGGTGTGGGGGAGGTATGGAGTTTGCAGGAGCGGGGTGGGGATGTGGGAGGATATCAGGTTTGTGGTGGGAATGTCAGGTTTGTGGGGAGGCTGCCACATGCCCCCCCCCCGGCACCAGCTGGTCCATGCCAACGGCAGTGCTGGTAGACCCGTGGTCTGTGCGGGAACAATGGGCCTGGCGGGACCCAACCCAGAAGCATGCCTTTGCTCAGGACCAGGACACACATCTCTGGCACCGGTGGCTCCTGTCCAAAGGCCCATGCTAGTGGAGTGGGCCGGGTCAGGTCACTTCAGGCCGGGCCAGGCCTGTTCTCCATGGTCAGGTGGCAATGGTTACCAGCATCTTCATGCTACAAGAGTTTGTTCCTGTGTTTGCCCACTGCAACTGCCAACACTAGATGTACCACTGCACTGCATTAATTTAAATTTCAAAGTCCTCCTACAGTGTCATGCCCCAAAACAAGACAGCCCCAACACCAGCGAAAAGAGCTCCTGCATTCCCCCTGCTCTAAAGCTCTTGCCCTAGCTGCCTCCAGAGCCAGACTGCCCCTCCTGACACAAAGCCTGTGTTTATATATCTCCTTGGCCCTGCTCTCTGCTGGACACATGTCTCCCTGAGCTACCTGAATCAGGTGTTTCCTGATTCAGCTTGCTGACTCCGTCTTGGTGGCTTACTGCTGCTGGTCTCTTCTGTACTCCTATCTTGCCTCCTATGCAAGGCTCTGGCCCAGGGTGCTACTGGAGCTCTGCAGTAAGTGCTTTCGTAGATCCCTTCCACCATCAAGTCTGTCCACAGGGCTGGGCTAGCTGGCAGGCCCCTGGACTTCCTCCCTTTCTCAGTATTGGGGCAGGAGCCTCATTACAGACAAATTGCTCACAACATTAAAAACACCCCATAACTTGCCACAGTTAAAACAGGGGACCAATGGCATCGTCAGTGTTCTGCCCCTGTGAGGACAGGAAGTATTTAGTTAAAACACACTCAAGAGATTCAAGAAATAGAGCCCTGCTACAGATGAAGGCAAACCCCACTACAAGACACACCAATCTGACAGTGGAGTAATATTGCTTCCTGATCTCAAATGTGGTGATTGATCTTACTCGGAGTGGAAAAGCAAGACCCTCTAGGCTGGAACCTCTTGCATTTTTAAGTCAAAGCAGGAACTCAGCACAACCCAATCAAAATCCCCAGCCATTGCTGTGGCAAACACCAAATGCTTCTGAGGAAGGTAACTGAAAACCCCAGACAACCAGCCACACACCAGACACAGAGAAGTAACAACCAGTTTGTTGTGCCCTATTGGTGGCTGCAGTAACAGCTAGACCAGAAGTGGCAACAGCCAACAATCTTGGACTCCCTCTAAATTAGTGCCCAGGGCTCATGTCCCATTTGCCCAGCACTTGGCCCTCCACTCTGTACTGCAACCTGGGAACCACAAACACAATTCCACACACCCTAATTAGAGAGCATGCTCTAGACATTGTTACTCTTCTAGAAAACCTCCAATAAAGGAGATGCCACAATTTTCCTAGGTAGTCTATTCCACTGCCTCCCTATTCCAACAGTAGATAAGTGTTGTTGTTTGTTTTTTTCTGGTAATTAATCTGAGCCTACTTTGCTGAAATGTTAAGCCATTGTTATTTGCAGTGTCCTCTGCATCAAAGAAGAAAATTGTTCTCCCTCTTCTTTATGATGGTCTTTCAGATATTTGAAGGCTGCTATCATGTCCCC
>NW_017729033.1:62953367-62954463 GCF_001723915.1 Gavialis gangeticus | reverse complement strand
GTTCAGATTTGGCCTATGCAACCTCCCCACCAGCAGTTTCCTCTGTGGCAGTCCAAACATGTTTAGTCCTCTCAACCTCTCACATGATTTACTTTCCAATCCCTTTACATTTTCATAGTCTGCCTATGTTCTTCATGTCATTTTTAACAGGTGGAGCCCAGAACTGCACACAATATTCTAGATGAGGCCTAACCAGCACCAAGCAGAGTGATACTATCACCTCCCATGTCTTACACCTAATACTCCTATTGGTGCAACCCTAAATCACGTTTTTTTGGTGGCTGTATCACTTTGCTGACTCATGTTGAGCCTGTGAGACACCAAAACCCCAAGATCCATCTCAGTGGTACTGTCACCCAGCCAATTCTCCCTTATTATGTGTGCTTTTCATTATTTTTCTCTAAGTTCAGCACCTCGCATTTGTCTGCACTGAACTTCATCCTGTTGTCCTAGCACAACTTTCCAATCTATCAAGAGCCTTCTGAATTCTACATTATTCTCCAATGTGTTTGCAGTTCTTCCAAGTTTCATGACATTTGCAAATCTACTAGGAAGGATCTCTATTCCAGCATCCAAATAATAAGCATATTAAATGGCCCAGTCCCAGGACAGACCCCTGTGGAACCATGCTTGAAACCTCATGACATTCCAACATGTATTCATTTATAATAACCCTTTGCTTGCAACTATTTGAATGAGCTGTCTCCCCAACTTGTAATTATTATATCTAGCCCACACTCCTCCAACCTTTTAAGAAGGTTTGTGAGACTCTGTCAAAGCCTTACTAAAATCCAAGTACATGATATCCACTGCACTCCTTTCATCCACCCCATTTGTTACCTTGTAATAAAGGAGATCAAATTTGTTTGAGACAATTCATAGCAAATCCATACTGGCTGCTCTGGTCAGTCTTTCCTCTTCCAGATGCTTACAAACTGACTTCTTTATAATTTGCTCTGGTAAAATATATGGAAAAACTTGTGTTTATTAAAGAAGTGAAACTCACAATCTCTCATGCTTGGCCCTAAATTGAAAACAATTCTCAGAGGATTAATGAACCCACACTTCGCTGCAGAAGATCAATTTGATTTTTTAA
>NW_017729033.1:62922972-62948367 GCF_001723915.1 Gavialis gangeticus | reverse complement strand
TTTGCTCTGGTAAAATATATGGAAAAACTTGTGTTTATTAAAGAAGTGAAACTCACAATCTCTCATGCTTGGCCCTAAATTGAAAACAATTCTCAGAGGATTAATGAACCCACACTTCGCTGCAGAAGATCAATTTGATTTTTTAATTTTTTTATAACCTTTTGTCATAATCATCATCATCTTCACTTTATAGTTTATGCATCATTGCAACATTGAATCTTGAGCAAAACATTTACTGAACAGCCTTTCATCGTTATATCACTATGAATTGCACGTAGGCCAACATATCTGGCCTCTGGCATAAGAGATTTAATTTCTATAGATATTTATTTTGTTTACAAATCTGTACAGTGTTGCTTCTCACATGACCAGTTTCCTCTCTTGAGCAATTTAGACCACAAGACTGTTACATTTTAACTTGGCAAAAGAAGTAAGATTGTATCTTCTGTAATCAGGCTTCAGCTATTGGCTTTCCCCCTTTCCTAATTCCTCTTTCCTATAATATTGCTGACTGAGCAACACAGAAGGAGCAGAATTGATCTGTTATTGACGATTCCTCTCTGGACAGTTACAAGGGGTTTCTACCATACCATCAAGCTATCAATTTACTCACTCCTGCCTCCATTGATAGTTGATTACTCACTTGTTTGGTAAGGTCTGATTATATTTGCTGAGGAGTTATTTAACTGATTTAGAACATATTTTTATTCCAGCATAGTGGCAGCCAGATAAAGTAGCACAGTAAAAGTTACTGGACAGGTCTGAAATGTTAAATAACACATTTCCCTTTGTTTTCCCTGAAGATATAGGCCTGAAGATATAGTGTGATTAGGCCTATCGTATGTGGGAAACCACCGATAATAGGGTTGCTTAAGGATTCTAAATTTTTAAAATGTAGACAACTGAGGCCAAATCTTGGTCTATGAAAAAATGTACATACCATTTACAGTATTCCCATTACAGCTAACAGAACATCATTTGTGCATACATATCATAGGTTTAGCTCACGCAGATCAGAACATACTAAAATCCTCAATCTCATGTCTATCTGAGATCTCAAGGCATTTTGCACATTAATTAAGGATCACATACCACTGTGAATAAAGTGCACACAAAAGTTTAGTCAGAAAAGTTAATGATTTGTTCAGGACTGTGCAGCTCGGTAGCAAAACTGGGAAGAGACTCCTGACTTTCACTTTATTTGCTGTAGTCCTCAATTGTTACTGCTTCCAAATGGAGACACGGTAAAACGGCATATGCAAATTTAGAAACCAGTTTAAGGCCCTTATCTGGTTAGTTTACTCCTCTAACTCACTGTGAAAGAAGTGTTACACATATTACAGAAACATATTATAAATGAAGGGTTAGTATTTTAATAATTTTGCTATCCATAATAAAATATATTTATTATATAACAATTACTGCACATCTTTGGTTTTTGCTTTAAATCTAGAAATAATGTGTAATATTTTTAAGGGCAGATCCCTTCTCTACTACTTGTATTTCCAAATATGTATAATGAGTTAAGCAAATATATAACAAGGTAAGCATAGCTGCTGAACAGTAGTACTTGGTACACAATCATACAGCCATAGAAAAGGAAAGCTAGAAAGGATTTCCAGAGGTCACCTAGTCCAACCACCTGTTCAAGGCAGGATGGTCTCCAACTAAATCATACCAGTCAAGTGTTTATCTAATTGGCTCTTGACATTTTCCAGAGATGGAGATTCCATAGTCTCCTTGGGCAGCCTGTTCCAATGCTTAACCACATTTATAATGATAATAAGGAAGTTCTTCCTAATATCCAATCTCAATTTACCCTGAAGCAGTTTGATACCACTGCTCCTAGTCCTGTCCCTTATAACCACAGAGAACAGTATATCTTCATCCCCTTTATAGTCACCTTTCAGTTATTTGAAGACAGTTATCAAATCCTTCCGGCCCCTTCTCTTCTCAGAATAATCCTCGTTTTTCTAGACTATCATAAATCATGTTTCCCAGGCTTCTAATCAAGTATGTCACTGTTGGACTCTTTTCAATCTGTTCATATCTTTCTTGAAGTGTGAGGCCCAAAACTGGACACAATACTTCAGATGAGAACCACTGGTACCAAATAGAGTAAAATGATCATTTCCCTTGATTTGCAAATGACACTTCTGTTAACACAACCCAGTGGGATGCACCTAAACGTGTGCATTTACTGCCCAGTTACTGTGCAGTACAGGCATGCGTCTACATGTGCATGCCCTTAGTGTGCAGTAAATATGGTGACTTATGCCAACTTGAGCGTAAATTTGATACCTGCATTCACCCAATTAGTTACTGCACAGTAATGCATGCCTTACTGCACAGTAACACTGTGTGTGTGGACTGACTTAGGACTCACTTTAAAATTAGTCCTAAGTCAGTCCACACACAGCATTAATGTGCTTTAACCCCTCCATATGTAGATGCTGACCTATTCCCTCTTACTGCACAGTAACTTACTGTGCAGTAAATTTAAGCCAGAGTAAATGCACGTGTAGACACGTCCAGTATGTTGTTGACTTTTTTTTGTAACAAGAGCACGCTGTTGATTCATATTCAGCTTAGGGCCCACTGTAACCTCTAGGTCCTTTTCTGCAGTACCACAGCCTATTCAGTCATTCTCCAGCCTATATTTGTCCATGCAGTTGTTCTGTCCCAAGTGCAGGCCTTTACATTTGTCTAGGCTGGATTTCATCTAATGGATTTCAAACCACGTATCCAGTTTATCAAAGTGATTTTGAATCCAGGTCATTCTGAATCCTAGGTTCAAAATGGGACTAGATAAATTCATGGATGATACATCTCTTAACAGCTATTAAACAAAAGAGTCAAAGACATTCTCTGGCATCTCTAAACAAATTATAATGGATGGCCAGGGAAGGTATGATTCTCGATATCACTCTCAATATACCCTGCCCATATACTCTTCCTCTAAAGCATCCACTCCTACCACCACTAGAGACAAGACACTGGGCTAGATGGACCATTTGTTTGACCCAGTATGACACTTTTTATTTTCTTATGTTCTACACACCTACCCTCCAGGGTCCGCAACACCACCCAACTTGGTGCTATCTGCAAATTTGCTAAGTGTGCACTCAACCCATCCTCCAAACCATTACTGAAAATATTATATTATGCAATGCTGCACCAAAGATAGAAAGAACATCACTCAATATCTCCTCCCAACTAGACACCAAGCCAATGATGATATTAACTGAGCACAATGATCCAATCAGTTATGTATCCATCTTATAGCTCTACTTCCATTTAGTCTCTGTTTCCTGAGCTTATTCGTGAGACTGTCATGGGAGACAGTGTAAAGAGCCTTACTAAATCACATCCACTGCTCTTCCAGGTACTTAGAAATAGATTCCTTGATGATCTGCTCTATGATCTTTCCTGGTAAAGAGGACTCATCTGTAATTCCTCAGGTTCTCTTTCTTCTCTTTCTTAAAGATGCTACCAAATTTACCATAAAAGTGGTACTTGAGGATACCCAAGAGACAATTGAATTTGTCATGACTTATGAAAACATACCCCAGCTACACAGCTCCTGAGGAAAAAGAAATACAACTATAAACATAGCAATTGCAGGATGATGGTAGAACATGCTTTTGATAAACTTAAGGCAAGAAGGTGCTTCCTCCAAAACCATTTAGATGCCAAAATGACAAATGCTGTGTATATGGTAGTGACCTGCCATGTACTGTCCAATATAAACATAGAGAAAGGCAAAATATTTTAATTTAGAGTGAACCCAGAACACTGATGGTTTTTCAAGCCAATTTACCCAACCAAAAAGAAGGTATACCTATCAACATTAGTGCAAGTTCAAGAGAGGCAAGGGTTGTAAGAGATTTGTACCCACATCCTAATCATGCAGAATAATATTTATGAGTGAGTATTTAAAAATATAATGCATTGATCTCTTGATTGCACTTACCATGGACCTACAATATTAATTTTTCTGTGCTTATCTGAAGCTGAGCCATCCTGTAAAAACATAATACTGTCCCTAACAGCATCCCAACTGTCCCTCATATAGCTATACCAGACATCATAGGCAACACTTACTGACCAACTTCCCTCTCCCTATGCTTCTGCTTCTCCAGGGGTATCTTCATTTGTATCTCAAGGCAGGTTCTCTGAGCATTCCTAAGTTATTTCTTGGAATCTTGCTCAGCTAGTTGTTCCTCAGTGAGTGCAATTTGATCCAGACTGACTGCGGTCTGCTCCTGAGATTCCTCCTTAGATCAGGATCCCTAATAGAGGAATGGGGTCATGGGAAACAGCTCTATCATCAAGCAACAGTCAAGCACCTTGTTCAGTGCCATGTAGTATCGGTGCATTTCACCCATTACTACCAAAGGAGCTTTGGTTAGCATCCTTAGTCTTATGGTGTGGCTTCTTTCAGCCAGTGCCTAATGCACTCACGGTGCTGAAAACCAGTTTGTTTTATTCTCAAGTGCGCCAGCTGCTCTAAGATGACATTGTAATAGTGTACATTCCTAGTATTCCAATTAAAGTCATGGTCTTGGAAATACTACCTCCATATTTTAACAGGAACCCTGAAATACTATGTCTAGGCAGCTAGCTACACATGGAGAAACTATCCTGAGTTTAGCAAAACAAGGATTAGCTGCATTCAGGTAGTCTGCTAAGGCTCAAATGGTAAATAAGGAGTTTAATTTTGGATAAAGGCAAGCATTTAGCAAACAAAGCTAGGCCAAGATATTGCATAGTGGGGCTCTGTTTAAATCTCTTACTGTAAGCTACCTTGAGCCTTTGTTGAAAGGGGATATATAAATAGCATTTATTGAGCGTCATACCTTTTGAGAAATAGTAAGTGGGGAGTGAATAGATAGTATGTAGAAAAGCCAGATGATACAGAAATTGGGAACTGTGGTAATATCGAGACTTTCTGTACTCGAGACCTGCTGCTTGTAGATAGTCTATATCCATCCTGCAAATTGAAAGAGTAATAGAACAGGTTGCAACTTAGTTTTAGTACATACCTACATATCCCTCTGGCTGAGCTTGCAAACTCAGTGTGTAGTCACCACAGCACAAATACAAGATGTGTAAGTGTAAATGATGGGGCTATGGCCATGTATGCACCCCCAGACACACAGACAACTGGGGTAAACAGGGGTAGGTATTCCCTATAACTATTTGTATCTATTGCATACAGAAAGCTTTTAGGGGACTTGCACAGATCTTTTTTCATTGTCCTTCCATGAAAGGAAGTATAGGCACTTTCTCTTAAAATTGCTTCTTATTCAGAGTGTTTAGTGATCAATATGTATACACTGACCATATCTACATAAGGTGCTTTACTGCACAGTAGACTAATCTATTGTGCAGTAGTGTCACCGTCTACATATGCAGGCACTTACTGAGCAGTAAATTAGTCTCCTGTGCAGTAAATTTACTGCACAGTAAAGCCAAATAGAATTAATTGCACATGTAGATGCACCCACTGAATAAAAAGTGTTTAAGCTTATGATATCATAGGTGAGATCCGCCAGTGAGCATTTACCTACTACAGTACCAACTGCATCTAAGAAGTACCAAGCAAATGTCAATATTAAGAAAGTTTCTGCTTTATAGAGTCATATGTGTAAAAATCCTTATCCCTAAGATTATATTTGACTTTCAGTTGTTCAAAGTTTTTGGCAGTGCTTTTATAAAGAATTTTTTGTTTTTGACAATTTTGACAATGTTTTGCTACACAGGTATAAATTCCATTCGACTTCCTCTTCTGGGAGTTCATACCAGATACTAAAGAAACTAATTTTCAAAAGCACCCAGCAAGGCTGAATTTCTTTGCAGATATTTATAGATGTTTTTATGATTGTGAGAGGTATTTGGGGTATCAAATTGTTAGGCTTATAGCACTGAACTGGTTTCACTGTTTTTCTAAGATTTTTATTGGTGTTTTCAATGTTATTCTTAGTGATTCTTGCAAGTGTATCCAATCCCTAACATACTAGGTAAGGTTTGCACAGTTTCCAGTTTAGAAAATGAATCCCTCCATTTTATTTTCTTTGGAGTGATGTAATTAAGTTAATCCAGGCTTATAGTACTTGCCAGGAAAGAGCATATGCACATTTTATCCAAGTGTTTCTTGTACCAGTTGGAAATCAGTAAGGGCAGAACTTAGAAAAAATACATTGAAATACTATCAGTTTAATTAGATTTATTCTTCCAAATACAGTCATAGGTAAAGTCCATCTATTTAAATCTGATTTAATCATGTCTAGAAGTAGCATGAAACTGAATTAAATCAAGTTGTCCCTATTCAAGAAAATGTTCAGACCGAGATATAGAAATCTCTGAGAATTCTGATTAGCCAGAGAGTCTACTGGTCAGAGGAAGGTAGTTTCTTGCTGAGCCATATTACTTCCAATTTACTTATATTAACATGGTAACCTGCAGTGAAGACATCTATTTTGAAGACTGTACCTTCCTTCTGAATTCAGCCTTCCACACTACTAATAGAATGCCAGTTGTCTTCTGCAAAAAGTCTGTTCTGCCCCTTGGTTTCAGTCATATTTGCTTACATATAGTTATTGCTAATTTTTTTTTTGATGGTAAATTATAGGGGGTACATTCCACATTGTTAAAGGGAAGCTGCAAGCAGTCTAGAGAGGCCCTCAGGATAAAGAGATAGTTAAAGACTGATCAGAGACTATAAAGCAACATACAACAAGGAATACAGGGCAAAGGGGAAGTGAGTGAGTAGAACTGTAAAATACCTGAACAAGGAATTATGTAAATGCTTCTGGAGGACTGTTTGCAGTCAAGCCCAGTAATTCTGTTAGTTTGGCATTGAGGGTCAGTGAGATTTTTGGTGAATTATACAACTTACTATTGCAGAGATAATGCTTTGATCAATTCAGTATTTTCAAAATCAAAGCCAAATACCACTGAAGTCCACAATCAAAAGCTTTGAATTGATCATGAACTATAAAAATGTTTTTAAACCTGGCTTTTTATCATAGATGAGAATATTTATTCTGTCTAACTTTTTTAAAGGCTGTCTGTATTCACTAGGAATAGCGAATCCAATAATAAGATGCAGGCGTTCTGTGCCTTTGTCTTTTGACTTCACAAATGGTGTCAGAAAGAATTCCTTAATCAAAAAAGTCTTGAAACATCTTCAGGAAATTGAGAGGATACTGCCTTTGATATGATGTGTAAAACTCACTTCCCAGTTAATGCTATCAGTGGGGTTTCCTTGTTGAGAGATTTGAAATAGATTCTTCACATATGACTTTCCAATTACTTTTTTGCTCAGATTTGCTGTTTAACCACTGAATTCAGAAAATTGTTAGTTATTGTAATATCTAATATATCCTTGAGATGTGCTGATATATTCATTTTTAGCTGGAAAAAACTGTTGGTAGTGCTGTTTTAGGATTCTAAATACTAATTAATTTTTCAAAACTGCAATATTTGTTCACTATTAGTTTTTGCTCAACCCGATAGAATATGGCATTCCTTTGTGATTTGTTCTCAAATGTAAATATATTGTAGTCTATATCTTCACTGTTTAAAAATTAATATGATGCCAGTAGCTAAGAGGATTTATTTAATTGCTTGCTCCTGGGAGAAAGAGTTTTTGCAAAGTGGGTGAAAGAAAAGTATCTTTAGTGGCTTTGTGACCAACAGAAAAAATAAATATCTGGACCATACTTGGGGCTTAGGACTCAAGCCTCAAAGGCCTTTGGATTACAATGCACCAAGGAGAAAAAAGACATACAAGTGGAGTTGCCAAGCACATAGTGAAATCTGTCCCTAGCTTTTATGTAAATATCATATTTTCTTGAATAACACTTTCTCCCCAAACCAGCTAGGGAAAGTTGGGTGCTTCTTATATAAGATAAATATGTTTGCTTCCCAGAGCAGCTCTGAGAATCACAGCAATTAACATTGTGGTCACTCTCCTCAACCAAATCTCTGGGCCCCCGGGGCGCCTCCCCACCAACTAACACAGCATTGCATATTGCATGCTGGATTGGGTCAGTGCACAGAGTCAGACCTGACCAAGGAAGCAGTTCTCTACAAGGACCTGACCAGACAGCAAGGGACCCCGACAGCTTGCTTTGACCAGTTCATATCCTGCTTCAGGTATGCACTGTGAAAAGCCAGGAACCTGCTCATAAACAGACACTCAGACCCCATAATTGAGGACTGTATTAAAATGGGACTAAGTGAAATGTACTGGTACTACAGGAAGACACAAGAGGATGGCAGAAAAGACATGGCAGACCTCATCTGGTGCAGAGGGGTCTGGAATAGACTTTTTCAGGGGCAGGCCCTCTAAGGAGGGCAATGGGTGGGGTTATGGGTATGGAGATGGCTGCATGGGCACATGGATATATGGTGCAAACTGTGTAACTGGTTTTTAGTGTGCTTTGATCTGCCAAGTGAACCACAGGGGCCACTTGGCAGAGTGTTGGATGGACATTATATATATAATTTATTTGTTTATTTTATTTTTATTTTTTTTGGCAAAAAACAAAGTCTGTGGCCAATCCCAACATGTGGCTTCAGCCCTAGCACACAGCCCCAGTGCACCAAATGGGGCTTGTGTGCAGCGTCAGACCTAAAAATCTGGACTCTACCAGAGAAAAACCTTGGGAAGCTAAAAGGGAGGCAAAAAGGAAGACATACAGTAATGTTTTACACTCAAGCTAGTTTGCATTAAAAAGGGTTTGAGATGTTACTGCTAGTGCAGGGCCCCCTAGTAGAGACATTATTCTTTTGTCAGAAGAACTGCCTCTCAGAACAATGTACGTTCTACTTAATAAGAGTATATATATATAATTTACATACAGTAAAAGGCCTTTTTATTAGTGTAAGTTGCATCTGCCTGGGAGGGTTTTTCAGCATAGTTACATCAGGTAGGGGAGTAATTTTTATCATGCTCCTAATCAGCATAGCTATGCCCATAAAACCTTTTTCTCTAGAAAAAGATTTCCAGTATCAGTAGAAAAGGTAAAAGTATTTATCATTCGTACCTTTACCTTTACCCTATCTGTAAATAACTCTGCTTGCTATCTTTAATAGCTACTAACTGGTTTTATTATAGTTTTCACATGAGCACTGCTGCCCTGTCTATCCCCAGCTCTAGAGCCTGAGCCTGCAACAGGAAAGGGCTGGGATGCTGAGCAACCAAACAACATGGACAGCCCAGCTGGGCCTAGCCAGCCTGGGGTTTTCAAACGGACCGATGGTTGCCATGGAGAGGGCACTCTTTGGCATTGCTCTTTGATGGGAACAGAGACAGGAAAAAGGGTGTGATATTGCTTGCTCTTTTTTAAAATTGAATAATGGACACACACCCTGCCCCGGTCATCGATCAGCTGCTGGGGGACGCTCCACCCCCCAAATCAGATTTTTTGACATCTTCTTTGATTCCTTCATCTAAGCATTTGGTGACCTAAACATAAAAAGAAAAAAGAAACAAGGTTAGTTAGACAGGATCTACCTACTATGAATCCATGCTGGTTGCCCTTCAGCATTATTTTTCCTGCTGGACTCCCACAAATGTGGTCCTTAATAATTTTGTTAAGGTTTTCCCGAAGATAGAGGTGAGACTAACTGGCCTATAGTAACCTGGATCCTCTTTTCTCCTCTTCTTGAAAACAGGAACCACACTGGCCCTTTTCCAGTCCTCTGGGACCTGTCCTGAGCTCCATGAGTGCTCAAACAGTTGTGCCAGTGGTTCAGCTATAAGTGACACTGGCCAATTCCTTCAGCACCCTTGGATGAAGATCATCTGGGCCTGCTGATTTGAATATGTCCAGCCCCTCCAAGTGCACCTGCGCTAGGTCAGCGCTAACGGTTGGTAGGCTGATATGGCAGCTTAATTTAAAACCATGTGTTAATTGAATATGAAAATAAATGGTACAGTAAGTATAGCACCCCTGCATTGCAGATTTTGTATTAAATTCAGTTTATTTTGTGCTATCCATACATATATAGTTTTCATATTTTTACTGACAATTGCAACTGACAATGTCACATCATAGAATAGATGTTGTTAAGGGAAGCAGGGAGATTTGGTAGATACATGGTTCAACTGAGGAGCATTTGGCACCCAACAACATGAAGAAGGCAATTTGGGTATACATAATAAGAGTACTGTGTGAAATTCTCTTCATGATGTCCCTGCAAATGCTGGTTAAGCTCATAAAAGATTCCCTTAAGACAAGAAAATAAAATAGATATAGTTCAAGTTTGCATCTGCCTCCATCCCAGTGGATAACCAATTTTGGAGTATAGTTTTTATGACAATATAGATAATCACTAGTAAATGATTTTAAAACAGATTGTATAGTTCTTATATTATTTATGATATTCAATTGTAAGTAAATCATGATGTGTGTATGTATGTGTATGTCTCTTCAGGGAACTTGTTTAAGGGATACTGGGATTTTGAACATTACATCATGTTAGTTTGTATTTCAAATATGTAGGAATAATGTCATTCTCAGATAAGTTTCTTCATGATGTTCTACATCTCTAGTAATCCCAGGAGACAGACTCCTGAAGTACTGTATATTTAATTAATTATCATTGTGTTTGAGCTTCAAAAAATATAGGTCCTCCCAGAGAAAGGAGAAAAGTAAATCCTGAAGGATTAAAAGGAAAAAAAAAAAAAAGGAGATGCACAATAATGCTTTCACACCACTGCTTGGTCACTATGCTAAAAGAGACTGTTTGTTTCCTGCAAACAGGTATATGCATGCTCAACTTTATGAGAGTACTCCCATTCACTTCAGCTGGAACTTCATACCACCAATTTTCTGGGAAAAGGAAAACTAGCACTCACTGTTCAAGTATGTCACAGAACACAGTGATATCCCAACAGTTTTCACCTGGGCCCTTTGCACTCTAATAATAGCAATAAAAGGAAGATTGGTGATGCCTGTATAATAGTACAGAGCTAATTTAATCTGTCATTTCTTGTTTAGTTACCTCAAAACATTTCATTGTAAATGGCCGTATTAAGATTCTTCTCATTTTATAGTACAAAGCAATCATGCAAGTTTAACACAGAAACAAAACATGAATATCAATAGAAATGAATAGTGAACATTATTTGTGACAAAAATAGTGGTTAGGAAAGGCATTTAATATTTTGCAGGACTTTTTCAGTGTTATTGACATTATAATTTTTCTGGCATTTACAGTGCTATAATTGCATATTATCTTGAAGGAATGTTACAGTATTTCTCAAAGAACTGCAGAGTTTACTAGTAACCAGAAATAGTTTTTTTCTTCCCAAAAACTGTTAAGAAGACTTTCATGCTTTTAATCTGTTCTTTTGAAAATGGAAAACTCATGCCATGTAATCACGACTTCCTGGGATTCTGAAAAAACCGATAAAAGGGGCACATTGATATCCAGTGAATAGAAATACAGTATTGCATTTTGGATTTGATCTGTTCTATGTGTTCTTTATATTCAAACCATAATTTTTCAAAGGTTGTTTTCATGAAACTTAGCATATTAAGCCATCTGCAATCTGATTTTTTTCAAATGTGTAGAGCAGTGGTTCTCAACCTCATTAGACTCAAGACATTCCTCCATATTTTTGTGAATTGAGTGACACCCCATTTAAAAAACCAAGGCCCCTGGCACACATTCATTTAATGGTGCAATAGAATCTGATCCCAGATTCCAACAATTGCACCTCCTGCCAATGCCATACCTACATTGTAGGAGGTATGATTTTAGGATCAGGAATCAGATCTAAATCATGTCATGACTACATCCCAGTGAAAGGGGATCCTGGGATCATGGTCCTAGGCTACCCCAGCACAACTTAGCAACTGCTCTAATTAAAATGATACAGAGTCATGTGTATTAAGCACCTGCACATTTAAAAATGGCCACGGTTTATCTAAACCTAGTTTTACAATAGAGGTAGCTCTTCCATTTTTATGGCTTAAAAACTTGTTTGACAAGGTTTAGATAAAGCACCCCACAGCCGTTTTAAAATGCGCAAAAGCTGAATACACATGATGCTGCAGCAATGCTGGAGCATTCTAATTCAAATGTGAAGGATCACGTATATAGCAACCAAGAGTTGTATACTTCAGCATTGCTAAACAGAAAGCAAAATGATGAAACAAACCCTTGTGAAGTGCTATGAGATTCTTAGATTGCAGACCTTTTGGGAACAAGCTCTAAGCCAGTAGTTTCCAAACTCTGACAGATTGCACACCACCAATTTAAAATAATACAACCTTAAGTACCACCAGCAAATGTTTCAGTTCAACCTTAAGTACCATTAGCAAATTTTTGTCAGATAAAGTAATTATAAAAAATCTGTTAACGTGTATCACTGACAGGTTGTCTGGTGGTACATGTACCACAGTTTAGGAACCGCTGCTCTAAGCTATGTCCTAGTTACTTTTGCTATTCTATTATTGCAAAGCAGCTGTAAAATCAGAATACTGAGTATAAAGAATTGGAAGAACTAGGTGTAATGACTTTATACCATGACTCCAAATAGAAGTAAGCTTATAGAATGTACTCAGGATGCCTTTGAGTTCTAGCTCTTCCTGACTACCTGAGCCAGAGGGAGCTGAAGAGACATGGTGCAGACACGCAACATATTTATTCTGGACTGAAAGTGAAAGGAACACACCATGCACATCCTTCACCAGTGTAAAAGGGTAATATTACCCTTCAGAAGGAAGTTGCACTGATATATGTACTAGTCATGTGTCTACACCGCTACTCATTTTTTCCCCATGTACCTATTATGTGCCCAATGCAAAACAGCTTCAATGCCATCTACTGGCCAGACATCATAATAGTGTCTGCCTATGTAAACACAACAACTCTCTTGGAAGAGGATACTGTGTGTCCTCTCCCAATATTAGAGTCAAATCCATGGATGAATTACTCCATTATAATCATCTTGGGTGTCCTCACCATAGAAAATCCTTGGACTTATCTTGTTAATGCCGGGGCCAAAATTTTTTTCAGCCATCACTGGAATGAAGTTGGTATAAAAACAGCATAAAAGCCATCATTCTGGCCCACCTGCCTTTCCAGTCCTGCACTGAGCACAGCTTGGTCATTTCCACAGGAGGACTATACAAGAATGTTAACTATAAGTTCTGTTTACATATGTATTTTTTATTTCATGGGATACATCTAATTTATAGTAGAACTCCTGCTGATGACAACTGAAGTTTTACCTGCATATGCACTCCAAGATGGGTATCTAAGATTCTACTCCCTCCAGTGTATACACAGAACATAGCAAGCCACAAATGGCCAAGCCATGTCTGTTTGCTCTGAGAGAGAACTTTTCAGGTAATCCTTGCCCTCCACTTCAGTGTTAAGTGACCAAGCAGAATGGTGCTACTTTCAGCATTCATAAAGATTTCATAGCTGTCTTGGTATACACTCCATTCCAGAGCAGCAGCACTTACCTTCTCAAGACACCAGATCACCTTCATTTCTGTGAGCAGGTTGTGGTATCTTCTTACCCTCTGTCAGAGGTAGAGCTGTAGAAGTACAGCAACAGTCAAAGAGTAGTGCTGTTGTAGCCTTATTATCTACTGCCAAGATGTCCAGGTAGTTGTGTGATATAGTCTAGATCTGTGAGAATATAATCATCACCACTGTCTTGTGTTACAAGAGCAGCCAAAGGGATAGGAGCTCCTTTGGGCTGGGAAGATTCTGAGCAACACCTATAGCCCAAGAAAAAACAGTTCCTATTTTAAACAAGCCTTATACCAAATTCAACTTCTTGTGAGTATTTGGCTTAATTTTAGGCAAAAAATTCTGACATTTTGTTTTGACAAAATAAGCTTTAAAAGTATTTTCAAAGCTGATCCAGTATAAGAACCTCCTTCTTATTCACAGTATCTATAGAGTGACTCAGTCATATCAGTAGCAGCTTTAAGGGAGGGCAAACTAGGCAACCGCCTGGGGCCCCACACTTTAGGGGGCCCCAAAATTTTGCAACAAAATTTTTGGGGCTGAAATTTTTGCAAGGAAGGGGCTCTATTTGCATTTTAACACTTGACTATTTACCTAAGTCCCCCAACAGGGGGCAAAAGGTCAGCAAAATTAAGCCTCTAAGGGGCCCCAAATGACTATCTTGCCCAGGGCCCCAACAACCCTAAGGCCACCACTGGTCACATGTTTGCTTCTATTCATTCATTTCCCAACCATTCATGTCAGGTTCTCTCACTGCTACCCCTCTCATCCCCACCTTCTGAAAGGCATCTTCTTTCCATGTGTTTTCCTCACTCTTGTTCTCTTCTCCTTCAGTGGCTTCAGAACACCATCCAAGCTGGAGTGAACTCAAGAGTCTAATAGATTTCTACAGAAGCTGCTTGTCATTCCTTGGTGCAGTCTGTAGGTTACAACAAGAATTTTTACATAATTCACAAGCTTTTTAAAAAATATATGTGTAGACAAGATTATGAACCTGTTGACTCTCTTAAGGTACCTCAATATACATGGGCATATAATTGAATTATACACCCGACCATGACTGTAGACAGCAATAGTCTTGGCAAAAGGGAGGGATGGTGTAAATTTTCTAATAGGCCATTTCTATCCTTGATTTCCATTAACAAAATCTTCTATCTTTAATACAAAGATTTAGCAGTCCTTCAAGAAACATGATAGGCCATGTATACTTATATTTTGCTTTCATGACAAAGTTGATTAGGTTTGAGCCAGAGGTAGACTAATTCAGGCCTGTGTCCCAGATACTCACATATTCCCAGCTACACAATCCATCTGTAATATACAACAAAATGCTGAAAAATCATAATCCAATCAACTGCATATCCAGTCAACCACACATTACTGCCTGTTGTCTCTGCAGCAGTTTATTCCCATCTAGCATTCTAGCATCTTAAGCATCTTAAGTTTCTATAAAGAGTTCTTGACCCTTTTTTATCAGGAAATCTCTTGATATTTGTGAGAGCATGAACAAATGCCTTTCTATATGTTAACATTAGTATTTTACAGTGAAATCTCCTGCTATGAACAAAGGTAATTTACCTGTTTTAAAAGAGAGAAGGGAGCTATTGCACCATAACTTTTACATTGACTTGCTTCTATAGCTCAAATGAGCAAAATTCTTGTAAATTTAACCCTGTATGAAACATGGTTAAAGTTGTAACAGTTCTGCTACGCTAGTATTGGTACAGGACCATGCAGACATAACAGTTACATTGTATGATTACCCATCAACACCCTGTATTTGTAACTGCACAGGTGTCAATCCCAATTGTTTGATGTTCAACAAATTTTGCTGAAGCAGGTGCAGTATATGTGGAGAATAATAGAAATGTATGTATTAGCTTTTGCATTTCTACCTGCTTGGCATGAACGAATTAATTTATTTCCTGGAACTGAGGATGAAGTTCACATAAGCAATGAAGTGACTAGGTCAGGGTCATATAGGCATGTTGGGTTGAACTGGATGACTCCAACCCTTATGATTCCATACTGAGATGTGCATGGTCTACCACAAGCTTCCAGCATGTGAATGGAGGTATGTGGGAGATACAATAGAATGACAATGGCTGGACTACTGACTTCTAACATGCATATGCATGTAAGCCTTGTTTGATCATCTTTTCAATTTCTTTAAATATTATCTTCCAGTGGACCAATAATTGGTGTCTTCTTGCACAAATCTGTCCAGTGTTTCAGCAAATATCTGATGGCTGCATAGCTACCAGTGTCTAAGCTCCTTTGGACTCACTGAATTAGCCACAGTGCTAAACAGATGCATTGAAGACCAGAACTTCAGGATGTATAGGGCTCAACAAAGAGACTTGGTATTGTGATGCTCAGCATCCCAGCCTAATGTTCCTAATCCTCAGAGGAGAACCCGGAGCCCTGAGTCAAGCTTGCAGGTTTCTTATACACTGCATGGGGAGAGTTAAGAAGTCTCACAATGAAAGACACAATAGCCACCATGCTAAGCAGAGGGTCACCTATGTTGACCAAGAGGAAAAGCAGATGAAGGATGCATGACTTAGACTCCTTCGCCTGTCAGTGGTGGGGTTGGACTATAGGATATGACATGTCTATAATTGGGATTCGCCACCGAGAATCCCCTCCTGGACTTATGAGTTGTGAGAGGTCGCACTTCTAAAGGCAGCTGTGGCACCCTGTAGCTGCCACTAATCCCATCTCTCACCTTGTCTCATCAAAGTACCACCCTAATCCCACCTACCACACCTTGCTGGAACCTTAATGTAAATTAGGGAATCTGTGCTTAGAAACTGGAATGAGACCTTGAAAGCCTCATTCCATCCTGCTCATTGTGGGGCAGCCTCACTTTGGCATAGGCTTTTAACTCTGTCCCTTGGACAGGGAGTCTCTCCCTCCAACTGGCCTCAGCCAACCCACTTGTTAGTCTCTTTCCCTGTCTCTGGGACCTACTCAGTCTATAAAGCTCCCCACTGATTGCACTGTTCACCAGGCCCCTTGCCCTGTGTTGCACCATAGGGCCCCTGAGCACACAGCTCAAAATGCTGAGTGCTCCACTCACATCCAGAGTGGCTTCCTTCCTCCCATTCAGCCACTCCCAAGCCTCATGGTCAAAACAGTCAACACAAACACTCAACCAAAAACAACTAACCCATCTGGGTACACTCATAACAGAGAAAGTCCTCTGCCATCCTGATTAGCTGGCTCCCACTAGCTCAGTAGTGTACCTCATCTCTATGGATCTTTTTAGTTCATCCTGGTCTCCAGGGCAGGGGTCGGCAATGCTTTTGGGCAGAGTGCCAAGAAAAAACAACCTCAACTTGTAAGATGTTGGCACACCAGGGGCAGATGGTGGGGGAACTGCAAGGGGCCCAATCCTTCTTGTGGCAGCACAGCCCCACCCCCTTCCCCTCTCTCTGCCTGAAGGCACACATGCACTTGCTGCCGGTAATGAACCTGGCCAGGACTCTGCAGACCTTAATGCAGCTGCTTGCAGCCCCCTGGCTGCCTGCCACAGCCAGCCTGGGTCTGGGCCCAGGCTCTGTGCAGGTCCCTGTTGCCCAGCCTGGGCTATTCACAGTAGGCAGCAGGGAGGCTGCAAGCAGCTGCACTGGGGTCTATGGAGCCCTGCCTTGACTCATTGCTGACAGTAGATACACACACGCCTTGGGGTGGACAGTGGAGAAAGGACCAGGGCTGCACTACCACAAGAAGGATCAGGCCATTTGCAGCTTCCCTGCTTTTCACTCCAAGGCACATGTGCCAAGAAAAATTTCTTCACGTAACAAGCTCTGGCAGGTGTGCCAGGGGGTGCTGACCCTGTCTTAGGGAGTACTTCTGCCCCACAACATGCAGGGCCATAGTGATTCCCCTCACCCTGGAGCACAAGCCTATGAACCTCATCCCTGCTTCTCAGAACCAGGCACAAGAACTTCCTGCTAACCAATCTACAGGCTTGCCTCTCTGTAACCTGTCTCCCTACAAGCAGGCTCACAGGTATGTAGCCAGCTTCTAGGCACACTCTGCACTGCCTTTGAGCCAAGCCAGCTTCTTCATAATGTGTTGCAGTCACTTAGTCCTGCTGTTTAGCCCTACTCCCAATAACAGAGGTTACTCATTTGACCAGTTATATCAGCAACCCACCAAGCTCTCCTGTAGCCACTATTACTTGGCTGCATATTTCTCACTGCTGGCTCTCAGTTAGCTGTCTCTTTCTCTCTTTTAAGTAACAGGGGTTATAAGCCCCTGCTACAGGTGCCTAAATCTTTCCTTTCAAACACTGAGGAGGGAACACTACCTTCTTCAAACCTCCTTGTTACATAATACCTTAGTGGTTCCAGTTAAATAAGACCTAGCTTAAATTCTCTCTCAGCCTGAGACAACTCTTACCCACTTCTCACTTCCTTGGAGTATATCCTAAACATCTGGTTATGACCTACTCTGGAAAGTGGGGAAATTCCTGTTGAAAATGTGCCACTTTACAGAAAAGAATGCAGGAATTAAATGGGTTTAATTACAGGAATACACTGCTTCTCCAGCTGTATTTCTGATTGAAACAGTGGCTGTGTTCTATATGCTGCTTCCTCCTTATGGCGCAAACTGAATACTCTCTGAGCAAGCCTACCAGACTCAGCCTCTCAGGATCCTATCAGATTTAAGTAAGAGATAAACATTAACCTGCTTGATCCTGATAAGATGAAAGATGTTTTGGGTATGTATACAGAGACAGAACTTGAGGCATGTAGGGTACTAGTGAAAACTTAGGTAGTGATAGTCAATTTTATAATTTATTTACTTATTTGGCCCTGTGGGCTGGATAAGTGGTGCAGGGTCAATCCACTTGCTGGACTGGCCCCTATATCCCCCCAATAAGCACCATACACTCAATCTAGCGCAGAGGGCCATGCCACCCAGCCCTCAGAGTTCCTCCCAAATCCAGAATTTGACAGCGGGGGAACAGCAATTAGCTGACATTTCTCTCCAGCTGCCAAATTTTGAGACCCAGAAGAATCCCGTGAGCCAGATGGCTCCACAGGCTGGGGATTAAGCATGGACAATCTAAGGGTTGATGTAGAACAGTGGTTCTCAACCATTTTTAGACTCAAGGCACCCCTTGTTAGACTCAAGCCTGGGTACTAGAAGCAGTCAAGCTGTGTTAGATTACTCAGGAGAGCACAGTTATGGTAACTAAGGTATCAAAGCTACCTTGTTTAGCTCCATCCCAGGTGTCTCTGTGTAGCACCACTTTGCCACATAAACATAACCTAAATTACAGAGTGTAGAAGACAGTAGAAAGTATTGTCCCTCCAAGGTATATTAATATTGCTTTGTATTGGTTCTGTATTGCATGTCTTTTAATTTAATCAGTTAACCCTGGATCTTATATTACAGAATAAAATTAAAAAAGGACTGATGTGTTTTCACCACTCCTAACATGGAAGACTCCAGTCAAGTCCCTTTTATCTCTTTATTTTTTTGTTCAGCTTCACCGTGCCATTGTCTATACTTGCAGTCCTTTTCTGAGTCTTTAAATCTATACCACAGTATAGCTTTTTAAAAATAGAAGATTATAATCACTTTGCTTATGCAAAAACCTTCAGAATTTGACCCTAATATTAGGTTACCAAATTGGGAATAATATTTCAGGTTATTGTTTCCTGTAATGTTAGTCTTCATATACTTACCATGTTTTTATCTTGTCCTTAGTCCTTTCATAATGTCCCCAATTATCTGATTTGCTTTTTAGATGCTGCTGCCTCACATTTCTTCATTTCCTGCTGCAAGTATCCTCATTTTATTCTCCATTATGACTCACTTTCTTTTCTCTCTGAAGATCCTCCAAACTCAGAGCTCAGCACTGTGGATGGGGGAAAAAATTACAAGCTTTTAAACAATGAATCCCCTACATCTATAGCATAACTTAAGTTACCTTACCTTTTATTGAAATAGAAACGGTTTATTTTTTCTCTTCTCTCTCCACTGTTTGCAGCTAGCCTGGTTCACATTTTCTTCATAAGGGAGAGGGTGGATAAAAAAAGCTTGTTTAAATTAAACAGCTGGCAGAAGATAGCTGATGATAGAGCTAAAAGAGAGCAGAGGCTAGAGGTAGATGTATTTAGTAAAAAAAAGTGGCTGTTATTTAGTAAAAAAAAATGGTTTCTGCCATCAAATTAATCATTTTTTTTCCAAACGGCAACAAAAATGTTCAAAGAAATAAAAAGTGTTGGGAGTATTGTGCCTGCAGGAGTCCTTTTGTCAGAACTGGTTGCCTATACGGTTTTCTCTATTTGGAAAGTTCTGGGCCTGGTCTTCTCCAAGTAAGACCAAAAACATTACTCAGTGGTTAAGGTGTTATACCACAGAGGGAACAGACAGCTACTAGTAGAAAATGCCAGAAGCATTCATTTCAGCCAGTGGTTCATGAGCAAATCCCATGGTGGTACATGCTGCTTGCACAAACCATTCCTCAATTTATTTCAGATAAAGAACATATTAATAAAAAATATATAGCAACATTCCTGGACAGTTCACAGAGTGCCGGCTACAATCTAATAAACTCTTAACTGTAAATAATTTGCCCATCATTAGGAATCACTGACAAGGCTTCACTGCAGGCTCAGATATGGACACTTCCATGACTTTTAACTTCCAGAAGTACAAATATGAATGCCTACCACCACTAGTGCAACAAAGATAGATGCCTAAAAACCTAAAGAGGGAGATGATTGAATTTCCTTGACAGCCCATCATTGTTCTCAGGCACTAATTCTTCATTGACAGAGGATAAATGAACTCTCAGTTTCTCCCTGCTTCTCTGTCTGGAGCTCCATTTTCTGATGTGTCTGTCCTAGATGTGAATATCCTGATGGGGCTGTTCTATGGTGACCTAAAGACAGTGGTAGAATCATCAGGCAATTCCACAAAAAGGCGGGAAGGACAAAAGTTTTAAGAAGAGAACAAAAGAAGCTGTCAGTTAAGAGTAGGTGACGCTAAAACTAATGAATCCTTTGCTAAAGGAGATGAAACAGAGAGAAAAGAAAGCAGGGCTCAGGGATACAAATAGAATAGGAAGGACATTAATCCTATACGGAACATTTAAATACACGTGAGCATCCCTCTGCACATAAGCAGACATCCAGAGATAAGCACAGAACATAGACAATGCTAGTTAAGGTACTGGCCACATAAACCCAGACTTTTCCTAACCTGACAAACTCAGATGCCAGTGTAAAAGTGAAATCGCTTGTGGTTCCTTTACTTTCCCTGTGTCCCTGATTTCAGTTTATGCGCAATCTCTCTCTCTTTCTCTCTCATTTTTTTAGGGGAGGGGGACTTAGTGCCCCAAGCATCTGCTGCACCGTTTGCAATGATTTATTAGTTAAGAAATAAAGCATGACATGTGGGTATGGATACCATGAGCTAATCGCAGCCTCAGGGCGAGATTACACCAGACACAGCCAAATCCCCCCCAGGGGTATGATTATCTCATGACAGCCCTACCTTCTGCAAATGTCTTCCTACTTGATGTGATTTCGTTATTTAACAATTACAGATAGATCAATCACAGGGTATTGTTTCAGTCCAGTGCACCTATACTCCACAGATTCTAAGCATTTTTCCTTCTTTGCTAAAGAAAGTCTATAAAGCCGGACAGCAAACATCAAAAGCGAAGCGAGTTTGAGCCTTCTTCCGTCCTATGATAGGACTGAACTCCCTTTGAAATCAACAGTAATTGACTGAGCAAAGATAGGATCGGCCAGTGCCTGTTAATTTAAATCCAAACAAACATGCATCTGCACAGCTCTTCTAACCTGTTGCAGATTCACTAAAAGGAGAAACCCTCGGGAAACTCTGCCGTGCCTCAGCCCAGCCCGGAAGAGTGCAAGGCAGCTGGAGGAGGCAGAGCTGAGCTCATGTCAAGGGGGTTTAGGGAGAGATGGCTCGGCGCAGGCTTGGGCTGGCAGCATCCTGCTCTCCCTTTGATCGCTGAGCTTCCTCTGGGGCAATCCTTAGAGGTGGTGGCTGCGTGACCACTTGTTTCCTACATATTCCGTGTGCACAAATCATGAGACATCCGAAACAGTGCTGCCCCTCCACACGCACACTCCGCGGCCCTGCACAACTACCTCACTGCCACCTTTCTCTGCCCCCCCCCCGCCCCTTTCCACATTCTGTCCTAATCCCCTTGCACACCTAAGATCCCTCCTGGCTGTGTGTTGTCCCGGGAAAGGGGAGCCGCCGACTGGAAATATTTCTCCTGTCGCCGTTGCAAACAGATCAGAAATCAAAGAGCTGTGTCCAGGAACAACTCCTTACAAATCATAGCATAGGCTTTATGCTGAGGATCAGCTACAGCAGCCCGATCCTGGCCACGCCGCGGCCAAGGGGCTGGTTCCCCTGGAACACAACCCATTGCACCCACTCCAGGGCTGCCCATGCAACTGTCTGTCTGTCTGTCTGGGCACCTCGGGGAGCTCTGGCGATTTCGGATTCCTGACGTGAAAGTCCTCTGTCAGAAATCGTGAAGGACTCTTTGTGTAGTGCGTTTACTGCGATACCTTCTGCCGACCCCTTTTGTCATTCTTCTTCTGGAGAGCTGTCCAGATCCTGTCCCCTAAGAACCAGCATCCTCCCGCCCACTGCTGTGTTACCTGCGAATATGAATCTCTCTACAAAGTCATTAAAAGACCTGTATTGTCCCCCAACTAGTGCATTTTAAAAGGGAAAAAAAAAGCCATTTCTCATTTTAGATCTGGGAAATGCATTTCTACATCCAGCCGCAAGAGGGTACCCGGCACCTCTTCTCCTCCGTAATTGATGGAGGCAGCAGCGAAAGATAATTAGTTTTATGTATATAATATTTGATCATGAAAATATTCTTTGCCTTCTCCTAGTATAGGGAACCTGTAATGTATGTTAAAATAGTTAATTTTTTATTATCTCTACGAATTGTTTTACCCGTCCTACCCCCCAAATTATTGTAGCATCAACCGAAAATGTGGGCAATGTAAGCAATGTTAAATCTAATTTTTCTGTGCAAAACCTAATTAGCCATTTTAAAAAAGGTTAACGCCAGCGCCTCAGACGGTTTTTGTTTAATAATCCTATTACTGATGGCTCATCATGTATAAAATGGTGCAGTTGGATGCAAAATTTCCACTTGTTTATAAGTATCGGGGAGAAATGTATAAAATAATCTACAGCGCAGGAGGCAGGTCAGTGCGGCAGGGATTGCACTCGCCTTGAACGTAAGTAGGCACCTTTCCCTCTGCTCTTATTGCCATTGTATATGCAGAATAGAAATGTTATGTCTGGATACCGATTTGTTTCCAAATATCCGCAGATTTTTTTCCTCCAGCATTTGTATTCTAGTGGCTCTTTGCTGGATTTTTTTTCGCTCTACAGTGCAAGGTTTTCCCTTGGAGACTAGATCCCTCGGAGAACCCCCGTGAGCCCTGGCTCTTTGGGGAAGCGGTGTCTGCCCTGAAGAGCCCCCCTCCCCCAGGAAAAAGCGATACTTTTAGTCCTGCCAAAAAAGAAGTAGAGCAAGGAGACTGAGATTAAGCTACCTGCTGGGGGGTCGCCTGGGCAAGCTCCCCGGGCACCCAGAAAGGCGATGCCAACCAGGCTGAAGGGGAGAGAATCGCTGGAAATGACCCACCCTGCCTTTTTTTTTCTTCCCTGTGTGCTATTTCTCTTGACACTGAATTGTCCCGAGTGCGATTCAGACGAGGGGACAGTTTGTAGGGACCGCAAGGAGCATTCAGCTGCAGTGCAGCCCTCTCTTAATGGCGATCAACAGGCTTTGTGCATGTGCTGGGCAGAGCATCTCCGGTGGGAAAGGCGCCTTTCCCCCCACTCCGCCGAAGTGAACTCGCGGACTCAGCAGGCATCCGAGCCCGAGCAGAGCACACTGCCCCTTGTTTGGGGGAGGGGGGCAGTGAAGCCAGGTCCCAAACACCTGTGAGTTTTAAAGCGCTTTTAGCCCCTTGGGTCGTGCGGTTCCATCGCCTTGAAAAAGAAGTGGGGCATCCCCGTGGCTAGTCGTGCTCTGGATGAGAGCCCGAGCGGGGGCGATCTTCCCAGGCTCGCTGCCCCCGGCGGCTGACGGGGAAGGGTTTGGGGGTTTTTTTATTATTATTATTTCATGACCAAAATCCCGCTGAGAATAACTTGCCCCAGCCCCTGCGGCAGCGCTCAGCCCGGGGGATGCGCGGGGACCCTTCTCTTCTGCGCCAGCAAGAGGGCAGTGAACGCGCATCTCCAGCAGCCGGGCCGGCGCGGGGAGGCTGCAGGCAGCCAGCGGCGCCCCAGCCCCAGCGCCAGCCCCGAGCCCCTCGCGGAGGGATGGCAGCTGACAATCTTTGTTTGAAACCCCCGCTGGTGCTGTTGCTCCATATCCTCCCACATGAGACAAAATCTCTGCATTTTCACCCAAACGAGAGCAATTACTAAGGAAACGGGCCTCTCTCACGTTGCCTTTTCCTTCTGGTCCATTTGAAAACGGATCCATCAGCGGGTACCAGGCGGTTAAGGGGGGATTTCTTAAAGGGCATGTGGGACGGAAACAAAAGGCTGCCATTCACGGGAGAAGTCAAAGGCACTAAATGGGGACATCAAAAGGCTCCCAAATAGGAATTCGGATCCAATCGAAAAATAAAAGAACCTGGTTTCTTTTCTTATCTGAAACACGCGGATGAAAAGCCCTAAAGCAAACAGCCAAAGAAAGCGATTTTTCTTTAAAACGGCCAGAAAAGGGGAGAAAAGAAAAAAAAATAAAGAAACAATCTTATGAATGCGTTTCCGCGGACTTTAAATGAGATGAATGACAACATAATATCAACAGCTTCTGCACGACAAACCCCATTAGACTAATGCCTTTCATTGCATCAGATTTGCGCCTGAAACAATTCCCGGGATAGATCATTGATTATTACTAAAACTAGAATCATCCGGAACGATCCTCTGGCTGGTGAATAGGCAGGGAGCCGCGTGGCTGATCGATGCACGGGGTACAGAGGGGCCGCACATTTCAGGACTGGAGCCCTCAAATATAATCAATAGCAAGGCACTGCGAGGCGGCACAGAGGATGGGGAGTCATGTATTTTCTCCTAAACGTGTGGGTGTCTCTCCGTGTGTGGGGGTGTGGACACACACGTGTGACTCGGTGCATTTCGATGCTTCTATTTATTTATTTTTTTAAGAAATGAGTCTTGAAATTAAAAAAGAAAGGAAGGGGAAGAAGAGAAGCCCCCGCTGCACCTGCCGGCGTGCCTTACTCGCTCGCAGGCGGTGCAGTGGGAATGTGTAGGTTGAGATCTCAGGGCAGAGCTGGGTGGAAAGGCTGTTTCAAAGGGCGTTAACGCTAGGGCGAGCCCCTTTTGCGGGAGGACAGGGCGGATGTTGCTGGGCATGATGGATGCCCCCCTCGCCCGGGCCCTGCGGCGGCTCTGCGCGCACGTCCGAGGCCACTGGCCGCGGGATTCAGCCTTACGCCGCAATGCGGAGAAAACCGGGCCCCGTCCTGCTTTGCGGAGCAGCAAAAAAGCCACCAGAGTCCAGATCAGAGCCCAGCCGAGAGGGTCACTCGCCGCCCAGAGCCTGCTCCGGGCGCGCGGGATCGGGATCGGGCCCGGCGGAGCAGGCTCCTCTGCCAGCGGCCCCAGCGAGCCGGGAGATCGTTGCCGCGGGAGACCCCCCCGCTCCGCCCGCGCGCCCGGATAAAGCCCTTCTTGACAAGGGAGGGAAGGGCCAGGCGCCGGGGCAGGGGCTCGCTTTGGTCTCAGTGTGTGTTCTGTAAAGTTGTGACAGATTATTAGTAAAGGGAGGGGTTTCACAGTTTGATGAAGATATAACACACTCTGGAC
>NW_017729033.1:62915700-62917972 GCF_001723915.1 Gavialis gangeticus | reverse complement strand
TCTGTAAAGTTGTGACAGATTATTAGTAAAGGGAGGGGTTTCACAGTTTGATGAAGATATAACATACTCTGGACCATCCATCCTCCGGGCCCATTCATCAGCCAGGGAGAAACTTTCCTCCTCCCTCCCCGAGCCATTCATCACCCGCGCTGAAGCGGGAGTTTTGTCTCCGGCTCCATGCGCTGTGCTTGGACCTTTGCTCGAGGAGCAGCTCCCGGGGGCTTCCCTGCCCCCTGCGGAGGCCGCAGCCCCTCCAGCCCGGGTGCTTGGGCAGGGGCAGGGCCGGGGGCTGGGCGCCGTGCCCGCGGCCGCGCTCGGGCAGGGCAGCACCAGCACGGCGCTGGGACCCGGGTCCTCTCCCCGGCGCTGGGAGGTTTCTGCCCCACTCTGGGTCCAGGCAAACCCGTGGAGACACCGGGCGATGGTTTGCCTTGAGCCCACCCCGCGTTACAGAAACACTTGTTTCACCTGGCAGAAGAGATCCCTGGAGATGAGTAACCCAGGGCCGTGTTACATGCATCGATGGATGGACAGGGGCTATCTGCACAGAGAGCAGATGAGGCTGACAGACAGGTGCCATGTTAGCCAGAGTCACCGTTAAGTTTAGACCTAGCCTCTAAAAATACAGCACAAGTGGAAAGTTTGCACGGGCCGGGGGCGGGGGGCTAGGGCCGCCTTTGTTCGGGGCTGAGTGATACCCATTGTTTGCCAGAGCAGAGAAGAGGGGAAATTAATTGCAACCAATTAATAATTAATCCCATTTAAACAGCTTTATTATCTCCCCCAAACGAGAGGGAATTTGTCTGATAACCCCCCGAAGACCAAATGTCAAGTTTAACCAAATAGTTATTGCTTTATCAAACAGAGTCTGCAAATAAATTAATCAAAAGCAAATATGTCCTTTGTGCGGCTCGTTTGCCTGTAATGGATGGATATGAAGATTTGCCGATATTATGGTCTGTCATTCAATCTAACAAAGTGAACATTTATTGCATATATATTAAAAATTATCCCGGATCCGAGCGGGGCTGGCGATGCCGTTATTGGAGTCTTCCCAGAGGTGAAGTCCCCTCGGATGGGCGCGGGGAGGGCTCCCACCGCCCCTTCCAGGCGGGTCCCCTTGGAACACGTTTCAAAATTGCTTCAATGCACCGCTAAATTGAGCTGTTTTACTAACTGTCCGCAACACCACAAACAGTTTGAGGAGCTAATGGACGCGTGTTATAAAAATAGTGGACGTAAGCCACGGCAGAGGCCACGGACTGGCCCAGGAGTGAGGGCCGCGGACTCCGCGCCGGGAAACAACCCCGCTTTGTCCGCCTCTCGGTTACATCATTTTCTAATTAGGCATAAAATTGTCTTCATACACTGGTATCGCTGGCTTCATAAACATAACCATTATGGTTCATAAGGATCCCATTGTGGGGGCCGCTGCTCAAAATAGAAAAGGACTTGGAGAGGCACAGAGAAAAAAACCCTCCTCTTTGTTTCCTCTTTTGAGAAGATGGATGGGCCATGTCACGCAGAAGATGACTTTGGACTATTAAATTGTCAGAAAGGAAGCGTTTCCCTCATAATAAGGGTTTATGGGGAATTAGAGAGCTGGGCTCTGGAGGAGACAGATCGGAGGCTAATAAGGGGGAAAGATAAGCTCGTAAAAATAAAACCGCTGGGGAAGGGAAATGGCCTCGGTAAATGATGGCCATGATTACTTGGGATTCATGTGAGAAGAAAGAGGGACATCGCTCCCCGTCAGGTTGCCCCTGAAGTGCGCGGACCTCGCCTGCTCGGCGGGTGTTTCGGGACAGCCCCCCCCCCTTCCCACCAGCCCTGGTCTCCACACGGGGCCCAAGCCTCTCTCTGCCCTTTCCTGCCTCCCAAGGAAAAGCTCTGGCTGGGGGCAGCGTTATGACAAGCAATGAATGGCGGTGCCAAGCAGGGACATAATTATCCCCGGGCGGGAAGGTCCAGCTCAGCCCTCGCCCGGGTGGGAGCGCGGCGCTAAGTGGATGGAGATGGATGGAGCCGCTCCGAGCCCCCGACGCAGTGTCAGACCCGGGACAATGACTGTCTCCAGAGGGGAGGACAGACTGCCTGCCACTGACCCCTGCGCACCGGCCGCTGGCGGCCCCGAGGAGCCGATGTGCAATTTGCCGGATTCAGTTTACAATAACCCGACTCGACATAAATAACTCCCATGCTGTGTCTACGCCTGCGTGACCTCGTGAACCCGCGCGAAAACACTGCCGCATTGATCCCGCGCCCCCCCCCC
>NW_017729033.1:62908150-62915420 GCF_001723915.1 Gavialis gangeticus | reverse complement strand
TTCCGGCCCCCGCCGCGGGCTCCTCGGGACGAGCTGCGGCCCCCAGGTCCCCGCACCCGGCCTGGCCCAGGCTGGAGCCCCACGCGCCCCGCCGCACAGCCCCAGCGGCCCGGCTCCCTGGGGCTGCAGGCAGTGCCCCTCTCTATGCACGGGCCAGGCCTGGGCCCGATCAGGCGTCGCCTGCTTGAGCTGGGACTAGGCCGCAGCCGGCGCTGCCCGGGCCCGGGGCATGCCCAGCCGCGCGCCGCAAGGAGCGCCTGCGATGTATTGTCAGGAGTCTTGTCTTGTGTCACTCGGCCAAATAAAGCAGCACTGTATAGTCCCACTTCACTCTGCGCGTTGCCACCTGGACCCGTCTGCAACGAGCTCCAGGGGCCGCTCCCATGCGTGGCCTGGTTCAGCCGCGGAGCCTGGGGCCGGGCTGGGCTCTCCAGCCAAGGCCGGCGCACCGCGAGCGTTGTCCCTGCCGCTCGGCGCGGGCCGCGGCGGGAGCCTGGAAAAGGAGTACGAGGAGTGAAGCGAAGGGGTGGACGAGGCAGGGTCCTTCCTGCCCCGTCCCGCAGAGCCCCCGGGGAAGCGGCTGTGGTGCTCCCCGTGTGGCGTGACAGATGGAAATCTCCCCGCGGACCCGCAACGAAAGGAGCCACCCTTTCTTCTTTTCTTCTCCTGTTAACTTTTGTGTTAAATGTTAACAACCTGGTAGGATCCATTATGTAGCGATTACCAAGTGAATGTTGACTCCAACAGTGACTTCTTTTCTAGCTATTCTCAAGCTGCCCT
Organism: Gavialis gangeticus; assembly: GCF_001723915.1. Taxonomy (NCBI): domain Eukaryota; kingdom Metazoa; phylum Chordata; order Crocodylia; family Gavialidae; genus Gavialis; species Gavialis gangeticus. Next base: position 62,914,640 of record NW_017729033.1, on the reverse strand, counting down.
CCCACGCAGATTTATGTATTTTTTATATTAAATTCCTTCTATCATTAAGCCTGCTCTCTTGTTGACTTTTATTGACCCCCTGCCCCTGTCTCCATACTTTTCCATATTTAATACTGCAACATTTTTTCCAATGCTCTCCCGGCTTTGTTACCTCCCAGTTGACTGCTGTCCCTAATGGCATGTGCTGTTTGCTCTGTTGTTGAACTTGGTAGGGTCACATAGTCTTGTGCTGTGATATTCTATGCATTCCCAACCTTGCTATTCTGATAAGGTGCCTTGTATAACAAGCTTTTTTTCCCTTAGCTACCAACTTCCTAATGACTTAAACAAACACCTTCCCTAATGATCCCCTAGGCTTCCTAGTCTCTTTGGGGTTTTGTTTAGCTGAACTCCTAATGCTCGCCCTGTCCTACTGGCAGTTTGGCCTTTCTGACCTGAGACATCGCAGCTCTTCTCCTTGGAGCGGGTTGCCTTGTCCAGCTCCTCCTGGGCCAAAGGCCAGGATCATGGGAGCACTGCATGCCACCAGCTGCTTGAGGTGACACCGAGTTACAAAGAACCGCAAAGGAAACTTCAGCTCACACAGGCAAATGAATGTGTTCATTTATCTCTCCTAATTCCACACTTTGCTGCATGCCTGGGACATGCAGCTTGGCTGATGGAGAGAATATGTAAAGGAATAAATGTCCTCCCCAAGAAAGATTGGCTTCTTGTAGCCGGTCTGTTCAGTATCATTATGTGACCAATTTCCAGAATTGAAGTTGCCTGGTGTTTTGATTCTTCCCTGCCTGTGCATTTGTGCCCTGGAGGTCCCTTCAAAATGGATACTAATTGTTGGGGCTGCACACTGCTGGCTGCTAAAATGCCCCAGGGCTCCAAGGACCTGCTCCTCAATGGCTTAATTGACAAGGACTTGTCTGTATTTAGGAGCAGCTGGTCCAAAGCATTGGCACATCAGTGCAATCTTAACACAGCATCCCTAGCCTGGAGGAGTATGAGGGTAAACGTGGTTAAAATGAAGGAAGATTTATAGTCAGCCCCCTTGGGTAATGCGACAGAAGACAGCTACCAAGATTTTGCCCTAGTAGGGGTTTCATTCATCAGCTTCCCAGCCTTAGTAACATGTCTAGGAGCCACGTTCCAGCTATTATTAATAATAGGAGGTGGCCATTTAGAACAATTAGGCAGGTGACAATATTCCACAATAATGCATTGGCTCTAAACGAGACAGGGGAGCTACTAACAAACAAATCTGTAGTTGAACAACACTGGGATTGTTCAGGAAGCGCCGCAGTGAGCACCACAGCTCCTTCCCAGTTGGTTTTAGCCCGATCCAAGAGGCGGCGAGCCATCATTTATATAGAAAGTTTGCAGCCCAGAGTGAAATGTGTTACCAGCTAAATTATGACGGGCTTCGTTTTACAACGTTAATAAGGGAAGCTGGGACTGAGCTTCTCACAAGGAAATAGCTGCTTTAAAACACGCATCATTACATTTAAGCTACATCTGGGTTTTAAAATGAAACTGCAATTAGGACTCCAGCGTATTTAATTTCAGGTCATAAAAGCAGATATTTTATTTCGCGGGGTTTTTAACATGCACAGTTCCCCTTCTCCCGATGTAAAAGATTGCATTGCTAAACGAGGCAGGCTATTTTGCCGTAGACTTATTCAGCGCTTTACAAAGCAGGTTTATTGCATGGTTTAAAATTAAGGTTTTTTGTTGTTGCTGAAATGTGTGGGAAATACTTTTCTGTTCACACAGCTCGCCCTGTGAATAGGGATAATAGGTTTGGGATCTGCATTGAAATTTGAAGTTTTTAAACAGAAATTCCCTAACTTTTGCTCGTTTTCTGAACTTTTTTTGCAGGAACAATGCCAACATTGAAGCCCTCGGTTGGAGTCTGCACAGTTGGAGATCTTTGGTGCCATTTTAGACATCTTTGGATTTCATCAATCAAACTGACTGCAATTTTCCATAAAAACCCTGAATTTGGGTCAGAAAGTGGGCAAAGCAGATAAAGATCATTCGAGCTGTCTTATGAGATGATAAATAGATACCCTTTCAGTCCAACAATGCAAGAAGTGCAGTTTTGTAATTCACTTCCATTGGTTTTGAATGCAGTGAGTCGAAACAATTTATACATGTTTTCCCATGGTTTAGAAGATGTCTTTACATACTTGTCAATAGTAACTTGACCTTTTTCCCCACTGAGTTACCAAGTGGTTTTTTTTCTTCCACAGTACAGAAAAGGATTTTTTTTTCTGTTAGCGACTAAATCAATAGATTATTTCTTCTTGTCCTAAGCAACAGCAGATTGTAGATAGCTCGTAGCAAGCCGCACTCCGCTGTGCTGTTTTGCCATGTGCTGCTTTAGAGACAGGTGGTCCGAGCTGGGTTTTAAACAAACCTGTTGGACTTGCTTCGAGCATATTCTTGAACTTGACGAATAGCCTAAAGGTGAAGGAAGACAAGTCCTACCAGAAACCAAATCCCAGAAAGAAACCCGGCAGACTGCCTCATGACCTCAAAGACCGCTTGAAATCTTAACTGAAAGGATGTGGGTGAAAAAAGCAGGGTTACAGTTCTTTCTTTTTCTTTTCACAGTAAAACAAGTCATTCTGATCCTGGCTGATACACTGTCTGCCACACGCTCACTGTTGTGTTTGACCCAGGCTCTCGTGACTTTCCCTCCCCAAACTGCCCGACTGTGTCAGCTTGTTTTCGTTCATTGCGTTTAGACGGATTCATAATTTAAGCTTTCCTGGGCGGCTGAAGGGTCGGAGTCCTACATGACAATGTGCTCTCTTTGCGACGGTCCAGTGGGTGGGCTGGTACATACAGACACACGTGCTCATTTCCTGTTATCACACAGTCCCGAGCTGTGCATGGGTGTGTGTAAACCCCATTAGTAATTAAAGCAAGGATAACGTCACTCTGGAGAACTGTTGTTCTTAGGTGATGCACAAGGGGGGTAAATACTCTTATTCTGCGCAGCTGGGGAAACTGAAGCACAGAGATGCTAAGTAATGCCCCCAAGGTTAGGGAAGGAGTCAGTGGCAGAGCGGGGAATGGAGCCCAAGTCTCTTGACCCACGTCCCCTGCAACGGAGCAGGCTGTATAAACCCCACACCTCAAATGCTGTCCCAGGAAGACTCGGGAGTGCTCCTCACACCCTCCTGGTCTTCCTGCTTAACTAACTAGGGATGTAGGCATCATTCCTTCCTCTTCGCTTGGCTTGAAGGGGAGCGGAAGGAGGGATGTGATGAGCTTTTTTCACCCTTAACCCCTTTCATTCTGCAATTTACTGTAAACAGAGCTTGCTCACAAACAGGCAGCAGCGCGACACACCTTCAAGCAAAGTTCTGTGTCCTCCAGAAGGGCCTATTCCAGCGAGCAAGACCCCTGATTAAACTAACTGGAGTTCTGTAGAGTGAGGACTGGGGTATTTCACCAGGAGCTGGAAAACACATATTCCTGTCCCTGGCCGGACAGGATGTGCAAGACAGGGGCCTCTGCTCAGAGTTTATTCCGGGCCGACCTCAGAGTAAGTGAAAAGCTTCTTCTGCCAGCTCTGTTACATGCAATATGCCATATATATGCCAATACATATATTCATAGATTCATAGACATTAGGGCTGGAAGGGATCTCGGAAGATCATCGAGTCCAGCTCCCTGCCCAAAGGGCAGGAAGTCAGCAGGGGTCATAGGGTCCCAGCAAGACAGACATCCAAATATGCCCACGTGCATGCGCACGCACGCACACACTAGATAGATAGATATCCGTATATATGTCTAGGTGCTTACATATGTACACATATATATGCCTGCATATGTACATATACACAACGTATAGACATATATGTGTGTATGTTTATACATATATGCGTGTACATACACATGCGTGTGGATAGGTACAGAATGTATGGATGTGTGGGTGCGTGTGTGCATGGTTAGGGAGGAAGGACTGTCATTCTTACCTTTTCCCCACAACATTAGTGGCATTTCAGCTAATGGATAAGGCAGCCTCTGACCCTCAGCCTTCTCCAATGTAGCTGGTAAAAGCTGTTTTTCTGTTAATTACATTTGTAACATAAGCTGATGTAGGTTTCCCATTAAAACAACCCTGAAAATATTGACGCTGGTATATCTGGGGAAACGTGATCATGGGCACGTGCATCCTAGCACCGGGTATTTCACTTTTGCTCCCCAAATCGCTCAGACATCGGTTTAAATTCCTAAGTTCTTCGATACTTTCCTGTCTGAAGCCCCCTCGCCGTGTCACTAAAATAACGTTGTGTTTGCCGGGGATCTTTTTCCAAGGTGCAGGGGATTAACCAGGAGCTGCAGGGGACAACGCACCAACGCCCCCTTCTCCACGCAGCACTGTGTGAAGTTTGCCGAGAGGCTGAACAAGCCGGCCAGGCACCACGGTCCGTCCCCTGGCCGTCAGGGGCTTCATAGATCGGTCCCTTAGGTCTTAAAGAGAGTAATTAGTAATAAGCAAATCCTGTTGTTTCTAATTGTTCTCACCCCTAAAGGGAATACTTTCGAGGAGTTTGATTCAGCTCTCCCTAAAGATGACAACACTGAGCCTCTTCCCACATTGACAACAGTTTACCCGCCTTTTGAGCAAGTGGCGAATTAAAATATTTTATTACCAAATGTTTCCTTTCGCGCATGATGTCGGAACAACAGCGCAGTCTGGAGAAGCCCCTCTGCTATTCGTGCCGAGGCCGACCCTGCAGCACAGACTTCATCCCCTCCTTCCCTCCCCCGCATTAAACTCGACGGGAGTTTGCAGCGCGAGGCTGGAGCGGGCCGGGCCGGGCCGGGCACACGCGCGACACCGAGCTGCCCTGACTGCAGTGACGCTCCCTAACTGTGCGACCCAGCCCAGCGCAGGCGAGATCCTTCATTTGTGCGGGACCCTCATTTCGTCTAAACCCAACGGGAATTTTGGCGTTGTCTTAAAAGTCTTGATTAGGAGCGGCTGCTTCCTGTTTATTTCTGCTTTACAGTTCTTAGAAGTGCTCGTCCGAGCCCTCCTACCTGCGGGAGAGAGCACCCAAATGTGGCAGCGCTGGCACAGTATTTCTGCTCCTTTCCTCGCCTCTCTCCCCCTCCCCCTGCCTTTGCTACAGGAAGATTTATGGAGCCCAAACAATGTGAAGAGCCTGCTCGTGGAGTCTTTACCCAGGCAGCTGAAGACAACGGGAGCCCTGCCTGAATAAAGACCGCAGGACTGCTCTGAGCTCTGGTTTTCTTGAGGAACCGGAACGCAAGGACTTCGCGTTATTTTGGCCTTACATGAGGCTGCCAGAGGCATCGGAAAGGCCGGCGAACGATGTAACAAGCCTAAATGGTTGGAAACAATTACTTCACGCCACTCAGTGACTTATCCTGTAACAAGTGTCAGTCCCTTCGCGGACTGAAACGAGAACAAAGATCCTGGGTCGTAAAAAAATACTCTAGTTTCCAAAATTAAACAGAGCCTAAGAGAAGAGAGACCCCTGGAGATACTTCTCAAAAGCCGGCGTGGATCCTGAGAGCGATGCTTGTATCTGGCCTGAGCTCCCAAATCCGAGATCATTTGCAAAACCAGGGGCCAGAAGACAGCTTTCAGAAGGCGGCCAACTTGTGTGCAGCCCTGGGGAGGGGGGAGGGGACTAGTCTCTTCTCAGGCAATAACGCTTTGAAAAATATCTCGCGTCAGGTTACTCTGTTGTAGGCAGCTGGTTATAAATAGCTGTTCCCCGTGGCGCCTTCTACCCATGCTAAAGGCTGTCGTGTACACACGTACCTGCAGCTCGCCTACTCTCTACACCCCGGCCATTGCATTTTTGCAGTGTGTAAGTCTCTGCGAACTCTGTGCGCAGCACAGTCTCCTGGCTGGGGCTCTTAGGCAGCGCCGCAGTACAATAAGAAGCAGCAGGCTCCGGCCTCCAATCGCTGCCCCATGCACGCGGCGGCAGAGGGAGCGGGGGCAGAGATCCGCCCTGTGGGCCAGGGCGAGCGAGGACGCCTGCGAGGCGGCTCTGCCCGGCTCCTGCTCTTGGCCGTGGCCCGGGCCGAGGCGCGTGGCAGCATGCGTTGAACCCGGTGCCAGCTGCCGCTGGGCGTGCGGCGGGTGCTGGGGCCATCGCCCGCGGCCTGGGCTGCACCTGCTCGAGGAAGCGCTGTTGATGAGCGCAGACTGCCTCTTGCACCGGTCACCAAACCGGACGGGGGCTGGAGCAGGCCCCGGAGCCCCGAAAGCAGGGAGCGGCGAGCGCTGGGTGTGTCTGTGGCCTCCCCCGGACCGCGGAAGGGAGGACGCGGTGTGCGGGGCGTCCCACCGCGCCGCGGGTCCCAGAAAGCATCCCGACGCCAGGGCCCCGCTCCTCGCTACGGCGTGAGCCAGGCTGCCCAGCGCCCGCTCCGCAGCCAGGGCCCCGGGCACGGCGCTCCCCGCCAGCCCCGTCCCGTCCCGTCCCGTCCCGTCCCGTCC
>NW_017729033.1:62906380-62906771 GCF_001723915.1 Gavialis gangeticus | reverse complement strand
CGCGGTGCAGGTGCAGGTGCCGGGGCCGCGCGCTCACACTGCGCCCGGCCCGGCAGGTGCTGCCCGCGCCCAGCGCCCAGCGCACACAAAGGCGCCGCCCGCGCCGGCTCGGGAGCACCGAGCATCGCTCATTGCCAGGGCGAGCGCGGCGGCTCCCACATTTCCTGTGGTGAAACCTGCATTGGCTGCTAATAGAGATCTAATTGATGGGCGAAGTCCCATTTCCGCGCTCTCTCCATTATTGCTCCAGCCAGGCTGTGGCGAAATATCCCAGTAATCGGATTTCGCAATTCCTCCAGGAGCCGGGCCCGGCTTCGCAGAACAGGAAAATCATTATTAAAAACGTTAGGGCGCAGGCTGGGAGGCCGCGGGCTGCCTCTTCTCGGCCCGG
>NW_017729033.1:62890729-62891017 GCF_001723915.1 Gavialis gangeticus | reverse complement strand
CCCAGCCGCCGCCCCCGTGAACCGCCGCCCGCAGCTGAAACCGAGTCGCCTTCCCGCGGGGAGCGCCCGGGGCCAGGCCGGGCGCAAGACCAGGCTGCCTCGGAGCGGACTCGGGCCCTTCCCGCGGCCAACGGAGCTGCGGCTTGGTTTTACCTACAGGGCGCGGGGGGGGGGCACCTAGCATAGCTCCACATGCCCGAGCGGCTCCAAATGCCTGGGCCCAGGGCTGGAGCTGTTATTTCTTGGGGTCACCCCCGCTGAGACGCGGCTGCGGGGCAGGTGCCGGCC
>NW_017729033.1:62868304-62885729 GCF_001723915.1 Gavialis gangeticus | reverse complement strand
CTCTTCCCGGCAGATGGCAAGAAGTCAGCCCCCGCCCGGCCTTGCCGGGGAGCCCCCTCGCCACAGCCGCCTCTTTTTCCGCGCGGTCCCGTTCAAAGCCACAGGAACCCCCGCGGCCGGGCACGGGGCCGCGTGGACACCTGGGGGCCACAGCGCCGCCCTGGAGCCCGGCCCCCTGCAGCGTCCTGGCTCCCCAGCCCCCGAACACCCCCCGGGGAGGATCGGCCGGGCCAAAGCGGCGCGGGACACCCTGCGCTGCGCTGCGCTGCGCTGCGTGCGCGGCGCGGTTCCCGCGGGCTCGGCAGCGGCGAGCCGGCCCGAGTGTGCAGGCATTCTAGACCGAGACGGCCGCTCGCCCGGCCCCCTTGATGGGTTTAATGAGGCGGAACACTATGAAGGGGGGATTTGAACTGGTCTAAATGATTGATGAAGCCAGGGGCAAGGCTGAGCTTTTTCCGGATAAAGCCCCATACAGCCCGGCATAATGGCTGGATAGTGGCAGGGCTGGGCTCCTTCAAAAGCCGTGGCCCAAACGTATTGAGAGAAAACAGGGAGGGAAGGTGCTCTGTTGTTACCTAATCAGTTTATGCACTGAGCCACCAGCCGCCTGAAGCAGGAGAGCGCTGGAGAGGAAGTGAGGAGGGTGAAAGGGGACATGGCTGACACACACACACCCCGCCGCCGCCCCCCGCTGCAGCGAGGCCCGCGCTCGGCCCCTCCAGCTGCCTGAGAACGCAGCATGGGACTGGGGCACTCGCTCCGGGGCCCTGAATGGGGCTGGGGGAGGGGGCGGGGCAGCGACACGGCAGATAGAACGTTGCAGATAGAATGTTGCAACTAGAATGTTGCAAATAGAACGTTCCCAGCCCATTCAGCACTGCCCCGCCCTCCCGCCCCCCGCGCGGGGCCCGGGGAGATCAGTAGGACTTGGTGGGGAGCAGCCGGCGCGGTGCCAAACGGACCTGCTCATTCACCCAGATCTACAGCGCCTTTAAAACAGCGCTGCTGAGGCTCAAGCCCTTCCGGGCTACAATACGAACACAACGCAAGTCGCCTCCCTACCCATTCGTATATCATATACATCTTTAGGTACATAAACCCACCTCTAGATCTACAGCAGTGACTCCCAACTGGGGAAGGGGAGGGGTTGAAAGCTTTTCAAGGAGAGTCACAAGATAAACCCAAAGATTTCAAATAGGAATCCAAAAGGATACTGACTTGTGGTCTGAGTTTTTTGCAGCAGAAAAAAACAAACCTTGTTTTACTATTTTCTTCACTCAAAAATCAGGTGAAACTAAGAGCTGACATTTTCCAAGGGGTGCCTTCAGGCCTAAAGGATTCACAGCCACTGATCTACAGGCTTATAAAGACAGGGCTGTTAAAGAAACTCTCAACAACTTAGTGGTGCTGAAGCGAAAACAAGAGAGTTTTAAATGCAGACACCTGCGGACTACCATAGTTGTCCCAACTTATTTCAACATATGTTTTGGTCCAAACTATATAGAAATTTGCACCTAGGGTTACAACTGCATCAGCTTTCTGCTGTTCAGGGTCAGGCTTCCTCTGTATTTGGATAGGGGAGTTTCAAGCCAAAGCTCGGATGAGGTATGTCAAGTGGGGTGAATCAGTATATGCCATTCTGTTCTCCAAGCAGTTGCTCAGCCTAGGACTGGACACTACATGGATGGAAATGCTTTCTACAGTGTAGAAATGAGGGCTTGAAAGTGACTTTAAAATGGCCAACCACCTCATGGTTCGATTACACAACTAAAAAACTGATTTGGCTACATTAGTGTAAATCCCTGGTATGGTAAGTCCTTTCTTTAGAGTGAGATTTACCTGTTCCGAAATAAATAAATAAATAAATCCCCCCCCCCAAAATTAACCCCTCCCAAAAAATAATGACTCAATTCAGTGCTGCTAAAATTTGTCAAAAACCTGTGTTCATGTGCATGTGTGCACAGCAGCAGCTAGTAGCTATTAGCTAAGGCCTGATCTCTAAAAACTTCTATCCAAGCACAGTTCTTCCTCCCATGAAGGGTCCCACCGAGTCCCGTTGGAGCAAGCACAATGTTCCATAGCATTTGCCAGAACAACTCCCAAGTAGCATTTCAGTAATGAGCAAAGTGATTTCTAATTTAGCCATGCACAATCTGTTCCTGTAAAGTGGAACTCTGAACTAAACAGTCCCAATATAAGGATTCATCCTGGAGTCCATTTAAGAAATGATCCTGTATGCTTATGTTTATAATTCCCACTTCAGTCCTATGCTGCTTTGACACTATCACATTGGCCTAAATGCTGCTTTCAGCACCCTTTAAGAAAAGAGCACTGTAACAAAAGTAAAGTAACTGTGTCATTTATTTATATACATATTTAAATAAAGGAACATTCTGAAAACAGTTTGCTGCAATTATATCCATGCCTGGATCTATCTTTTTAATACTGTTTTAAAGTGTATCACTACTTTATACCATTGTACAGATCTAAGATACCAGGATACCAGGATCTACGATACCAGGATACCAGGATATCAGAAAAAGAAAAAGGTGATTACTCATTTTCTCCTGTTTGTCTCTTTCACTTCGGGCTTGGTTATCTTCTTTGGGGCCAGTCCTACATTGCTGACTCAGACAAAATGTCCACTGAAGTCAGTGAGCTGAATTTCATTCTTCTGTCTTAAGTAACTCTGTTGACTTCAGTGGACCTTCGTGGCTGAGCAAAATGAACAGGATTTGGTCCAAAGGCTAACAGAAAGTACCTTGTAAAGACTTACATAAATGGTTCCACTGACAGACTCCTTCACAACTACATACATCAGTGTTTACACAACTGGGCTCTAGTGAGATGAGGATTGGAAGAGAAGCCTTACTTTAACAGGACCATTTAACTAGCTGCACACTAGACAAAATTTTCTGCAATTCAGGAAGTTAGGGAAAATAATGGAATGTTATTAGGAAACATGCAGGAAGGGTGATTCATGTGCATTACCTTGCAAAGCGATAGCAAAATACTTAAAAAAAATATAAGGGACAAAGGAAGTCGGTGAGTTAAATGGAATTATTAGTACATTTTAAATTTATTCCATGCAAGTGAAAGAAAACACTGTCCCAGTGGCAAGGGAAAATTATAAATTGCTGATTATCTTTTTAAACACTGGATTATTTTTCCTACACAGACTCTATCTATTCCACCAATCTGTTTTTATGTCTATATTATCTTTAATATTGACAACAATATAAATGGTGTTCCACAGTGCCCTATCTCCAAAGATTTCTATGCACTATTTAAACAAGAATGAAACTTATTTATATAAAGCACCTTCCTTGTGCAAATTTCACAGCACCAAAGCACATAATAAACTAGGATTGTTTCACAACATCCCTATGGTAAATATATCTATCTCACCACTTCCAGACTCCCAAAATCTGTAGCTACTTCTGAACTGAATGTCCTGCTGAGGTCAAACTGCAAATGGTGGTATCAGAAGGTACCAGGAACCTAATTTGACTCTTAGTTCAGTTGTTAGAAGACTGAACTGTATTACCTCCTATTAGTGATATTACTATTGAGCCCTGACCCTTTACCTTTTCTTAGAAATTCTGCAGTAGTGGGGTTGGGGGAGATCAGAGGTCTAGAAAACATGACATACAAGAAAAGGTTGAAAGAACTAGGATTATTTAGTCTGAAGAAGAGAGGAAGGAGGTGGGATTTGATAACAGCCTTCAAATAGCTAAAGGTTGGTTATATAGAAGATGGCAACAGACTGTTCTGTGGTGACAGGGGACTTGACAAGGAGTAAAGATCTTACACTGTAGCAATGAAAATTTAAGTTGGATATAAGGAAGAACTTTCACACTGTGGAGGGTAGCTAAGCATTGGAACAAACCACATAGATACATTATGGAATATGCATCATTGGGCACTTTTAAAAGCAGGTTAAACAAACAACTGGCTCCGATGGCTTAGATGGGGATCACCAGCCCTATTTCTCTATGATTCTTCAAGGTGTGAGGACCAATGTTTGGTAGACCTTACTAGAAGGAGCATGGGAATATGTAGGGAAGGTGCCAGCTCCATAGCATGCCAACTCTCATAGTGACACCATAGCAAATTCTCTATAGATGCTCCACAACTAAAGATGGTTGTATGGACCACAGGCTTTTTTAAAAATAATTATAACTCTCAATTATAATAAATAAAAATCCCAGTCCTGTGTGGAATTACATGTTAACTAACTTTACTGTTTCCCTTGACACCTCTGTACTGAGCATGGGGGGTGGGAGAAGAGAAGATATTAGGAATAATTCATTAATTATATGCAATGGCTAGGCAGGGAGCAAGACTTCAATAGGAACAATGATGCCAAAGACACTACAGGTGCAGGGAAGTGCAGAGAGGGTCAATCAATGTTGACAAATTTCCAAGGATCCATCAACATTAGTGGCTGAACCACCTAGCAGTTCTGTGTCATAGGGGACAGGGGGGAAAATCTACATGTCAAAGCCTATTCCTTTCTTAATAGAGTAACAGAATTCAAACTACATACAGATATGCATACATTTCATGTCCTTTCAATATTTTCTTCATTTGTAAGAGAGATATTGTTATTTTTATTAATAAGAAGGGAAGTGTTTCTTCATAGAATGCCAACAGTGTACAAGGTTCTGGGTATTAGACAAGCTTTTCGGTATCCCAACCAGTCAGCTGGTCCAATAAAAAGTATCACTCACAAAAATTCTTGCCCCTCACATATTTCCTGGCCAACCATGACTACATCACTTTAGCACTACCATAGCTATGACCCTTTTCAAATCACATAAATAACAACTGGGTGTGTGCACACAGGTACACATTCCCCCAACCCATCAGTGGGTGTAGACCATACTATGAGATAAACAGCATTTATCCTCCCCACAGATCCCCTTCCCTTCCAGAACTACATTCCAAAATGTAATAGTTTATTTTGAAAAACCCTTAAGAGTCAAATAAATGCTTCGTACTTTCTAAAAAATATGGACTCTCTCCCCGCAAAATGATATGACAGCTAATATGTAGTCATGTTTATGAACCAACATAGTGCATCTAGAGTTGGTATGACACTATATGGTCCCCCCACATTCAGCAAGGCACTTATGCTTGTGTTTAACATTAAGTGTGTTAGATCACAGTTTTAAAACAAGACTCTTTCTAAAGTACCTTCCTGAATCTGTCCCTGTATGTGTAGAACCCCAGTTTTACAATGGTAAAAGTTGTTTGTTTCAAGCCCTGGGAAATATGTGGGATACATGGAATACATGGGTGCTGTGTTGCAGTATGTAGGTTTTAGACCATTGATCTTATTTTTGAGGACTGCCAGAATTCCCTCTTGGCTTTGGTTCATGTGAAAAATGCAATCAGCCCAGACTCACTACAATAAAACCTTTACCTCCCACTATGTGCAATATTTATAAAATCAGTTAAACAAAATAAAGGAAACAAGAAGTTCCACCCAAATCTTCTAGGCTAAAGGTGGTTAAAAGTGGTTAACGTAACTCAATATGCAGAGGCAACAGGCTGCCAATATTACTTAGGTGTCCTAATGCAGACTTAACTTAGGAACCCCGTTTTTGTCTTAGAGCATTATTTCCATAGGGAGAATGCTAAATGCTTTATTTTGATTCAGAGTTTTATTTACAATATTTGCTTTGTGCCTAGAGACTTTTCTTTTCTCTAACTGTCATAGCATGCCATCGTTTGAAAGGTTCTCAACCATTTTGATAGCTTTCACAACAAAAAGTGCAGTCAAAGAAATGAGTAACAAAGATTAGCTGTGAAGTGTTCCATTTGGCTTTTTTCAGAGGCTCCTCCTGTCAGTGGTCAGTTATTATAAAAGAAGAACAAAGTTCCAAAGCTGCCTGCAGTTCCATTCAAATGCTCTGTTGCCCAGGCAGGCAGGCCAGCAGCCAGAAGCCAGCAGGCAAAATTTAACAGCCACGCTTCAAAACGCTAGTAACAGCTATCAATGGATCCATAACTCTTAGCCCTCTAGATATGGGGTCATCTTTCAATACTACCCCACTGTCATATACAACATTTGTCTTGTCCCACATTCAACTAATTGTGTCAATCTATGGGGTGACTATATAATACACATATACAATAGCACAATGAAAGCAATAATCTCCTACCCAGTTTCTTTATTTATTTAAGTGCTATTACAAAGTTTCCTGCAGCAAAGAGAAGCTGGGAGGCTACAACCTATTCCAGGCCTGCAATGACTACTTAAATGAATGGAACAACAAAAAACTTAAATAATTTACCTGTTTCTTATGACCATTTTTTCATCATTATAAACCTAGCAAGTACATGAAATAAAACAGTGACTTTACTGTTATTCCTAAACTTTGACATAAAAAGATGAAGCAAAGCTAATACATATAAGATTGTGATATTTGTATAATTACTTTTCCTACAGACTTTTTAAGAGGAATTAAATTTATATGAGTAAATGTAAATGCAGACCATATATAAGATAGCTCTGAGCTTTCTCAGTTTAATGATTTTGTGGTTCTAGGTTTTGAAGTACTAATAGCATTATGAATCTTTAACTTAACTTCTGTAGCAGCAAAAATATTTCTTCTTGATTCAAAATTTAGTTTAAAGCATAACAATAACATTTCAGGTACTGCTGTTCTCAGCGTCACTGAATTGAATGCAAAATATCTACAGTTGGCTAACATCTAGAAGCCTTCCTAATAGAACATGGCTTATTTCTGTTTTTTCATCACCAATTCATCCCGCCCTATCCTAGGGATGTTACTAGCAACCATCCTGTTCGGATAGCTTTAAGAGTGTTAGTATAAGTTGTTACATTTGCCTGGGGACTGCAGGGGGGAACAGCAGAACAAAAGGCAGAAGACTGCTCTCTGAATAAATAAGCGTTATCATTCTATAAGCTTAACTCCTTGGTCTTTTGAGAACACCACATGGTAGCAGGAATGGGGTGTGAAGACAAAAAAAAATGGAGCATCTCAAAATTCCAGAGGAGTTAAAGCTGTCCAGCAAAGCAGCAGAAAACCGGAAGAAATTTAAGCAGAGCTTCACCGTGTATATAATGGCCAGTGGAGCTACAGAGAAAGAAGATTCACTAAAAGTATCTATTTTTTAAAATATAGCAAGCCCAGGAGCTCTGTTTCTTTATAATAGCCTACAACTGTCAGAAGGAGAACAGAAAAGCTATGGCACAATAATAAAAAAGTTTGAAGAATATTGTATTCCCAAACAAAATAAAACCTTTGAACAGCATAATTTCCTTATGAGACAGCAGCAAGAATGAGAGACAATACAAGAGTGTGTCAAAGACCTCAGACTGCTGAGCCAGATATGCAACTTTGGAGACCTAAAAGTGTACAAGATCAGAGACCAAACAGTATTGGGTATATGAGATACAAGCCTCAGGAAAAGGCTGCTAGAGGATCCTTGGCTGCTTGAGCTTAATTTGGAAAAGGCAGTTAAAATGTGCCAAGTGGCCAAATGACTAAGATAAGAAATGCTAGGCTTCAGAAGCTCAAGGAAAAAAGCAGAACAAGCTGAACTAGACAGGATTACAAGACTGCAAAAACCTAAGGCAACACACAAACAATACAGAAAGGAGGACCTCGCTATGAAGCAGGCAAGCGGAAGCTAAAGAGAATTTTCTGAAGAAACAATGATCAGCTGCAGATGCTGTGGGTGGATGTTACCACAAACCCATGCAATGCCCTGCATTTGTTAAGTGTTTGTGCACTGCATGTTAGACACAAGGGTAATATAGTAAAAATTTAGTTTGTAACAGTCCCAGGAAAGCTAGTGTCAATTATTGGGTTGCAAACATGTAAAACTGTAGGTTTGATAAAGAGAATGGATGACATTGAGGGACTACAAAGCAAGAACATAGGGCTCTTATACATATGTAGGGAACCTGTTCCAATGTGCTACAATTCCAGTGTGTCAGCAGCCTCCAGTGTCATGTGTATCAGTGTCCCTGCGCTGAAAGATGGTGGCAGGGTGCTTTAAAGCTTGTTCAATGAGCTTTAGTTCGAAGCACCCCAACACCATCTTTCAGTACAGGGATGTGGATACACAGGACACTCCAGGCACTTTTAACTATCACAGTTCTCATAGCTATGCTAATTAAAGTGCCCCCCATGCCTCCCAGAGCATGTGTATGAACACCCATAGTTCTCAGCGTTTTATGATATGTTTCAAGTCACAGGGAAGTTGTTATCTTAGTACAAGATAGAATTAAGAGAACAAAATACTTTCACCTTACATGCTCCAAGAAATGTTCCCCTTGTACTAAAGGAAAAACTGAAAAAGGAATTAGATAGATTAGTCAACATGGACATAGTAGAAAAAGTAGAGCAACCAACTGCTTGGGTTCATCCACTGGTCATAATAGGAAAAAAAAATGGATCCTTGAGATTGTGTCTGGATCCTAAGCAAATGAACAGGTACATCAAAAGGGAGCATTTACCCATTACCACCACAGAAGAGGTTTTTGGCAATGTGGTAGAAGCTAAGTATTTCTCCACTTTGGATGTCTCTTCTGGGGTTTGGCAAGTTCCCCTAGAAAAGAACAGCTAGATTATGTACCTTCAATACACTCTTTGGAAGGTATTGCTTTCATAGGCTTCCTTTTGGACTGTGTTCTGCATCTGAAGTATTTCACAGAAAGGTGCAACAAACTTTTGAAGGTCTTGATAGAACCATTACAAACATGCCACTCCCTACAGATAAGGAAGGACTGCAAAGATTACTGGGAAAGATCAGTTCTGTAGGGAAATATCTACCTAATTTAGCAGAGCAGACCAAACACCTTAGATCACTCCTACGAAAGAATGTTCAGTGGATAAGGGAACATGAAGATGAAGCTGAATTTAAAAACTGAAGGAAAAAATAATGAAAGCTCTGATACTAAAATACTATGACCCTAAAAGACCCATCAGGTTGTCAACAGATGCTTCTAAAGAAGGTATT
The DNA here is from genome assembly GCF_001723915.1 of Gavialis gangeticus. Classification (NCBI taxonomy): domain Eukaryota; kingdom Metazoa; phylum Chordata; order Crocodylia; family Gavialidae; genus Gavialis; species Gavialis gangeticus. The sequence continues at coordinate 62,876,729 of NW_017729033.1, read as the reverse complement.
GAAGCAGCTTTGCTTCAAAAACATAGGGATATTTGGAGACAACTAGGGCAGTCTCTAAGTCAGAGTGTCTATATGCAGAAATTGAGAAAAAAAGTTTAGCTCTGGTATATGGCTGTAAGAAATTTCATATATTCACCTATGGGAAACTTGTGATAGCTGAAACTGATTGTAAACCTTTGGTTACTATAGCAAAGAAAGGGTTATCAGACATGCCACACAGATTACAGATATTTCTTTCAACTGCAAATGTATGATCTAGAGACATACAGAACATGTCAGGAAAACATCTACTTATTGTAGATATGTTGTCTGGAGCATATGACACAACAGAACATGACAGAATTCCAGACTCAGACATAGAACATGTTAATCTAATTAAAAGAGTGATATCTGTCACTGATAAAATGTGGCACTAATTGCAGAAACTACTACTCAGGAAACCACATTGTAAAAAGTGATAACAGCTATTTGTGCTGGTTGGTCTGGAAGACATATACCTAGTCAGTACTGGATGGCATTTTGTTTGAAGGCTCATGTCTTGTTCCAGCAGTGCTAAAGAAAGACATGTTAGACAAAATACTGGAGGGGCATTAGGCATTGAAAAATGCAAAAGGAGAACAAGGGGTGCTCTATTTTGGCATAACATAAATAATGATATAGAAGGTGCTGTGAAGGTTTGTAAAACATGCCTAAAATATAGAACAGTGCAAAGAAAAGAGCCCGTGATTGTCATGGAGGAGCTCATTGCTCCATGGTAGCAAGTAGGCATCGACTTATTCATGCATACAGGAAAAAAAATGTATTAGTGCTGGATTATTATTCTCACTATCCTGAAATTGCATTGCTCAAGAGCATAGCAGCAAACCATGTCATAACTCACATTAAATTGATTTTTGCTAGACATGGGATTCCACAAATTGTGAGAACAGATAACGGACCTCAGTTCAACTGTCTTGATTTTAAAGAGTTTGCAAACCAATATGGGTCTGTCACAATACTTGAAGTCCTAAATACCCACAATACAATGGCTTGGTGGAAAATTGAATACAAATAGGTTAAGTACAGACAGTCAAAAAGTCCAAGGCTGAATTGATTCAGTCTTTGCAAGTTAGTATAAGCTGCAGAGATTAAACTGAGAAACAACTGGGCAGACATTCACTTTTGATTCAGGAAATGCAGCCACATACCTACAGTGGGTCAGGCTAGAAGCCAGGCAGTGCTACAGTATAGCTCCCTGGCATGTAGCCAGCATGGGCTGTGTGCTTGCTCCGTCTTCTTGCTGCCTCCAAGGTCTCTGGGATTTGCAGTTCAGAATTACAGCAGCAGAACTCTACAGGCCTCTTCCTGCTTCCAGGTGCCTCTGGGATTTGTAGTTCACAGTTGCTGCCAGCAGTAAGCTTTTAGCAGGGCAGAGCAGCTCTGTACTGGTGTGTGTGTGTGGGGGGGAGTTTAACCCCCCGTCCCTGGCCCCAGACCCCAGCTGGGGTTTGCCTGAGGAGCAGTCCCTGCCTTCCCCCACTACCCAACCCTTCTCTGCTGGAGCAGACAGTACAGCCCATCCCAGGGCTGGAAAGCATGCTGGGATGCTGGGAGACTGTGATTTAACTTGAACCAGGAATGGGTCTGGGACAGAATTTTCATAAACCGGTTTGACCCATATCAGTTAAGTCTGATACTACATTCAACCAGGTTTACCATAAACCAGTTTCAGCCATTTTGAAACTGGTTTATATGCACCGAACTTCTGTTCTATTACGTGTTTAAACCAGTTTCTGATGACTATAACCAATTTGTGTGTAACTTCTGCCCCTAGCCCTGGTGAAGAAATTGTTCAAAAAAGCTACAGATTCACACACCGATGATTACCTGTCACTCTTAAATTACATGGCAACACTCATGAAACATGGATTGTCCCCAGCAGAAGTGCTGTTTAACAGGAAACTCAAAGCCAGGCTACCAAATCTTGTGGATGATGCTCATCATAATGAAAATACAGACATGAAAATATTTTAAAAACTCAAACAAAAATGGTACTATGACAGGGGTTCCAGGGAGTTACTACAACAAAGATATGGCACTTATTTCAGATGGACAAATGTAGAAACAAAAAGCACTAGTTTCCCATTGAGTAGCTCCCAGATCCTACAAAGTAGGATCATAAAGTGGAGAAAAGAAGCAGCATCAAAAGATTCACCAAAAGAAACAGAGCTAACATCAAAGCAAAAAGAAATGACAGAGGAGACTGAAAATGACACAGAAGTAGAGACATCTGAACAAGGAAACCAGACAAGAACTGAAGCAATAAGGATTGAGAGTGTAGAGAAACTGAGACAATCACTTAGAGCTAAAAAGCCAACACAAAGACTAATAGAGGCCTTTTAAAATGTGCTTTAACAATGGGTTGAACTAAACTTCTAATGTTAGTATTACATGGGGTATGTTACATGTAAAGAGGGAAGATGAACAGATACCTTTAGGAGTGCAGGCAAGGTTCTCAGAGTAGATGTGATATCTTTTATTAGACCAGCTGAGTAGTTGGCAATAAGTTCTTAGCAAGCTTTCAGGTGCAATCGCCCTTCTTCAGACATAGGAAGTGTCTGCTTTAAGAATGTTATGTATAAGTCATTACATTTGTCCAGGAAGGCTGGAAGGAACAGCAGACCAGGAGGCAGAAGACTTCTCTCTGAGTAAATAAGCTTTATTGTTCTATAAGCTTAACTCCATGTTTTTTTGAGAACAACATACACTCTACATAGGGTTACCAATAATTTGACCCAGGGAGGATAGATCTGGCAAGCAGAGATTCTTTCAGTGAACTATACTTTCTTCACAACCCATAACAATCAGAAACATTTCATCCTGCTCACTGGAACTAGGGTTTCTCCATGACCACAGCTAGGTTACCTCTGGAGAAGACCATGCTCTACCAGTCTTCTGCAGGAAACAGCACTCACAGTCACTATTGACACATTCTTATCCAAATTTAGGTTACTATGCCCATAGTATTCACTAGCATAGGGTACACTGGAACTAGAAAAGCAGACTGGAATAATTAAGCTAAGATCATTAGTAGACCTAGATAATTAGACCAATATACAGTCCATTTGCCATACAGCATCCCAGTGGATCAAGAAAACTCAAGGTTTAAGAAAGCAAACTCAATCTCCCAGTTCATTCTATGTGACTGTTAAAAACTTACATGCCTTATCTAGAATGTCCATTTATTTACGGAGTGAACACCCCCTGATTGAGAAATAACCAGTCACCACCTGGAGAGCCTGAAAAGCACACTGAGAAGTAACTTGAAATATTGATGTGTCAATATCAATTTTTGATTGATCAAAGCTTCAAACTTTAGTTACTTCAAAACTCATCAGAAAAATCAGTATAGCACAAAAACCATTGAATAGACAACAAACGGGGTCTCTGGAACACTGTCACTCTACACCCAACCAACATCACTATCACTAGAGCAGACAAAAGAAATTTCAGAGTTAATAAAAAAAGCAGTATCAATACAAGCAATCTGCACAGCTCAACCAGGACAAAAATTTCCAGCCAATGTATAGGGAAGAAATAGAAAAAGCAATTAAATTGCTGAACACAGGGAAAGTGTTGGGACTTTGATAATACCCCACCAGAACATCTACATCATCTGGGGTGGGAAGAGTGTGGCAGGGCACTGTGGGTGCCTGCCACTTTAAGAACCTGGGGCTGGTAGCTACCAGGCACCTGATGAGGACAGCCATTTTGAACCCTGGGCTGCCCATATAAACAGGGCAATTTTGCTGCCTGGAGGCTAGGCAACAACATTGCCTGGCAGCAGGGCTGTTATTATCAACTGGAGGTAAGGGAGGAGCTGTAGGGAATGGTTTTGGAGGCTCCTGGTCCTGGGCATGACCTAAAACTGCACCCTGCCAGGAGTGGGTGGCCTGGTGGGGCTCTCAGTGGCACAGGAGCCCCCAGGAAATGCCAGGCCAGTGACCACCCCAGTGAAAGGTAAGTTGGGGCACCTTAACCCCAGTCCTCACCTTTGTGTGGGTAGGATTAACAGCTGTGTAGCACCATGACCTGCTTCCCAGGGGGGGAGTGAGAGTCCCCTGTGAGACCTTGGGGCACCAGTTGTGATGTGAGGTACCCCAGCTCCCCACATCCAGGGAGAGACTGTGGGGCTAGTGAGGCTGGTGACAGAGTGCCCCTTGACTGGTCCAAGCTGGGGCCAGGGGCCCACTGTGAGGGGCACCCCGGATTGTGGGCCTGGGACCCTGCCTGGCCTTGGAAGTGAGGCCAGGGTCTGTGTATGGCCGAAGGTCCTGAGCGGGGGACCACACCCAAGAGGGGAGCCAGCTACAAGGAGCTTGGCAGCCCAGATGAAGGTCTGAGCAGAGGGTTCAAAGGAGGGTCCCACCAGGAAGATTCTGGAGTCCAGTGTGTGTCTGGGGTGCTTGTTCTGGATGCCATCTGTGAGGCTTGGGCTGCGATGTAGGGGTGGTATGGAACTGTGGGCACCCCCTAATATTGGGGTGCAAAGGAAAATGGGCAGCTTCCCGCCTTTATTTACCAACTTATTAATTTCCAACAAGGTGTGATGGGTGAGACAAGTGGGCGGTGTGCCCAGAGGCAGGTGGGGGGCCAGCAACAGCTAGTCTGAGTGCAACCCACCTTGCCACAGGGAGGTGTGTAGAAGTTAACACTGGTTGTACATCTTCATGTCCCATGTCTAGCAGGAGAACCTAATACCCTAAATACCCCTAACATCCGGCGTTGGAATGCAGCCAACAAACTGATCACCAAAGGGCAGCAAATGCCACCATTTCAAAGACACATGGGCCACATCCAGATGGCAGGTTAAAAAAAAACCTGTGGAAAAAAAAATGCAGAACAGTGTGCATTGCCCCTACATGCATCGCTCCGCTTTTTTGGCTGCTCTGTTTTTTTTATTTATTTTTATTTTATTTTATTTTGAGTGGGGCTTTTTGACCCCTTGCTCAGAACCAGATCACTGCTCCTGCAGCCCCAAGAGGCTCCCAGGACCCCAGGTAAGGTTGCTGGGGGCAGCCCAGTGCTGGGCCCAGTGTCCCTTGCGCCACCTGGGGTAATTTGCCACACACCAAAGGGCATATAGCACAGGTGTTCCCCAGGGACAACCAGCAGTGGCATGAGGTATACTGCTGGTAGTTGTCCCCAGGGAACCAAATGTCCATGCTCGTGTGGATGAGGCCATGGGAACCACCCCATTATTAACTCCATATCAGAAGACCTATTTGGACAGTGCTACAACTTTCCATCAAGCTGAGAACATTCCTGTGGAAGTGAAAATGCTACTATCGGAACGTGATCGCCAGGCCAGATGGATAGCTTTAAGATGAATTTTATGCTACTTCTGAAACTGATTCAACAGATCCAGGTGCAGCATTGTCCACACTACAGAAACCAATGGTGCCCAAGGCATCCAGAGCAGGCCACTACGTATCCAAGATCATGATAAAGATACTTCGCGTGTGCTTGATTGTTCCTGTTTTCATGCTGAATGTTCTGGTGATCTTCTTAAACTGAGCACTGCTGACTTAGACTACTTATTTGGGGAGGAGCTGGGTGGGGTGGGGGAAGTAAGACAGAGCGAGAATATATAAACACAAAGTTTGTCTTCCTTGTTTAGATCTCACACAATTGTCCTTTTGTGAATAAAGGTTTTACAAATATAGAAATATTATTTCAAAGATATTCTCTTCTAAGAAAATAAAATAGCATTTTATAGAATGCTCAAAGTCCTGAAAGATAGGAAATATAATACATGTCTTAAGAATAAAACATTAGGAACAATCCAGAGAATTACTAAATTAACCTATACCAGGAAAGCTAGTTGCATAATTCAAGAGAAGAATTATAACACCCAAGTAATTAAATATGACAGAGACCATCACAGCTCTTTAAAAGAAAAATCCTACCTCTAATCTACTGGAATTCTGGAAATGTGCTGATAATATGGTAGATATAGAAGAAAGGGATGACTTAACAATACCTTATGTGGATTTTCATAAATCTGACAAATTTTTTGATAAGGAAAGACTGGTACCAAACTAAAAACTATTGGGTGAAAGTTTAAATACTAATTAGAAACAAGCTAATGGACAGAAAGCAAGAGGTAGGACTAAGTAGTCAGGTTTCAACATGGTAAAAGTGATCTCTCTTGCAATCTATACTGGGAGTTGGTTGTTTTGTGCATTTAATTATATAGAAAAGGAAATGAGAAATGCATTAATAACTTTTAGAGATGACTAAGCTAAATAACTTTGTGTTACGACTAGAACAGATGATAAAGAACACTAGAAGTACCTAAAATAATTCAGTGAATGTGCAGCACATTGGCAGATGAAATTCGTTGTTTACTATAAAGACTATAATGTAAAGCAATGTAATTTTGAAGGACTAATTTTGACTCTTTAGGCATCTAATTAAACTAAAAACAAGGAAGGACCTAGTCATAAGTGTAGACAACTTTATGAAACCCTTTACACCCCGCACATAAGCACTGAAAGCTTTTAAAAATCATTTAAAAATGCTAGAAACTTAAGGCATACAATAGAAAAACAATGCTGAAATTATTATAATGCCACCTTGTGAATAAATACTTCATCCTCGTTTTGAATGCTGTTCTGTTCTGGTCACTCTGTCTGAAGAAAGATACAGCAGAAACAGAGGGAGAGGTTCAAAGATGGGTGCAAAACTGATTAGTGAAGTGGACCCTCTTCCATACTAAGAGATACAAAGAGAGACCATTAAATTAGAGAGATGTCAAAAGATGATAAAATTACAAGTGGTATAGAGAAGTTGAACTGTGTGTTCCTATTTACTCTGAGAACTAAAAGACATTAAATGAAAATTAATGCAGCAAACTCAAAACTTGCCAAAAGATTTCAGGTCATTTCCTTTTTGTTTTGTTACTTGTTTTGTTACTTTTTTGTTTACTTTTTGTTTGTTTGTTTGTTTGTTTTCACAACACAAATCACTGAGGCATAGAAAAAGCATTATACACTTACATGCATAGAGAGAACATTTTCAGTCACCTGGACGGTATGAAACCATTCAGGTAGAAAACCTATTAGCAGCCTTCTCTATAAATATTACAAAATTGTCCACTTGATTTTTTTGCACTTGTTTTCTAAAGCATCTGGTACAGACTACTATCCTGGAGGATAGCAGTCTAAATGATACTCTGGTTTGACCTGGTATAACGAAGCCTCCAGCCTTATTTTAATTTTTGAGCTATAAGATCCAATTCTGCAAATACACAAGACATAACTCAAGCTACTAATCCCATTTACATCAGTGAGGGTATTCATGAGTGAAAGGGCTTGCAGAACTAAACCATTAAACAGAAAAGAAACCAGTCAAATATTATATTAGCCACACCAACCATTATAAACATTGACTGAAAGTCTGTGAGAGAACTATTACAGAGAATTTGCTAGGCAAATGGCAGAATGGCACTTTAAGGCATTGCCTTTCTGAATGAGTTAGTCTCTAATGTGCCACCCTGCACTGCCTTTTGCATGATTCAGACTCACACAGTAAACTACCTCTCCCTATTAGTTAATACATTAGTTCTGAAGTAGATATTCCCAGTGTTAAATAGGAATTCTTTATCAAAAGGCACAATATCAATATATGTGTATTATAGTAATACACATAGAAATAATGATGAACTGCTGCCTAACAATTTGGGCATTTATTGCTTGTTTAAGGGCCTAAAACTGACGTCCTAATTTGGGCAAAATTCCCTTTGTAAATAACCAAGTAAGGGCTGCAGAATTTGGCCTGCAACCTGTCCTCCTGTTTTCCTGGATGTTAGAGCTTGCTTTTAAAATAAACACATTATTATACATGCACCAAAGAAGAGGTGGGGTCTGCACAAGATCTGAGTACTGCAGTGATGAAGACAGCAGGTTCATTACAGAAGGAAATTTAAAGTAAACCACTGTTAGAGATGCCTCACACCCAGTCAGATCATACATGAATGACACATGCAGAGACAGAAGTTCTAATTGTGGTAAATACAAAGAACAGAGAAACAGTCACTGAGAAGTGAACTGGTTTCCACATGAGATTCTTTCCAGAAAGTAAATACAGCTTGTAAAAGGGTATCTACAGGAAATAAGCTTTCTATTTAACATAACAATTCTCTACAGAAATACAGTTGTTTAAAATATGTAGGATTTTCAGCAACACTATAATATTTTTTTATAGTAACACAGTCACCAGCTATTCCATATACGCAAACATCCGCCTACCCAGAAAATAATTGTGGATAATTCAATGTTCAGATTCGATAATGGATGCTCAAATAAATATGAGAATTCCAAGCAAATTTGTGCAAATGAAAAAAGATTTCCTCTGACATAATGGCATGGTGCAAGGCTGTAGC
>NW_017729033.1:62860412-62863304 GCF_001723915.1 Gavialis gangeticus | reverse complement strand
GAAAAAAGATTTCCTCTGACATAATGGCATGGTGCAAGGCTGTCTGTAATGAGCTGTAATTTGTCTGGAAGAGCATTTTAAAGGGGTTGATCCATCCATTGGAAGACCAGCAACTGCTTTGAGACTAGAAGCAATGAGCCAGCCTGCCTCGTCTCAGAGGAAATTACACCACAAGCAGGCCAAATTTCTGACAACTTCCATAAATTATTTCAGATTTTCATATTTCAAATTTCATCTGCATTCATCATGTGAGTTTGACTGGGGAAAAATGTCTAGGAGGAGCTCTGCTAGCATTCAGTGCAGCAGTCCCAGGAGCCTGCCCTGGGACTAGATAATTTAATTTAGTTTTGATTAGATTATTCTTGCTGCAGTCTACTGCCAATCTGAAGTATTGTGCCTTCTCTTCTACTTAACCTTCCTGCCCCATGCCTGCTCCAGCTTGCATGCAGCTCTCTGTATTGCAGAATATATTTGAACAATCAAACTTAGGAGTTATTATTTTGCTTTCCATTGTCCATCCTTATAAAAGCACACATCTTTCACTGGGTTCCCTCTTCCCAGAAATCAGATTACTTCTTTTTTTTTTTTAGTTTGTAATATTGTTTACCATTTTCAGTGGAAAGTGCCCTGTAATTTAGGTGGAAAATCTAAAATCATTACTACATCTCTGTATGATGCAACATACCATAAATAAGGATCATCTCTAATACAACTATAATCATCACTAGGCAATGCATGAGGGAATAAGAACAGGTAAATAATGAATACATCTATTAAACTAAAAAACCATTGTTAACCAAAGTTATTAATCAAACCTTTATCTAATGGTCAATGGAAAGAAAACAAAAACAAACACAACAAAAGTCCCAAGTCACTTTGGTAATGGTCCTTTAAAAAGTAAGCATTTAAAGATTTAGAATATAAACTCTCAGCAAAAATCCAAAAGCATAAAAATGATTAAATTACAAAAGACTGGCACAACAACAAAATATTCTTGAAAACCACTGTAATACATTTTCTTTTCCAGCTGAATCACATCTGAATATATAACATGACAATTAACAGTAACAATATATTTTTCATAATGGATGATCATTATTTTTATCCATTTACAAACTATGATTGTATTTATACATGATTCAGTAGCAGAATATTTGTAACTCTCAAAATTGTAGTCTAGATTATTAGAAACACAGATAGGGTAAACAAAGCTAATGTTGTTCTTTAAGTAATATCTATCACTTCCCTGTTATTGAGTTATTTCTTTTAACAATATAGGGGTTTTTGATGTTATGTGTCTGAACTGAGGACTTTAGGTTTTATATTGTTCTCCATTTTGATGAAAAAAATTGAATTGGGGGCTGTTATATTGAGTTTTGTTCAGTAAATATACTGAAATCATATTTTTGTTAGAAACTATCAATAAATCCAGTATAAGAAAAGTAATAAGATACAAATATGAACAGGACCTCTTGCAAAGGAAATATTACAAAGAGAGGCTACCCACAAAATATATTAGGGAATGTCTTTTCCCCTTATGCTAAAACAAATACAGGAGTAATTACATGAAACGGTGTAATTTTTAGTTCAAATATAATATGTGAAACCAGAAGGCTCTGACTGACAAGATTCAAGAAAATGATCAAACATGATGTGCTTACCTCTTTTGCCAGCACATATGTTACTTTAATGGGTCATTATTTAACAGCTTGAAGATTTCTCTCTCATTAACACAATTTGCCAACACAAGGCATTGATCTGAAAAAAATTACAATATATTTACTGATTGTGTTATCTTTGTAGTTCACAAAAAACCCTATAATAAAGAAGAACTGAGAAAAACAAAACAAAGTTAAAGACAAAGCATATCAGTTCTGTAGTACCCTACAGCAAGATGGAGCTGGAGAATGGAGGGGAAGATAGCTCTGCAATGTTCATACTGTCCATGGACCTGATCCTGTAAACATGAAGTAATTCATATGCATAAAAGCAGTCCTATCAAATCCAGCAGGGACTATTCGCACGAGCAAAGGCGTGTAGGATCATGCCCTATGCGATGTATACAACAAGCATGACAAATTCAATATTTTTCCCCAAATGTATTTATTTCTTGGAGTTTTTCCAGATTAACACCGGAGAGGATTTTTTTCTGACATAATCTTTCATGTCTCCGTTTTATTTTAAAAAAATTATATTCTCCCAATATAGCTGGTCTTAAAAAGCTATTGTAAAATCAATGCTTCCTCACACACACTAAACTTAAAACTTTTAAATCTTTTATTATATATTCACTCAGGGGAATCATTTGCAACTAAGCTTTAAGCTTTATCTCAGATCCTGGAGTTAATATCAAGCTTCCTATGGACTTCAGTGAACTTTGGCTCTGGCCTCCTGTCAGCATTTAAGAATATCATTTTATGATTTACATTTTTTTTACATTTTTTTTTAAATTACTAATTGTCATGAGTAAAATGGAAGCTATTACAATGTATAAATACAGGTATATTTTTACTAGGAATAATGGTCAAGAATTAGTTTTCATATATTCTTGCTACTTTACTTGATATATGTAATTAAAGTAAAATGAAGTACATAGACTAAAATACATACCCAAATATGCATTAACAGCATGATATGCGGCCATATATATTTGGAATATTAATGGCAAAACACCTTATTTAAAACTATGCGGAGCTGACTTGCCAAATATTTTATATAATATAAAAACATAACAGTTAAGTATAAACAAAGAAAAAGAATATTCTTGGCCATGTGTGAAGAAATATAATAATTTATTTATTAGAATTAATATATAGGAGGCATATATTTATTTATCAGAACAGAGGCATGTGTGTGTGTGTGGGTGGGTGGGTAAATAACTAACATAGGAAT
>NW_017729033.1:62841127-62860383 GCF_001723915.1 Gavialis gangeticus | reverse complement strand
GGAATATATATATTTATATATATTTTCAAATCAGTGGGGGTATTTACCTTTATCCGCAGTGAGATAAGGAGAAGGCTTCTAGTCCTTGGTAGTAATTGATACTTTGCACTATATTCACATATGCGTACATATATGCATACACTACTAAAATGCATAGTAGTATGTAGATACTACACACACACACACACACACACACACACACACACACTACTGTATACTGATACTATGCGTGATTGATACTATGCACACACACACACACACACACACACACACACACACACACACACACACACACACACACACACACACACACACAGGAGTGCATAGTATCAATCATTACCAAAAACTAATGGCCTTACCTTATCTCATTGTGGATAAAGGGAAATACTTCCACTGACTTGAATGGGCTTTAGTTATAGTCCATTTTGCTCTTTATTTTTGCTTACTGACAGAAATAGGACTACAAGGGTTATCTTTCCATCTTTCAAATTAGAAGCAGTATTCATTTATTATTAAAACATAAGAGATCTCTAGCTATTTACAGAATATATTAAAGTTTTCTTTGGCTTCTGAACTCCAACCCCATTTAAAAAAAGAAAACATATGCAACTGCTTACTATCAGACTGCAGATAGAGTTATTCATACCCTGGCACTAGGTTTTTTGAGTCTTGAAGAACACAGAGGTAAAATATTCACTAAAGCATTCTCTAAACAAGTTGGTAATTTCCCTGGAGTTTTCCTGTGACTTTGTATATCCAACACAGCTGCACTATTACAGTTACTTTCAGAAAGTCAAGGAAATAAAAAGACAAGCCAAAAATACTATTTTAAAATATATAATATAATAGAATCCCAGGGTATTTTTGGTATTGACAGACATTTTGAAAGAAGATATTTTTGTATGGTTGTATGGTTTGCCCTTGATATTTGTATGGTTGTATGGTTTGCCCTGGATATATGGTTTGTATGGATATTTTTGTATTTTTGTATGGTTTGCCCAGTATAGTATCAGTTTAATGAGCTAAGTGAACAAGTAATTTCCTTAATGGAAAGAAACTGGAATGTAAAGAAAAACAGGTTTAAAAAAATTCAAATTACCTTTAGATAATTTTATATAAGAAAGAGCTTTGAGAGAACAACATAATCTGAAAATGCAAAAAAAAATAACCTACAGAAGTTTTTGGTTTGATTTGTTTAAAAGAGAGGGTGTCATTCAGAGGTCATTTTTGTTAAAATATGGTTTGGTAAAAAAAATTGTAAATTCTTCCCCTAAGCCAATATTATACTTTCAACTTCCTACATAACAAGAATATCTATATCTTATGCAGCCTTTTTTATCAGTTGAGTTCAAATACTCGCATTGAGTTACTGGACAAGAATGAAAACTTTTGCAGCTAAGTACGTTCTCTCTTCCAGAATCAGCTGTGTTGTGCAGCTTATAAAATTCATAGTGAAACTGGCTCTAATGGAGCAGCTCAGATTCTCCCTATGTGGAATTACTGTCAGCTGGCCTCTGTTCCCAGGCACAGGGTGCTTAAGAGAAACTAAAAATATACAACTTTTCTTCACCAGTTCTCTACAGAAATGTGTTTTCAGCAACCTGGTGTTAATTACAGCATCCCCTCAACCGCTCTAAATTTCTGTGGCACCAAAACAAAGCTTGAAAATAGGGTGATATAACAGATTCCCTAAATTTCCCTCACCTTCTGCCCCAAGCAGGTCATAGCCCAAGAAAGAATAAGAGCCTTAGTTTAATAATTTTACAGCAAATACACTACCTTGGTTTTAAATAACATTACTATTGCTACTACTAATAGTATTCATCAGGTGGAGGTCCCACTGAGCTGCTGACCCTTGCCCCTTCTGACCAATGCCGGACAGACCCAAACAACATAAAATCAAAGTAATGCCACTAAAAATAGCTTCCATTTGTTAGAAAAAAGTCTGTTAGCTATGTTTTTCAACTCATGGAAACTGGAATTACTTCAACTTTTTGTCCATTTCCATAATGAGGGCCAAACCGAGCTGTTGGGAAAGTTCTGAAACATTTGGATAACAATTAATTTTTACAGCATTTTTCATTTTTGCACTTCCAGGTTCTGTGTGGAACTGGAAGTGAGACAGGCAAAATACCACAAAAAAGGCTCATTCCCAAGTATCAATTACCCTACTGAAAACATAAAGGAAATCTCCTAGGGAACATTTTAGTTGTGACAATTCCAGTCCCACTTTAGAGGCTCCGTTAGTGCAAACACATCGATGTTTCTGAGACCTACCCTCCCCGCCCCTCACTCTGAAGATCTACCCCACTCTTCCAAATGAACGTTAGCTACTTCCCTCTTTACTCACTGACTTAATTTAAGACTACATGGGCTTCCCTCTTGATTTGCCTTCTGCAGACATGTTAGGAGCGAAATCTAGTTTCCTAGTAGGGTGATTATGTGTCATCCATGCAATCCTGTGCTAAAACACAGAACGTTAACTCTTCCCTTACCCTACAACACAGCTTCTGACAGAGGCCATCTTTTTGTTGATGTCACAGCCAAGATGGCCACTGCCCAAAAATTTGCCTACTAATCCACACATGTGACCAATAGCAGCCATATTGAAGCTATCGCAAAAATTGTTGCTAGGCAACAACTTTTTCCATAGACCAGCAGTGCCCTTGGAGGCCTGCAAAGCCACAGCAAGATGCCAGCTGCAGAAAAAGTACCAAGTGCCTGATGCTTTGTTGGTTTTTAATTACCTTTAAGTTAACATGATGTTATTTGATTAAATAAAGATATTCTTGCCTTTGCAGAATAAAGAAGACAAATTGTTACCCAAGGTGCTCTCTGCCCCTCCTGCTGAAGCTATCTCACTAGGCAGTCAAGAAGAGCCCAGAGAGAGCTCCCACCCCCAGTGCTATTTCTTCATGTAATAGTCATTGGGTAAAATTAATTGACAGCAGTAGGAGAGCTTTTACCCTATCAGGGGAAAGAGCAGGAGCCAGAATACAGGGCCCTGCTTTCTTCCCAGGTAGTGCCCAGCTGCCTGAGTCACCTTCCATCTGGCTTGTTTTCTTTCTGACCTCACAAATCTCCCGCTCTGGGCTGCACAGTAAGCCAGCTTCAACATGAGGCGTAGAGGCTGTTCCTGGCAATGTCTCACTCAGTAATTTTTAACCAGGATGCTTGGGATTCTTGAGATCCTTTCAAGAGTGCCACAAAGTGCCACACAATGTTAGCACTGTTAGGTTTGCAAACATGATCCACAAGATAAACCTAGGGATTTCAAATAGAAATCCACAACTGTGGTCTTTCTGAGTTCTTTGCAACAGAAGAACTTCTCTGTTTTTCTGTAGTCAAAAAAAGAGTGAAAATGAAGAGCTGGCATTTTCCAAGGGGTGCCATAAGTCTATCCACAAGTCCATCACGAACCACTAGCCCAAGTGTGGGCAAAATACAGCCCATGGGTTGCATCTGGCCTGCTAAGTGATGCCATTTAGCCCATGGTTGATCCTTTGGCCCCACTCAACTTGGGCACGGGAGGCAGCCTGACCCATGGTATGTGTGGCCAGGGCATGGAGGTGCTGCCTAGTACAGCCCACTGTACTATGCCTACGTGGCTCTCAGGCATTCCTGGAGCTGTAGTCCACAAAGCCAGGTGGTGGGGCAGGGGTGGTATAGAAGCTGGACTTGGCTTCCCAATAGTCACTGCCACCTCTGTCTGTGAGCAGGTGCATTTCTTACTGCCACTAGACCCACTGCCTGGGCGCCCCAGCCCATCTCCCTCGCTCCCACCACTGGGGGTGCTGGACAGAATGGGGGGGCAGGGTCTCCAGGGAGACTGGCCCGGGCCCCCCACAGGCAGGGTGTTCTAGACCAGGCAGATGGGATGGAGCCACAGATAGATGGGGAGCAGTATCCAGAAGTGGGATGGGTGGGCAGGGCTGGGATCCCAGTGGGGCCTCGGGCAGAGCCACAATCTGCTCCCTGCTCATCCTTGCAATGGGTGCTGGTTCCCTGCCCTGAAGTTCCCTTCAGAAGCAGCACCTATCACAGTGGATGGTGGCTTTGTCCTGAGTCCCAGCCTTGTGCTGTCACTGCCCCGCGATCTGGTCCCAGCACCACCTGCCCTGTTCCCAGATGCTGTTCCCCACTCACCTGCAGCCCCATCCCATCTGCCCACTGAGCATGCCCTGTCCACAGGGGTACTGAGCCAGTCTCCATGGAGACCCTGCCTGCCCACTCCCTCTGGCACCCAAGCAGTGGATGCTGAGTGGATGGGACCAGGGCTGGATGGAATAAATTGGCATTTCCTCAGGCCACCATGATGGGCAGTGTAAACAGCTGTGACAGGGGCTAGGCCAGGTCAGCACCCTCCCCCTGCCCTCTGGCCCTCAAGAGCTCACCAAAACTCCTCAAGTGTCCATCTAGTCAAAATAACTGCCCACCAATTGCTTGGGTCACTTTTCAGGGAAGTGAGAAATGTAGGCTCAAAACCCCTCTGAACAAGGAGTGCCTAAGAATCTTTGTGACCTGCTTATGGGGCAGATTCCCTAATCAGTAGACTATTGGGCTAAAAAAGTGGGAGATCCTTGTCTGCCTCTATTTTTTCCAGCGTACCCAGAATTACATACCTTCCTGGAGAGGGTAGAATCAAACATTCATGTAAATGGTCTGAAAACCCAAGCATGTAACTAAAGTAGTCATGTTAATGCTTCTTACCCATCTAAAGGTGGAGTTAGACTAGAGTTTAAGAGCAATCAGTTAAAGAAGACCCATATGGTAGTCTGTTAAATGCCCTCTCTCACAATGGTGCAGTACATGGGCTTTTGTATAATATTTTTTATGAAGCTAGTAACAAAACTGTGTTGACTGTATCTGTTCCACTGCATGTGTGCACACGTACCCTTCCTAGTTTCTGGATATTCAAGCAGCTGTCCAGCTCCTATCATTCTTTAATGAGCTATCATGCTAGCAATGATGAGGAAACTCAGTGCAGAGAACCACTTGGAGCAGACAGTTTTTCCATAAGACACAATAGGCACCATGATCACTGGGTGGCATCTACCTTTACAGTAAGCCAATACAGGGGTCTCCACTTAAGCTTTTGTGGCCCTGATTCAACTAAGCACTTAAGAATTTGTTCAATCCTTTACTGTTCCACAATCACTTAAGAACTATTTAATTTAAAGTTAACTCCCAGATATGTATTTAAAGTCACCCATTTACTGAGGTATGCTGCTGTATGAGGTTGGTGTGCTGAATCAGAGTCTATGAGAGAGAATCAAGGAATTATAGAAAATTAGGGTTGGAAGGGACCTCAGGAGGTCATCTAGTCCAGAGGCGGGCAATTATTTCGGGCAGAGGGCTGCTTACTGAGTTTTGGCAAGCCATCGAGGGCTGCATGACAGGCAGCCAGAGGCAGATAAGTATTCATTTGCTAAATTTTTTAGGGGACCTGCAGGCTGGATAGAACGGCCTGGTGGGCTGCATCCGGCCCACAGGCCGCATTTTGCCCACCCCGATCTAATCCAACTTCCTGCTCAAAGCAGAACCATCCCCAGCTAGATCATCCCAGCCAAGGCTTTGTCTAGCTGGGTCTTAAAAACCTCCAAGGATGGAGAGTCCACAACCTCTCTGGGTAGTGTTTTACTACTCTCCTAGTGAGAAAATTCTTCCTAAAATCTAACTTAAATGTCCCTTGCTGCAACTGGAGACCATTGATCCTTGTCTTGTCATCTGCCACCACTGAGAACAGTCCAGCTCCATGCTTTTTGAACTACCCTTCAGGTAGTTGAAGGCTGCTATCAAATCCCCTCTTGGTCTTCTCTTCTGCAGACTAAATAAGCCCTCAGGCTATCCTCATAAGTCATGTTCCCCAGCCCCCTCACCATTTTTGTTGCCTTCCACTGGACTCTCCAATTTGTCCACATCCTTTCTGTACTGTGGGACCCAAAACTGAACACAGTACTCCAGATGTGGCCTCACAAGTGCCGAATGGAGGGAAATACTCTTTCTAGTATAGGTTTTCCCTGACTCTTCCAACTGTCCATTTCAGGTTGGGTTACCAGTCATCTAGATCATCAATTTCAAAGTGGAGTGTCTAACATTAGGCAGCTAAATTTAGACTGTGATAACTGATACAAACATTGGTCTCAAGTATTAAGCCACAGTCTGCAACTTTTTATCTGATGTAATGCATATCAACATAGCACAGGCAATTAGCACTTTTATCTGGCAAATAGTTCAGCTAGCATCAGGAACTATTAGCAAGAGTAAAGGCTGCAGGATTAGGACCAGTCTCTTTCTGTGATTCCAAGGATCAAAGAGCTGGGTTTCACATTTCTAATGGCTGATTAGTCATAGGAGCAGGTATCTGTAATTTATCTACTCAGAGGAGTAGCAAGCTTATTCAGTGCCCATGGTAGAGTGAGGGGAAAGGTATGCCAACCAGTGGAGGGGCAGGGAGAGGTAGTTTTATTTGCCTGGACTGTCTGCACAGGGAAGCTACTTTATCAGCTGCCTTCCCTGTGCAGAGAGTCTGGGCAGCAGTGGTGGAGTCTGGTGACAGAAGCACAATTGCACATGCCCCCTGTTTGCTTCTCCTGACTCCAGATATGCTACTGGCTGCAGAGCTGTGTCTACCATGAGAAAAACTCCCTGGGGTGGGAGCATCATTCCACTCATTGCCCTTCCCCAGCCTACAGAGGCACTGCCGGGCACAGGCCGGGCTCCAATAAATGAATAGTACAGGACTGCCCCTGCCATAATAAGTACTCCTAGGGAAGGATTCTGGTGCCTCCTGATAGCTGGTAGCCAGGGCTAATTCCCTGTTCACCCCTCTAGTTATGCTACTGTTATTGATAAACCACACAGGGCCAGTCTCCATGACACCTCTTGTAGCTCACAGACATACAGGGGATATGCAGCAGGTTCACTATCCTTTGAAGGGTGAAAAATGACACTTTCCTTAGCATTCAGCTATGCTAACTAACCAGGGAGGAAAAGGAAATGGGATTGTCTGACTCTGCACAGGGCTTCAGAGGAGAAAGGCTTCCTTGCACACTCACTTTGACTTGTGCAGCTCATATTGGCACAGCTTGGATCAATGAGACGTAATACAACATACCTAACAAGGCTGTATTTTACCATTGCCTATAAACACAAAAGCAAGCTCCCTTCATTAAAGGTCACCTGCAAATATTCTCTGGCACTTTAGATGAAGGTTATTTTAAACTAACATCAGTATTTTTTAGATTTTAAATAGCTATTAAATAAAAATATTCTATAATATTAAAATTTTTCTCTCATATATCCATCAGAGATTAAAATATTGCACACAAAAACAGTATAGCATAGTAATTATATTAAGTAGGCCCCATTTTATCAGAATCTCTAGAAATCTACAGGATGTTGGCAAACATTAGGTTTGGCAATAGTCTTGTTTGTAAAGGGAGAAATTCCACCTCTTTTCCTTTCCTAGCAGGAATTTTTTTTCCCATTTGGGCATGTAGCTCTCATTAATAAGATTAATGGGGGTATTGTGTATGTACAAAGAGGACAATAGTCTATCCAACCTCCTATGGGGGAATCTACCATTACAAATGGGGAAGACATATATATAGAGATCTGTTTTGTTTTGCTTTTCCTTTTTTTTTCAAGACATGATTCTCATAGATCAACAGTTTCACCTGGAAGATGTTTGCAGCCGCTTTAATAAAAAATAATTTCGACTAATCAGTGATCTGCAGCTCAAGGCTTAGGTTAAAGCTTGTCGCCATGACTGCCAAATCAATGACTTACTTGCAATATAGCATCTTCTCTCCAACCTATTTTAGTAAGTTTGAAAATCATGTAGAGCCATTCATATAAACACTCTAAAGCAGATGTGTCTAATTCAGGCCTCCCATATGTGTGCATGAGAAGAGATGTCTGAGTGACATGATCATACCCTGCCTCAAGATCATACCCCGCCTCAAGATCATACCCTACCTCAAGCCATTAAAGTCAATGACTACAGCGGGCCCAAGATTTTCCCTAGAGAGTTTCCTAGATTTTCCCTTTTCACTGCCCAGTTTTGTCCCCCTTATCAGCCTCAGTGACTTTCTAGGGTGCAGTCTAGAGTCTAAGAATCAATGCACTTAAGTATATATTCCTTGAGCTGGCTGCTTTTTCTTTCATACAGATTCCTATTGCCCTCAACAAAAATAATGTGCACAGAGGCTTCTGTGAGGGCCAGTATACATAAGTGCAGAGCACTTTGGCTGTTGCAGGATTAAAATACAACTGACCACACCAGAAAAGGAAACAGAAAGCCAACTCAGGCCCTTTGTGTCTAAAGAAATGTAAGGTTTTTGATAAAGGAACCTGGATGTTGGCATTTCGGGCTGGCCTGACATGACAAAATACGAAATCAACTCTGTTTTAAATCGGAACTTGTATGGGTCCCTATTAAATCTGTAACAACTATTTGATCCACACGAAGTAAATATTATATAGATAACCAGGAAAAAAGAGAAGACCAGTCAGACTGGTCTTCTGATCAAGGTTATCCTGTGCTCATTATGCAGCAGCACATCTGGAATGGTCCAGTGGTACCCTGAGAATTCCTAATACATTAATAAGACTTACACCTCCTATAATTGCATTTGGCTGATTAACTTTCGTCCAGCTGGTCTTAGCTGCATAAAAAGGCATTTTAGAGGCCTGTTACAGAGAAGTAAATTCTGAACATCTTTGGTATAAAACTTGCCAAAATTTCTTGACCTGAACAACTAACTTTTTGGCAGCTTCTAAGGTGAATTAAAATATCCCTCACAAATGTGTGCCTCCTGAGCATGAGACTTCCAGATGTACATGCTCTGACCATCTGCTGCAAAGTTACTATTATCAATAAGTTTAATAAACTACAATAGATCTCTCTCTTTCAGAGATCTTTGGCACTTACAAGCCTATAAAAAATTACACAACTACATTTTTTGCTTTCTAAGGACCATGTTTTTTGACCTCTAGGTTTGGGTGCATTGTTTCTGTAACTAACTGGTGGTTTCCAGATCACAGCAGTCTCTGTTTGCTTTTAGAGTAAAGAAGAAACAATCCATACATTTCCCCCTGGTTTAAAATGCAGAAGCCTCTTTGTTCAGCAGCAAATAAGGATGCAGGAAATCAATTCTTCTTCTCCCACCATTAGGTGTCACTGCAGTAAATGGAAATTATAGACAAATGGTTTTAAAAGAAACCATTAGCAAAGAAGATTATTCTATGAGAAAAAAAGTATGTACATTTGTAAAGAAAATGATGACTGTTGTGGACGGTTCTGCAACAGTGCATTATACATTCTTCAGTGCAAGCTCTTTTCCTAAACAACGTGAATCTTTTACTTTTGGACTTTGAACTTTTTGAAAACTAAAGTACTCTAAATATTTCCAGAAGTTTTTCCAAAATAATTCTGTTGTGGATTGAAAAATCAAATGTGATTGCAAATGGGTAGAAAGTATCTTTTAATGATTTTAAATAATCTAAATTTTAAATTAGAATGAGAGGTATTCTAAAAACATCATTTATTTTCTAGAAATGTAGTCTGTGTTCATGAGTTTGCAGACATGGATAAGAGAGACAGCTGGTCATTCAAAGGATTTTAATTCTTCCAAATTGATCCCTAATATAGCATTTCTTTTAATATGCATACACAAAGATTTAGCAGTTCTAATGATCAAGTGCAGCAACATCCCCATTTGTAATGTTAATATAGTTTAAGTTTTAATGTATCTAAATTATCACTGTCATATTCACCTTAATTTTATGTTTACAAAATTCTTATTGCATGCTGACACATTGATGTGTTTATACAACTTTTATTCTTCTTGCAATGATATAATTCAGTCTGAGTTTACATTCAGAATGGAGGGTGCCCGTATATCTTCAACACTCTTCATAGTTTCTTCTGTGAAGTACACAAAAAATTACCAGTGACTTCACTAAGAATTACTTGTTGGGTAAGAATTGGATCCTTGAGTCAGAGAATCAGGCTGTACAATTGAGGGGTGAATTGTTTTTGCAGTTATGAACAATTATAGCACTGAAGTGACAAAACTAGAAGGATTCACAGAATTCACTTCCTCAGTACAATGAATCAACAAGATAAACTTTGTTGAATATTTTATGCCCATATGCTTATTGATTTAAAGAGTCTTAATTAGAATTTATCTTTAAACAAAAGGCAGCTCCTCCTCAACACCCCTACAACCTAACAATAAAACTAACAAATTAACTAAAAAACTTAAGAAAGAGCAAAAATATGGCAGTCCAAATTTTCTCATCACAGATGATTGCAGTGCTATTAATTTTCCTAGAACTCTGCTAATTAACACCAATAGATGAATTTTTTAAGTTTATATTTAAATTACATTTATTTTGAATTCTATCTGCAATGTCCAAAGAAGATTGACAATAGTGGTTTATTTGTTATTAAATATATACTTTAAATCATAGGTTATCATGCAGTGCTATGGTATATAGTATGAAATGCAAAAGTCTATTAGGTCAACTTCTCCCAGTTCCTGCAATCAAAACAAGATTGTTCCCTACCATCTTTCACAAAGCCTTTAAATACTTTCAAGCCTAGGAAAGGCCCCTATAACGTCCCATTAAAAAATATATGTTTGTGAATCTGAAAAAATATTAAAACATTAAAAACTGTCTGCTGCTTAGGATTCTCTTTTGATATTTTTGCACCTAAAATCAAATTTATTTTTACATTAAATAATTTGGTTAGTCTCCTCTTGTAATGGCTTGTATTTTGGGAGATGAAGACAAACTGCTTAGACCTTGAAAAACACATGGGCTACTCAGATAGATGGCATCTGGGAGGACTCAGAACTCCCTCAACATTCTATAGGGAAAAACAGAGCCAGGTGCATTTCTTCCTAAATCAAATTAGCTGGAAGATGCCACATCCAATTGTAGTAAATTGATGTGAGAGTTTGTGATGTCTATAGCAGATCTTACAACAAAGGTCAATGTGCGGAGACATAGACAACAGGCTGGTATACGGTAACTTGTAGTGAAACTGTTATAACAATAGCAGGGAAGATATAAAATGCAATCAAGTTTCTTAAAATTAGAGCAGAATACAGTTTTTATTATTATATTTTAATTGTATTTATAACCCCATCATTTTTATTTTTAAAAGATGTTAATATAAATTAAGCACAACTTTAAAAACTTGCACTAAAGCAATGGGAATATATTCTTTAACTTTAAAAATATGTACAGATTAATTGTAATCAAGCTAGAAATATAGAGAAAATCTGGATCCTATTGACAGGCAAATTTGGATTAAAAAATACAATTATCTACTACATAAATTTGGGGGGAGACATTGGCATATGTCAAATTTACCCATCATTATTGTTATTTTTAAATATCTCCCTTGACATTAACAAGTTTATATCATGTTTTATGACACTTAATTAGCCTCAGGTTTATTTGATTACCATCATAAGACATCTAAAGCAATCCAAATGTTTTCTTAAATAAATAATAGGTAACCATCATTTAGATATACTATGTATACATACAACATTCAAAACTGCATTAAAAGAAAGGCCACATACACTTAAATTTAGAAAGAGCCAGAATTAAGGCACAATTTGTAATTGTAATTCATACTCCTTTTATGTATTTATTAATATCAAATCTGAATTTACAGACTATACATGCTGCTTTTTCTACAGGACCCTGTTTCATTCAATGCACAAGTTTTATATGTAGTCAATAATAGTATTTTTATACTTCATTTTCAGTTTATGGCTCCTCCTGCCCTATGTACTGAACAGTATCCAAAGATGACACTGAATATAGATTTATTATTCTCCTTCTAGATGTTCTTGTAGTGATATGACACTATATCTAAGTGCTCCCACACTGTTAATACCCAGGCCACTAATGACCCCATTGTACAGTTAGATGGCTAAGGCAGAGATAGACGAAAGACAAAATTGTCAGAAGTATCCATAAATTATGGCTCATCTTGTGGCACTCTGAAATGATTTTTCACAGGACTTACTATTTTTATTATTCTTTGTGGTCATAGCATAAGTCCAATTAACTTCAGTTGTATGTATGAGCACTCAGCACTCCAATAATCTGGTCCAAGATGTCTCACACTAGTAACACATAATTAGTGGCCAGCTCATTGGACCTTTCAGATTTACAGCACATTCTTCTATGATTTGAACCAATGAGATAACTTGTAGGAGTAGTGGGCTATTATATTCCATGTAGACTAGCCCCTAGACTAAGAAACATGTTTTACTAAAGGTGTCACAGCTGTTGGCTGAGAGGAAAAGGGATTAGAGACTTGGGATCATCTGGGTTCAATTCCAGATGGAGAAGAGTATGTTTTAGAGGTAACGGACTGTTTTTGCACTGTGACCCAGATTATTTCTCCTATCCACCCCTGCAGCTCCTGTCCCCTCTCTCCTTATCAACCTCCTCCCTTCCTGGCACCTACCCCTCTCTCTCACCACAGCTATGCAGGCTTCTTTTTCTCCTCCACACCCCACAACACCTGCTCTAATCCTCCAGGTCTATTCACCTCTTCAAATCTCCTAACTCCTACCCCTTCTTTCATCCTGTGTTTCTCTGCCCCTGCAGTCTGGCTCCTGCTTTCCTCTTCCTCTGCTCTTATCCAATCCTCCACCCATCCTCTTTCTGCTGGTCTCCTCTCCATGGCTCCCACAGCAGTGTCTATGTAGCTCTCTGAATTTCTCATTCCTCTACTTTCAAATGATGGACCTCCTTCTTTTCACTACCTGGGAATCAGCAGGGACAGCTGAGAGTAAAAAAGAGACCATCTTCCTGCACTCAGTTTTGGTGAATGGTACAAGGCAGCCTCCAGAAAACAGGAGTGTAGCTGAGGAAACCTGCTCAATACCACTGCTTTGGATAGAACATGTTCAGTTGCTCTGTAGAGGCACACAGGAAACATGCCTAGTAGAGACGACATCTTTAGAGAAATGACTTGTCCCAAGCTGTTTACTGAGCATGATTTTTAAGATCCTTATTTTGTAACAGGCAAGGATTTTGGGGGTGATATCTTATATTGGACCAACTGTATAGTTGGGATAGAGTTAGAAATGTTTTGAAATGCAAGGCATTCTTCCTCAGGTCCTATCCACCCCTGCAGCTCCTGCCCCCTCCCTACCTCCTCCCATCCTGAAGAAGATGGTCTGAAGAAGAAAACTTTGCATTCAAAAGCTTATCTAACTATCTCAACTATACAGTTGGTCCAATAGAAGATATCACCCAAAAAATCCTTGCTTCTCACGTAAGTCCTGGACCATCATGGCTACATCACTCTATTATTGTTATGCCAAAGTGGCTCCATTCTTCACAGAGAAGGCAAGAAGCATATCTCTGGCAACAGTGTGAGCTTCTGCCAAATGTCAAGGTTTGCTCCGAAGTATAGAGGTGCTAGTGTTTGTTGATGAAACTGCTGGAAGACTTTTGTTAACATAGGCAAAACAACATATTTTTCCAACCTTCTTCACAGAAACCACTAAACCACCGTAGCTTAAACTTTCCAAAAAGAAAAAGAAAGGTAACCTGAGGCAGACATGCAGCACAAGAAATTTCAGCTGAACAGTGAAAAGTTTGGCAAAATTATATGCAACAGTAAACAATGTCTTATCATTCAAAGTGCTGGGCATCTTTGCTAGGGACAGAAATGACACATAAATTAGTATAAGTTATCAGAAACCAGATCAAATCTGTAACGTAACAGAAGTTCAGTGCACATAACCACTTTCAAAATGGCAGAAACTATTTAAAGATAAACCTGGATGGATATAGTATCAGACTTAACTGATTTAAGTTAAATTGGTTTATTGAAATTCTGTCCCAGATCCCCTCCGGATTCAAGTTAACTCACTGTCCCCCAGCAGCCCATGATGCTTTGTACTTTCTCTGCAAACCACCTACATCCCACAGGGGAGTGGGCTAGCCTTGGTTCAAGCTATCTGCTCCAGCTGAGTAGGGAGGCATGCTCTAGTGCCCCCTGACTTCTGGCCTGAGCCACTGTAGGCATGTGGCTGTCTTTCCAGAATCAAAAGTGAATGTTTATTCGCTTGCTTATCGGTTCAAAAGATTTAATTGATTCAGCCTCGGGCTTTTTGACTGTCTGTACTTAGCCCTTGACTATAGCTGACACAGCTTGACCACAGCACCACCATCTCTGGAATAAAAAGAAATGTTCAATAACGATCTGTTCATTCAAGGAACTTTGGAAAAAATGGTATGTGATCAATGTTATTAAAAATTATTAGCAAGTCTATTTGGCAAAGAAGCCAAATTAAGGTTATACTATTTCCAAATATTTAAGTGCTTGACTTTGTAACAATAACATTCTTTTAACTTGGTTTTCAGTGTTTCTGAGATTTTTTTGAAGTCATACATATATACCCTTAATATAGTCCACATGCACATAGATCACAAAGTTCACATTTATACACTTCTGTATATAACTGAATACAATGTTTATTTCTAAAGCAAAATTTATAGATAGAATATTTATGTAACTTTTGAGTCTGTGCAAAAAAAAAAGAAAGAAAAAGCACTGCTTGAGTCTCAGACTGTATAAACTGTTAGGCAGAGCTGTTCCAGGAAAAGGCCAGGAAATCATGAAAGAGGAGGCCAAAGAATATCCAACCCAATGAATGCACAAGAGTCACCATGAAGTAGGCTGGAGCATGTACACAAGCTTGTTGGAGCTTCAGTGCTCCTTATTCTCATGACATGGCATTGTTTATAGCATATGTAGTAAGAAACCAGTTCTACAGCTGTTACTCACCTGAGCAGTGCTTACTTATGTGTCTAATCCTATTGACTTCAACAGCAATTAGAATCTTCCTTTTAAAAAAAAAATAGAAGACAAAAAGAAACCCAGCGCAAGTAAAGTTACAAATACTCAACATGCTTGGGATCAGATACATATCCCAAAGTAAAAAAAAGCCTTAAAAATCTAAATGCCAATATCATCATGGAACATAATGGAGAAAGAGAACAGTGCTGCAGTGGGAGTCACTCACATGAGTGCAAAGATTTCCTTCAGATTGGAATATGCTATTTTTTAAATGTAAAAATATTCAGTCAGGCTGACATTGCTAGTCATCTTGCTACTATATAATGATAATTCAGATATCTCTTTTAACATATATTTAGTTTCAAATTATATTTAATCAAATTAAAAAGATAGTTTTTGTTTAAAATTTAAACTTGTTGCAGGTAAAGCAGATGTTGAATTACAGCACTTGGCATTTCAAAATATACTTCAGGGATGAATGGCTCAGAGGATTAGGAACATGATACATGCCCTTTCACCTCTTGGCTGCCAATTTTCATTCAGCCCAGGCCACTGACAGACAAAAAGTTACTATGATTGCCACATGGTCTATGTGAAATGCTCCAGTGACCTCATCCTAGTTCCTAATGGATATACATTTGTATCATATCTCCATCCCCCATCACATTTGAAACAGTTGTTGGTAGTCTCAGCAAAGAGGCCAAGAAGTAAATGGGCAAGGGACCTAAATTACCTCTCAACCCAGGAGAATAATTCTCCACCACCAGGTTGAAGCAGACTGCTGTAGCAGTATAATTCTAAGTTCCCCAAACAATTAGTTTGTATGTGTGTATAAGGAAGGAGGGTAGTCCTTTATTTTCTTGCCCTATACTGCACAGATGCACAATTTGCCTACATGAAGTCAATGATGGTGGGTCAATATATACCATTTTGCAATAAAGGATCTATGTACTCCTGCAACTTCAGATGTAAGCAACTAGAGCCTGCCAAGAACAGGTAATTTAACAAATCTTATGTTTTGTATTAGCCGCTGCCAAAATTGTATCTTGAATGGGTGGCTACAGAATGTTAGAGGCAGAGTAATCCTCAGCCAGTGCCCTGACTGAATTTAGATATTCAGATAGGCATGTATCACCTCTTCAGAGAGTACCAAGAAGGTCTGGGGACAATCCCATAACCCTCTCACTAGAGCTGGGAACCATGCCTGGATCTGGATGGACTGAGGAAATGTTTCCCATAACAGAGACAGAAAGTTCTTCAGTAGTTGAGGAACAGATCAGTTGTGCCCTCCTTTTATCTTAGTGCGTGTGGCTTGAATAAAAGTGAAACTGTTATCCAAAAAGATGTGTGTGTTGTGTGTGTGTTTTGCAGCACATGTTTTCATTGCCCAGGACTATCAGCATCAAATTTGTGCATATACATATTAACAGACAGGCACACACACACACACCCCACCCTGTGCACAAAGCTACAAAAACATTACAAGTGATACAACTTAATGAGCTTTCAGAATCTCATAATCAATGTATTTTTATCACAAATTTGCACTGGAATTTTTATAGCAACATGGTTGGCCATATTCTGGTGGCAGCCATACTGCAAAGAGCACAAGCCAAAGTTGTATGTGGACCTTTGCATTCTCCCAAACCTGTTCCTGCTCTATGCATGGCTCTGTATTAGAATACACTCATGCCATGAGTTTCAGGCCATCTTTGCATTGGGCTATCTCTATCCTAGGTAGTCAAGACACCCTTAGGGATAAATGTAGAGGGCAAAATGGCTGCATTGTCCCAGATATTCTGGCTGGATTGCTCTACCAACATGTCATATATGTACACTCTAATACTGAACCAAATTCTGCCTTCCTTGCTTACGTTGAGTAGTAATTTTTTGTCATGAGTGCTTCCTCAGAAGATAGTGGAGGAATTATCTGGTGGGTATAAGGATGGCAAAATGTAGCTTCATGTGACTTAGTATTTTTATTTTTGTTATGTAAAAACAAAATGATCAGTTTTAGATGAGATACTTTATTGCTGACAGCTAAAACTATTTTTAATAGTTTATTAGTCTCCATGGCAACTAATACATTGATTTTAATATAAGAGCAATCTCAGCCAAGTCACACTATGACAATGAGACAACCTAGGTCCTTGAGTTAACTCACCCCAATAGTCATTGCATTTGAACATGCGGTATTCAAGCATAACAGTTAACAAAATAATTTCACTGAATGTTCTTTCTGGGACTTTTACTTAAAATGAATAAGGTCTTACCTACACTTAAAAGTTTTGCCAATCTAAGTATACCAGAATAATGAACTATAGTATAAAAGAGCTTCTATACTGTGAAGATAAACAAAGAGGACAAGCAAGTTAAAAGGCTGGAACTCCTTCCTCTACTTGCACATGTAATATCCCACACTGCTTACACATAAGTGTTCTTAGAATCCTTCTACTCCCAAAGTTTACATCTAGAATAAGCATTATTTATTGAAAATTATGAACTAACTGCCTACCAAATAAAAAGTCTTTCATAAAGATGATCAGAAATTGCCAAGCATTTTGTGTGAACATTTTCAGAAGAAACAAAAACATTTTAATTTAAAAATGGAAAGTTCCCAGTTCTAAATCAAGAAACAAAATTCATTTTTAAAAATGTTGAGTTTGTTCAGTTTGTTTGGTCAGTTTGTCCTTTTATTGATCAACCAGAAGAATACCACAAAGAAATACAGATTTTCCTTTCCATAAAGGCTACTTCTCCAGGCTTTTTCATAGGAATCCTTTCGATTTAATTATCTTAATTCACCTACTTATGACTTTAAATGTAATACTCGGTTTTACGTATGAGAAACTCAGGTTATATTTCTGGTCTCTGTAATGTTAACCAAAAGCAAAGTTTGAATGTAATGAATACAGCAGCAAGCTCAACTGACTTGTGTTGCTCCACAGTGGCAATCCAAAGTGTTGCAGTCATTCTTCATGAAGGAATGGTAGTGGTTGCAGTGTGACACTGGCCAGGGTTACACTAGAAGGATTGGCTG
Organism: Gavialis gangeticus; assembly: GCF_001723915.1. Taxonomy (NCBI): domain Eukaryota; kingdom Metazoa; phylum Chordata; order Crocodylia; family Gavialidae; genus Gavialis; species Gavialis gangeticus. The sequence continues at coordinate 62,842,492 of NW_017729033.1, read as the reverse complement.
GTATTACTATACAAGGTAATCTTTCTAGTATAAATGCAGGTTATACTGGCAAAAAACATTTATTCTAGTATAGGTTATACCAGTTCCCAAACCAAAAGGAGCTATAGTAAGGGCAAAAGCATTGTTATGCTAGTATAGCTGCATCCACATTAGGGGTTTTGGTTGCATAGAAATAGCATAAAAATAACAGCCCTGAACTGCATCTGTATACTGGTACGATATTCTAATGTGGATGCAGCCTAAGAGCATTGGGGTATGCTATATTAATTGGTGCAGGAGTCAAAGCAGGCATTCAGATACAGGATGATCTCTATCCACTGGCTCCAGGTACATCTTTACAAGCCATTATCAGCTTCTACTTTCAGTTACTCCCAATTTCTGCCAAAAGCAGGGGAAAAGAAATCTTTATTGCATAATCTGTGGACAGGTCAGAGTGGCCAGAAAGATATTTTGAACCCCCTCCCCACCCCTCTCAAAAACAACTAAAATAAATTTGAGTTGATACTAGGATTATTTGACACTAATATGGCCTCAAATTGGCTCAGAACAGAGCTCCCAAATCTGCTATGGCATATTTCCAAAGGAGAGGGCCACTGTAAATTTGGGAGTCCTATTAGCAGTCTTGGTGGCCCACATTGACTAATCTCTTCAATCCTGTCCTTATAGGCCAAGAACAACTAGATCTAAAAATGAAAAGTAAGTTAAAATAACAGAGAAAATAGAGAATGTTTATGAATTATTATGATTGTATCTTTCCTTTATCAGCTAAATCATATTAAGTTATTCATCTATCTGTTTATATTAGCCCTATATGGGCATGTCCACACATGCAAGCACGTGCCCTTGCAGCAACTTAAATAGAAGTGGTGCAAATTTGAGCTGGGGCTTTTTGCCTCAGAGCATGTGCCCGGACATGCACTTTGCTATGGGGCAAATTGTGCCACTTGGGGCAAAATAACCCTGCCTGGTTCCTCCCGGATCTGCAGCCAGGGGGAGCTACAGCCTGGGGCCAGCACCTGTACTTTCCCCAGCAGTATAAAAAGCTGCCCTGTCCTGGCCCTATCAGTACAAAAAGCTGCCATGTCAAGTAGCTCAGAGCTACTTGCTCTCAGCTAGAGCTACAGAGCTACTCGCTTCAGGGGCCCAGCCAGTTGGTACCTGGGGACACTACCCCTTGTGCCAGCTGCACTGCTGAAGCAGCCCCAAGAGTTCTCTGCACCCTCTACCCACTGCAGCAGTCTGGCAGTGGGGGGTGCTGCCTGGCTGTGACCTGCTGTGCACCTGCCAGACCTGGATGAGAACTGCGCAGCCAGTAGAGGCATCTGCCCCTCTGAGCCAGCTGCCAGTGGACTGTGGCTGCAGGGT
>NW_017729033.1:62830308-62830975 GCF_001723915.1 Gavialis gangeticus | reverse complement strand
CATCTGCCCCTCTGAGCCAGCTGCCAGTGGACTGTGGCTGCAGGGTTGGACTTTGTGTAGCACTTCTGCCATGTGTGCTTCCTGCCTGGCTATCTGGGCAGCTATCGCCCAGAAGATGTTACCAGTGTGGTGGCCTGCTTTGAGTTGTCAAAGCATGTTCTCCTAGCGCCAACTGGCCAAGAGGTCAGCTGCCTCCAGCTGGCTCCAGCTCTGAGCAGGCAGGGTCCTGCCACTGGCTTCCCTAGCAGGAATTCTGGTATTCCCTATTGGGAACCCATAAAAAAAATCCCAAAGTCACTTTGTAAAATACCCCCAAATCCATGTTCCTCCACAATTAAAACAAAAAGACCACTAAATATGTAGAGAGAGAGACAGAGACAGCAATCAGTTGGGCAATGCTTTATTGATATATCTACAGTGTTAAAGCAATTTGGAAGCCTACCAGTGTCTCTATCATCATAATAAAATGAATTCTAAATACCTATATCTATTGCTGCCCCCCATAGGGGCCACAGCCTCCCCACGGGGGCCAAACAGCCCTCGCAGGGGCTACCAGCCCCCCCTGCGGGGCCCACATGCCCCACCCCCGCTTGCTCCCCTATCACCCCAGATTGCTGCCCCACCTGGCTCCATTCCCCACTGGCTCCTGCAGCACTTCCCCCCCCCC
>NW_017729033.1:62813522-62829836 GCF_001723915.1 Gavialis gangeticus | reverse complement strand
GGGATGATGGGCTGGGGGGCAGAAGGGGGATGGGGCTAGGTGGGGCAGGGATCAGGGGGGCTTGAGGGGTAGGTGGGTATTGGGGCTGGGTAAGGCAGGGATTGCGGGGGCTGGCGGAGCAGGCAGGGCCAGAGGGGGGCCTGCCCATGGTCCCCTCCCCCATCCTCCAGCCTCCCAGACCCCTTACTTACCTGCTCTGGAGCCTGGGTCCATCTCCCTGCAGCTGGCATGCTGCCTGCCCTGCACAGGCAGGCAGCGTGCTTCAGCACCGGGTGAGGACCAACCACAGAGACACTCTGGCAGCCTGAGCGTCTCTGTGGAGGACCCAGCCTCTGGTTGCCTCAGGGCAGGGGCAGGGACCACGCCCTGCCCCACATTTTTTCACTGTTTTTTTCTGACCCCTGGATATCCACGGGTATAATTTTGCACCCATGCTGCAAACTTGCAGCAGGGGGAACCTTTTCCTGTTTCCGCACATGCCTCTTGCAGGATCTCAAAAAGGTTTGAAATGCTGCAAGAGGCTCATGTGGGCTCATCTGGACATGCCCTATGTGGGCTAAACTCAAAGGTAATGTAAGTGGGCACAAGTCCCTTTGCAAGACCACCTTTTTGCCCATGATAAGGTAGCATTCCTATCAGCTGAGAATTTAAACAACAACAAAAAAACCCCCAGAAAAACACTTTGTTTTATCTCACTAAAATCAACAGCAAAGCTCCCATTAACTTTTGCATTATTTTGTCCCTAAGGGCATGAGATGGGGCTCTATATTAGGGGTGTTCAATTTTTGACCTGCGGGCCAAATACAGCCTGTGGAGCCATAGCATTGAGCCCATGGGGCTTTCCATGGGTCACAAAATCTGGTGGTGGAACGGTGGCAAGAGCAATGCCACCCTCCTCCACTATCATATTCTTAAGCCTTGCACAGCCAGGTAGCAGCCGGGCCATGCCCCCTCCCCTGGGCGGCCAGATCAGGGCCAGGCTATGCCCCCATCCCCTCATGTGGCCAAATCACTGCAGAGCTGTGCCATGCCACCCCTCCCCTTCACACAGCCAGATTGGAGCCAGGTCACACTTCCTTCTCTCCCCTTCCATGCAGCTAGTTCAGGCCCCAACGCACCACCCCATACACCAGATTGGGCCTACCAGCTGGCTCCAGCCGGTGGACTGACTAAACACCATCCAGCCAGACTGAGGGGGAAAAAGGTTGGGCACCATTGCTCTATATCAACCAGTAGCATAACTAGGGCAAGGAGACTGGGGCAGCCACCTGGGCACCAACTTGCCAGGGGGGCAGGAAAAAAATAGCTGTCCCTGCAGCTGCACAAATATGTGTTGGTGGCTTGCTAGCAACTGCTACCTCCACCCAAGAGGCCAGACCGCATCATTGTGCCTCTGACATCAATGTAGGAAAACTGGCCTGTTCACAACTTAAGGGAGTCTTACATGTTGCACCCAATATTTCTTTGATCCCTTATACTTTGTATATTCCCCCAAAAATTTAATCAATCCTTTCTTAAAATTCAGATGTATTTAGTGAAGTGCTTTGCTGAAACTGAACATATTTATTGACAATGAAATGAGAGCTCTGCACTTCCAAGCAATTTAAAAATAACTCTGAGGATGATCTGTTCGATTAGTTTCAGTGCAAGGATGATAGTGCAGAGGATTATTTTGCTTTTGCAGTAAATTATTTATGTGAAAGTTGTTTTCCTTTTAACAAGTAAATCTTCCTAGACAAAATTGCATTAAGTCTCTTGAATTTCATAATGGGGTTATCAATGAATACACATTGAATTTCAAGGTAAAACTCAAGTTTAACTAGGCTCATGCTCTTGCACAATGTAAAGAATCAAAGAATGTATTTCCAAGAAAACAATAAACACAAGTTATTTTCCGTGTTAATGCCACACTGTGTGCAAGATACAGTTGTGAAAATGCTACCTTGCAATTGTTTCTGTCTTCAGATTTTACTTTGTATAAAACAATGACAAATTAAAAAGTGGGAACATGCAGAGTAGTTATTACAATGATACCCCAAAGTTTTAACTGAGATCAGGGTCTTCAGATTGTTTTATTTTATATTGTACAGATAACTAGTAGTAATAGTCCTTGCTCCAAAGACTTTATAATCTGAAAAGACACGATAGAGACCTGGTCTATACTGCAAATGTATACCAGCACAGCTCTGTCTATCAGTGCTGTGCCAAGGTGTGAACTCGGACTGGCACAACCATGCTAATCAAAGGCCCAGATGAAGGTGCGGTACCTTGACAGAACTGCACTTTTTGCAGTGTGGTTCAATTTAGATATTCCCAACTTCTGCTAAAAGCATGGGGAAACAGATCTCTATAGAGTAATCTGAGGACAGGTTGGAGTGGCCAGAAAGATATTTTGAAAATGTATCGTATTAACCAGGGGAAGAAGGGGGAGATGTGTGTCTGGGGGGAAGACAGGAGGCAAGCTGTGGCAGCAAAAGCACAATTTTGCCAGTGTAACTGTGTCCACATTCTGAAGACTTTTTATTAAACACCAGTTAAACTCCTCTGGCAGCACCCCCTCAGTTTAGAGCTGGCAAAACAAAGGAAGGGAAGAGAAACAGAAACACAGAGGAGTAATGCAAGTGGCAGAACTGAGAACAAGTTTCCACAGTACAACTCCAGTGCCAGAACCTTTGTGCTTCATTGTTTGCCAGACAGACACACTCTGATCAAATGACTGGAGTTGTGGATCAACATGTTACTTGTCTTGCAAAGCAGCCATTACTCCTTCAGTTCAACTGGAAAAAAACCTTGCCTTCTGGTATGGAATAACTTTTTCATCCTTTGAAGGCTGGGACCAAATCAATGATTTAGCCACAAAATTATTTATCTTACCACTGGGTGCAGATTTTGGTACTGCATCAACTTTCAGATTGAAAGATACTGACATGGACATAGCCTACCAAATTCTGTCATTTGCAGTGAAAGTGGCATGGCCACTTTCCATTTAGTGCGTGTCTCTTAAAATAGCATAGCATTAATGTTTATCCTTCATCTGGCTGTGAGCAGCCATTCATATATGTGTGCACCCTAAACTATGGCCAACATTTTTCATGTAGGATGTTTCAAGGTCTGCACTTACTGCTCTAGTTAAGGATTTAGGCACAAAGACTCAGATTTGGAAAGGCCAAATGTGACACAGATAGTTAATGCCTTCCCATTTGACCACCCTTTTCACTAAAGCATTAAAATTACTATCACTTTAGCTAAGAGCAGTTTGCCATTCACTATCATATATACCCTTTTTCTTGACTTCCCATTTCTACTTTTTGTTGCTCACAAAAAATGTAAACCATTGGTCCTTTATTCCCTAACAATGAGTGCATCTACACAAGATGTTTAATGCACAGTAGACTAATTGTACTGAGCATTAGCATGTCACAGCAAAAAACTGTGCTAATTTGCAGTATAATTAATCTACTGCACGTTAAGTGTCACAAAAAGACTGTGTGCCATTGCTACTGTGCCTTTATGTAGTACCTCATCTTAGAGGTACTAAACTTAATGCACAGTAGCAATGGCACATTAATGCACGTGCAGTTGTGCCCAGTCATGATTGTACTGTCAAACATGCATTTCCTACAAAACAGTAATGAGCTTTGGCAGAAGTATAAGGATGACTATCTAGTTACTGGTCTAGAAGGGACTATGCAAATTAGATGTATATTTTTATGTCAGTGACTAAGCTAATGTTTGAGTTAGTCCTATAACATTAGCAAGCTGAGCAGACTGACTGAACTGAATGCTTATACAATTAATAATGTGCTTATCTCATTTAAGTTCCTATTAAACATTAAAAATAATGTCATTTTTTGGAGAATACCCTCTAGCAGCAAAACACTTATGATGATCTTGAATCATTAAGTTTATGAGGTCTCAGGGAGATACATGGGAGTATATGTCTAAAATTATTCTCTCTCATTAAGGGACTCACCAGAAACTTAATTATGATAGTATATCTTTTTAACACAGAATTCTCACTCAACTTATGGTTGACATTGCTGTGCCCTTATGTTCAGGGTGTCATTTCATCAGCTCAGAAAGGATGCTGTACTGTGAGAACCACCTTGGCCCTGGAGACTGACTGTATCACATCTGCAGTGACCTCTGCCTCTGCTGCACAGAAAGCTGGGATTCTAAGTAAATTTCCAGATCTGAGCTTTTCTCAAGAACTAGAATGTGCTGTGAACTCTCTAAACTGCCAACACAATATATATGTCTGTCAAGAAATATTGGCTTTATAAAAGTGGACTGTGATTTATATTTCCCACAAGTGGTTCCTCTATCTCGTCCTTGAGAGTTTTAATGTCTTTCACTATTGGCAATATCAACTATCTGATGGAGCTTATTTACTGGGGTGGGGAAGGGGGGGTTAACCCTTAACGTAAATGTTTTGAGAGCTTTCTCTCTCACTTTTAATTCAAGCACAATGAAGGAGACACTCCTTTAGGATAATTTGGTCTCTTATACAACCTTGCAAAACTGTTTAAAAAATCTCTTGGAAATAAACTTTATTTTCTTTTACTTACTTTTGTTACTGCCTTTTTCAGCTAGTTCCAAAAAAAAAAAAGAAAAGAAAAGAAAAGAAAGAAAAAGTAAATATAATTAAGTAGAATAAGTGGCAGAAAACATATTAACATACATGCCATTTTGATGTGGTTTTATTATAAAATGTTAATATGATTAAATTAATTACTTTCTGTCATTCATATTCATTTGTCTAATGAGATGATATATTAGGTCAAGAAAGAAGTTCTGAAATTAAGCATTTTAATTATTTAAGCAAAATATAAAAGCTTCAAAGATAGATCCTTTTATTTTCAGATAGCTTCAGTGATGACCTATGGAAATGTTCTGCTTCCTTTCCTGAAGAAAAACAGCAAATTAAGATATTGATTAATACCAAAACATAATAAACTGTATTTAAAGAAGAGGTCTGGTCTGTCTGGGCTAGATTTTTCAGTGCCATTTTTAACTAAAACCTATAGAAATTACTATTCTTTCTTTAAGAAAAATAAACTGGGCAAGGAAGTAATCAGGTTTATATTATAGAAGGGCCAAAATTAGCTTTAAGAATTTGCCTGATTTTGAAAGGGTCCAACCTTCAGCAAGCAGCGCAAGCTGAATCTTTCGTCTTATCAGTTACTTGCACTATGCTACTTAGGGTGAGTGTAACTGAATGAGCTGCATTACTTCTTAAAGTTAAGCTTGTGCTTATGTGGCTTGCTGGATTCTCAGTACTTTGCAAGATCTTTCCAATACTCCAAACTACCCTTCACACTCCAGTAGGGGGCTCCACTGCAGAAAAAAACATCAAGTCAATGGGGGCTTCTACACTCCATTGAACAGCCTGGCAGCCACAGATGAGGACTAAGAAGCCCTTTCAAAAATAGCCACAATTAATGTGGACACAGGAAGCTAAGGGGGATTACAGTGTCACATCTAAGCATTTTCCACTCAGAGCCACCACATGCAATAGATCCAGTTCTAACCCAAGACAGAAGGGCTATGAGTGGAAACGCTGACAGACCATATTGATAGATATCAGATTAAAATAATATCAGACAGAGGAAATATAATCTCTTATTTTTCAAGATTTGATCTTAACATTCATCACTTCCAAATCCTGCAATCTAAAAACTTTGAAAGCCTCTTAAATTCTTTGAGAAAAAAAAGATTTGTGATACAAGAAGAACACTGCACAGTGAAATCCTTAGGAGGCTATATGCTTGCAAATGAATCCAGCTTCATATTAGCTATTTTTGTAACCTCTTGTTTGTATTTGTTTTTATTTTTCCTGCTTTCATTTTTTTTCCAATCCTGGGGAAAGGGTTTGTGTTTAATAATATAATTTGCATCAGTGTGTCCCAATTGACCAAGGTACTAGGGCTGGGAGAGATTAGCATGGTAATCTTGTTCTGATGGATAAAATTAGCAAAGATATTCCCCTGAATGGAGAGCTGCCATTGGCGAGCTGCCGTGCTTAGAATCAATTACTAAATTACTTTGAGCTCTAAGTCGACATTAACGGAAAAAAATTGCCATCGACCGAAGTGAAATAAGATAAAAAATATGCGATCATTAAACCTCTCGCTACTATTCGAGAATGTGACTCAGAAGAACTGTACAAAAATAAGGCAGAATTTAATTTTTAACAGTGGCCCCTGTCATCATTTCAGCCAGAGCTGCTCATTGCATGTAAGCATGGCTCAACCTTTCTGTTCTGGCTCCCGAATGAGTAGCAGGACTGATTTCCACTCCTGTGTTATTTCTGCTCTTGCACATCATTTGGACTGGCCACATTAAGAACCAAGTCCTGCTCTCGCAAGTAGAGCAGGACAAAGAGAGGTTTATATACGGACATAAAATTCTTCCTTATACTATAATTATTTATCTTCTCTGTAGCATCTAAAATGTACCTGATGGAATAGGATGGGTAAGTCCCTGCACAAAAGGATTTATAACGTAAGGGAATTTTTACACAATGATTCTTACGCTAGCATTGTTTTTTTCTGTACAGGAATGTGGAATTTCTTATAACAGTATAAAAGGACCTTACTTCTGACATCACTTTGTCTACACTAAGAGTTGCACAAACACTGTGTGGGCATGTCTACACAAGACACTACTGCACAGTGGTTACTGCACATTTATTTAGTACTCGTATAATCAAGTACTAAATAAATACAAAATAACTTGAGTTACTGCACAGCAGCACTACCAAATGCCTTTTTAATGATGCTACTGCGCAGTAGTGTATTAGCGTCGTTTGTACTATGACCAGCTACTGTGCAGTATTATTTGGCTACTCTGCAGTTAGCATCTTGTGTAGATGTGGCCTGTGTAGACAAGACTGAAGGCTTCGATCCTACAACATGAAGAGATGTGTATACCCTTTTAAGGTGTTGTAGAAGTCCCCAGAGCTCTACAGTGGAGGTCTGGACCTACATTATCCTGGCCAAATTTTTCAGAAGTGACTGGTGAATTTGGATGTATCAGTTTTAGTGTTAAACTCCAGCCACCTTTACAAGGGCTTGACATTCAATAAAAGAACTTTTTTTCCCTTGGAAAATTAGGCCCTTTCAGATATCCTAAGCAGATACCCACCTTAGAGGCACTCAGTGTCACTAGTGACTACTGAAGATCTGGGCTTCTAGGTATAAGGCAGAAAAGTCTCGTTGATAAACACTCAACTCAGCCTCCATACGGTAAAGAATAAGTCACCAAGAAAAAACAGATTCCCCCTCTGATGACCATTTACACAGAATGTAGAATATGAATCATTCTGACACCAAATATTACAAGCTGTCTTAGCAAGAATTATGAGGTAAATGGAACTTATTAAGAAAAAAGTTGTATAAAGAAAAGTGAAGAGAGAAACGTAAAAAGAATCTTTTATCAGCATTGAACATTGGGAATCACAGTGGCATAAGTAATTGATAATATTATTAGCGCAGTATACATATCAGCTGTCGAGATATTATGAGGACTGAATTCAATCTCTGTGGGGGGAGTCAGGGTCAACATCATTAACTATAGATCCTGTCCTGGTTTACATATAGAGCCCTCAGGCAAAGTGTCTGCCAGATACATCTCTATAGATGTGCATAGCTATAGGACATACAGGGGGCTAATCACACACATCAGTAATAGACAACAAGCTTTTGTTTATCTGAAGGTTTACTGGAATTAACTGATTAGTGTCAACTTGACACAATAACTTTTGTCTACAATGCAGTAGATCATTTTGATGGTTTTATTGATGGAGTGTTGTCTAATGTAAATTGTAAGGGTAGTTGAATTTAGATGAAGTAGGAAACATTCTACTTAAGCAGAAATTGAAAAAGCCATTAGTAAAATGTATCTTTAAAATGACACTTTTTTGTAGTCTTAGATATAGTACAACAACAATGATGATAGTGACAACAATAACTAAGGGAAAAGTAAAATTTAAATGTGCCAGGCTTAAATAAATTAAACCCAAAATACAAGTCTTTACATGAAAATTAGACTACCACATAAATCTGACAAATATTTTTCACATAAGTAAATATTGCCTGATAAAATTAGAGAAAAAGAAATAAAATAGTCTTCTTTACATAAAAATAAAAACTACCTTAGAATTAAAAATATAAAAATACCCTTAAATGCAATTATAATTTATGTAAAATAGTTTTTAAATAGGTTAACAAATTCATTATTCTAATTTTTATTTCTATTTTAAAAATAATTAAATACTGAAATTTCACAGCATATTTGTTTTATACCAATGCCTCAATAAGTTTCAGTGAAAAGGTTTATGATTTCTGTTCAATATGATTAGAGTTTATATACTGAAATTATTCATAATTACATAATTTTCCCAGCTACTTTTTCCAGTTATATAATAGAAAAGAATAAGTAACTTGAATTTCTGTCCGAGCTGTTATAATGTTCAATGCAAATGTTAAAGATCATCTTTGAAAGATTAATTCAGGGAGTAATCATCAAAGAGTAACTTCAATAAAAGAAAAATAACTCAAAATATGTTATAACCTCAAAATCACCTCCTTTGGCTTTCAGAATACAAAATATTTTTCCCACAATAGCAAGTCAAAACAATTAGGCCAATACAAGGAGAGATTGTGTGCCACAAGATGAAGTAATTAAATTTAGGGAATATTGTCAATGATGTTTAGTTCCTACCATTGAAAACTGCAGTTAGTAACCTCATTCTGTCCCTCTATCAAAAAGCTATTTATTCCTCATTACTGACTTCCACTATCATATCCCTGGGATATAGGATTCAGCACTGTTATTATAACTTTTACCAGCAACAATTAATGCAATGATACTGTGGAAATAGTGATTTCAGTGCATGTGGACAAAACAGTATTAGTCACAATTTCTGAATTTCCAGTGATAGTCAGCTAGAGTGAGATTTTGATTTAACCATTTATCGTTCATACAAGGCAATGCACTTGTTGGTTTTGGCAGCATAGCAATGGAGGGTAAAATCATGTCATCATAGAAAAAGGTATCATTCTACAGTCCCTACACAGATTTCTTATTGATAACAATAACTAAGGGATGCAGTACATATTTTCTGGTCTAGATGATGTACAGCTGAACCAGAATGGTTTTGCTTTTGGTTGTGGAAAATAACTCTGGTTACAGTGCAATTTTGTATGTATTTTAGTACTGTATGACCACTGTTTCCACAGGATCCAAGCACCTGAATTTCAATCAATACAAAACCATGGGGTATTTCTGATTTCACATTTGTAATTCTCAAAATTACTTAAATTCCTCTTTACTTATTAAAGAATTCTAGTTGTGTCTTCCATTTAACATGTAAAATTAAATCTCCAGCATTATTTTTCTGTTTTAAACCTCCATGTAAGAGTACACAGAAAGCCAGCACTGACATTAAACTTGCAGGAACCTCAAAAAGGCATGGAGTTTAAATATGAGTCAAACAATCATTAGTATTTCTCATCCCATGAACACTTTTAGGATTTATCCCAGAACAAAAGACTGAATGATTACTCTGTCCGAAAATAAAATGGTTTATCCTGGGACAAATGCAACATCTATTTATATGTGCCAAAATGTGGTCCTATTTTGCCCTTTTGGTCAATTCCCTGAAAAAAAAGTTAGCATGATAACTTTTGAAATACACCATCATCTTACCCGTAAGCCACAAACAGCAGTGAGCAGGAGTATGACTCATTCTCCTTTCATTAACTGTTTTTCAGGGACTCAAGCAGGATAGAATAGGATCACATAGGACCCTAAATTTACTCAAGTATGGAACAGGATCTAACCCTATATTTTAAAGATGTATTGTTACGTTGGCTAACATATGCTAACTAGCATACTCTAAAACAGTAGGAGCCGATCTTTTTGGCAGGTGTACCAGAAATTAGCGCTCCGCCCCCCCCCCCGCTCCCTTTCCTTACCCAATCTGCTGTTCAGATTACTGCTTCCTGCCCTGTGCTGCCTGAGAAGTTACTGCTTTGCTTTCTGCTCCCTACCCTATCTGCTACCATGTTGCCTGTCCCCTTCACAATCTGCTGCATGCCACACACAGAGGCTGCCCATGCCACAGATTGACCCCCACTCCCCGGCCCCCCCATTCTGACTCTAATGTAAGTAAGCCAGGGTATACTTTAACACATACTAATCTAGTCAAGATAAAGCCTAAACTCCCAGCTTTCCTTTAACTCAGACATCTTAATGTATGTTAAAGATGCTGTTCTTCATCTATGCATCTATGCTATGCAGTTAAACCATTAGTTAGCTAACACATGCTAATGTCATGCCATAATATCCTACTGCAAAGAAAACCTAATTTGACCAGTTTAGACCTGTTAAAGGCCATGTAAACTTTCTACCATTGGCTTTCAAAATGCGTTACTTAACACATCTTTTCATCCTAATCTACACAAAGCCACAAAGGCTCTTTTGCTATACAGCTGGCAATATCATATGGAGTCTACTTTTAAAAGAAATGCAAAGAAACAAATCCGTCTCTCTTTGGTATCTTCCCACCACCTGTGTGAGAGAGCACATCCAGGCAACCAGAACTGTAGATCAGAAGAAGCGGACAGGCCCTGTCCCAGTTAGCATTAACATGGCATTTTCTGGAAGAGTTTTGTTTCTTCCAGGAAGAAGATCAAGAAATGCAAGGTACTTCCCAGAACAGTGTCACCCAAATATTAATTTATAGCAGTTTGCAATGTCACAACTTGGCAGTACTTATCCATTTTAATCTAATTTTCATTGGTCTGAAATGTGTGATACATATCCAAGCCTAGATGTACACCTACTTATAACCAAAACTGATTTGAAATTAGTTGACTTCAACTATAGAGAAAAATGGCTGAATTTGGGAAAAATAAAACATTATCCACTTAACCCCTTAAATTGGTAAGCAAATTACATGGCTTTATTACAAAACAAACCAAACCATTTCTAAGAAATCAGTTATACTCATTTAAAAAGCAGCCTTTGGCACATGCACTTCATCTAGGTTTATTTTTATTTTAAATAGACTCTTAGAAAAACCTTTTTTTTTTTTTAAACTTTGTATACCGTTATTAACATCATAAAAGGGCCATTAATGTAACAAGGGGCGCATCTACACAAGATGCTACTGCGCAGTTGTTACCACACATTTATTTAGTACTTGTATGAGCAAGTTCTAAAGAAATTAGCAGTAACTGGAGTTACTACACAGTAGCACCAGAGAACATCTTTTAAGTGATGCAACTGCACAGTAGCCTGATAATACTACTGCTCAGTAGTGTATTAGCACTGTCCGTGCTGTGATGCGCTACTGCACAGTATTTTTCAGCTACTGCATAGTCAGCATCTTGTGTAGCCATCCCCAAGGTAGAAGTAACTGATAACATGTAAACACAAAACACTACAATTTACTCTTAGGAAGTGTATCTTAGAGAAAATATAAAATAATCTTTTAAGTACATATTGCAGATTACAAACTGAAGGTTCACCAACTGCGGGCCAGATTCCATCTGGGGTTTTTTTGGGTGTTTGTATGTGTGCTTCAGTAGGTGGGGGGAGGTGCGGGGGATGGTGCTTTAGAAGGGTTTCAAGAGTTGCTAATTAAAGTGCCTGAAGTATCATGTGTATCAGTGTCCCCATGCTGAAAAATGGTGGTGGGGGTGCTTTAACTAAAGATCATTCGAGCTTCAGTTAAAGTTCCACTGCCACCATTTTTCAGTGTGGGGACAGTTACATGTGACACTGGAGTCTGCTGGAGCATGGTAATTACCGCATTCCAGCTTTAATTACATTACGTGCTGTAATTACAGTGCATCAGAGCAGCTTCAGTGCATATATATAGGCACCCAAGTAAAGTCCACAATCACAGATGAGGAAGGATAATCAAGGGAAACCTCCTATCTGTTTCACAGCCCACATGGAGGCCAGGAGCAATTGTAGTCCTCTGCAGTCAAGAGAATGAAAGCATTATTCCCTCCATACTCTTTCAAGAGCACAAAGCACCAAGGGGATTGGGAGGACTGACACGGGTTCCTCGAACGGGACAGGTAGGCTATAGGAAGAACAGTGAAAACCAGAGAGGGTGCAACTGCAGGCATGTACTCCCTGGTTGCCAAGAGGCACTCTGATTTCTTGAGGCAAATGCCTCTCTCCATTCCAATGTATAGTTTTGCATTAGCATGCACAATTGAATCCCATGTAAATCATGTACATAAAGCACGAGTGCCATCATTTCTGTACAGCAGAATAGCAACCCATCAGCATGTAGCCTGTGACATTAAATTTGAGGAAGGAAAATTCTCACAAAGAACATCAGGACAAGATCTCATCCTTGAAGAAAACATCTTGGTTTCTTCAGGGTCTATAGAGAGAAGACAGGAACTTGATTTTAAAGCTCTTGTTGGAATGAAAAATTCTTACCTCCTACTAGTCTTCTCTTCCCTACCTTTTTGTAAGCAAAGCATCCCAATCTTCCTCTAACCTCACAACCTTTAGGATCAATGCATAATGCTTGTCTCTTCTTTCATTCCCTCCCACTCTTTGGCTTTTTGCTTCTTTCCTTCTGCCTAAAGCCATAAGTACACCCTTACCATGAAAAGAATTAAAAGCATTTTCTTATCTTGAGAAAAATCTTCTCAAACTCATGCCATCACTCCTGCTATCATCCTCTCTCTTTCCTTGTGTCTCTAGAACCTCAGGTATGCTATTTGTCCCCACTGCCTAGCCTTCCTTACCAGCACTCCTCTCCATAGCCTTTCCGGAATGGCTTCTGCCATCTTTGTTACTGAAACTGTTCATATTCCTCACCCACTTAAATGTACAGATCACAATATTTATTCTTCTTAGTCTTCTTTTAACTTGTCTATATATTTTTTATTCTCTTTTTTCTCTTGACACTTGGCTTCTTATACTATTCCCTGCAGGGTATTATATAACTGTGCTACATGTTCCTTGATAAGACAAAACACATATTGCTCTTCACAAAAGATTACCATGTACAAACAGCACTAGGCCTCACAATGCCTGGCAGTCATCCTTAACTCACAAACCCAGCTGAGTAAAAGACATAAGCCATATTCTATTAACATAACATCAGATTGACTAAAACAGGATGCTGTTACATTGATGTAAAGCTCTTTCTTCTCTAATCATTATGACTGCAGAAACCTGAACTAAAATACAGTATACTTCAGCTATGACATTCTCATCACTAGTAATTATCTATTTCCTAGCAACCTTAAATTCATACAGCAAGTGTGAAGGAATCAACAAAATTATAAATATTTAGGAGTGTAGAAGGATACTTTGTTCTTTTGTTTCCATATTTGTTGGGTTCATATAAAGAAAAGTATCCTTAAGAAGTATGTTTTCTACTGGAACCTAGGAAGACCAAACTGTGAGTGGTTCTCAACTGGGGTGTTGTGAGCATCTGCTAGGGGTGTTGCAATGCCAATATTACCACCAATGAGGGGTGAAATTGCCCCATGTGCCTGTTTTCAGGATGCATGGTGAAGCCAAACTGAGATCCTTTCTGCTGCAGCTCTTCCTGGTTCAGCTCCAACATGTGTCCTGAAAATGGAAGTGCATAGGACACTTCCACCTGGTGGCAGCAGCAGCCTGGATATACATGTTGCTCCACCAGGTAGAACTGCCCCACATACCTCTGCTTTCAGGAGGCACATTGGAGCTGAACTGGGAACTGCAGAAGAAAGGTGAGCCTGTCTGCTTAATGTAGGCATGCCTTTCTCCTACAGCTGCTTCCTGAATTAGCTCCAATGTGCCTCCTGAAAACAGAGGAGCATGGGGCAATTTCACCCGGCATCAGTGATACGAAGTTGGGTGAAGTTGCACGTAATGCAGAGTAGAGTTAGGATCCAAAATGGCCTGGATAGACTGAAACAATGGTCTGCAAGCAACCAGATGAAATTCAAAAAGGACAAGTGCAAAGTCCTGCATTTTTCATAGCATAATTGAATGGAAGACAGACAAGGGAATGCTTGGCTATGTGGCAATACTACAAAAAAGGTTCTGGGGGTTACCGTAAACCACAATCAGAATATCAGCCATGTGGCAGAAGGCCACCTCTGTTTCTCCCCAAAAGCTCTGCTCTGTGACAATTTGGTTAAGAAGGGCCCTGCAGAGGGTACACACCTTACCCTATCTCTTTAGGTAACCTGAGCTGGATACATTCCTGAGGGAGGGGGAAACCTGCTCCCTCTGCCTACGTGACTGGCATCACATACCTGGGTGAGGGGCTTGGGCTCCCTGGGGAGCTAGGAACTGCCAATCTGTCCAGCAACTAGTGATGCATTTCAAACTGGTTGGCTGACAACCAACAGGTGCTGGCCTCTATTGGACCAGGTAAATGAGGTCATAGGGGCTATATAAGTTAAGGACTGCCCAGGAGTAGGGGGCAGCAGCCATGAGGAAGACTCAGAGAGAGAAGAGCTGGACCATCTGAAACTTGCTCTGTCTCTCAGAACTCATGATCAAGGAACTGCCTGCCTCCAGAGGGAATCTCCACCTGCCTCTGGATGATACTTGTAAGCTACCTGAGATCTAACTAGATATATAGCTTGCAGTAACTCAGATGTGTGATCAAAGGCTACCCAACCATGCCAGTTTGCTCTGTGACATTTCTCTGATATTGCTCTACCCTGTACCCTATTCCAGCCCTACCCCTTGTAACCAATAAAGTTCTCCTTTGTACCTAACATGGTAGACTTACTGGGTGTTCCTTGGTTTGGCTGACTAAGGGAGACCACTACTTGTACTTCCAACTGAGGGAAGCACCCCCAAGTGCTTGAAGTGAGTCAAGTACCCTCGAGGCCTACTAGGCCTACTAGGCCTGTGTTACCCAGGAGAAGCAGAGCCAGAATCAAGCCCAGCCCTGGGTGGTGGCAGTTTTTACCCCAGGCTAGCACGTGTGCTCCAGGAAAGGGGTCAGCCAGATGTGAGGCACCCTCAGGAAAGCACTCAGAGCCTGGAAGGTGGTTGGCTGCAGTGAGGTGGGTGGCTTAACGAAGGAGCACCCCCTACTGCCCCACCACAAGCCAACAGTTTGTTCTTGTTGCAAAAAAGCCAACAGGATACTGGGTTGTATTAAAAGGAGTGTCACTTGCAAATCAAGGGAAATGATTGTTCTGCTCTATTCAGCATCTGTGAAGCCTCATCTGGAGTACTGTGTCCAGTTTGGGGCCCCATAGTTCAAGAAGGGTGTGGACAGATTGGAAAGAGTTCAGTGAAAAGCAACAAAAATTATTAGGGTCCTGGGAGTAAAGATTTATACTGAAAGGCTGAAAGAATGAGGGTTATATAGTCTGGAGAAGAGAAGACTGGGGGTGGGGTGGGGGGGTGTCAATAACAGACTTCAAATACCTGAAGGGCAATTATAGAGAGGATGAAGATGGACTTTTCTCTGTGGCTGTAGGGACAATGTCTTAAGCTACAGCAGAGGAAATTTAGGTTGGAGATTAGGTGGAACGTTCTGATTATGAGAGTGGCCAAGCATTAGAACAGGCTACCTAGGAAAGTTGTGGAATCTCCATCCCTGGAAATTTTTGTGAGCAGGCTGGACAGACACTTATCTGGGAAGGTTTAGTCAGAGACAATCCTGCCTTGAGCAAGGGGCTGGGCTAGATGACTTTGTGAAATCCCTTCCAGTCTTACTTTCTTATGATCCTATACAAAACTCACCCTGAAGCTGTGTACCTTATTCTTTTTGGTTGTGAGTGATCTTTTACACAGTTGTGATAATGGAAAAGGATTTTTTTATACTTAAAGTTCCCTTTAAGGTCCTTCCATACTAAGAGCCTAAATGCAAATGATAAACAGGTCCCATATATCTTAAATACACTGCCTTTCATTCTTCCACTAATTTTGTAATTTGATCAAACTGTTAGGTCTGCTGTCATCCTCAGCAAACAGCACTTCTTTCCCATTGCCTTGGCTGCTTTTCCTCTCTCGCCAAAATTCACTAAGTTCTCCTGTTCTTGTTCTTTTTACATCCTGCTATAATGGATCTCTTTTGAGCTGCTGGTGTCTGAATTCTCCACAGAGATCTTGATGCTCTCCATGCATTCCTTTAGCAGAGGAAGGACCTTTCACAACCTGTCTTTCATCAGAGACTGTAAACTCATTTTGACTGAACTAAAACAAAAGTACTGTTTTAGGCTATGAAAGAAACCTAATAGAACAGAGAACTTTAAGACTGCCAGTGTTGAACCACGTCTTTATATAAACCTGGGACTATTAACCTGGAAACCT
>NW_017729033.1:62807289-62808522 GCF_001723915.1 Gavialis gangeticus | reverse complement strand
CAAGTACGGCCAAGGAGGTGATCCTGCCCCTCTACGCGACACTGGTCAGGCCACAGCTGGAGTACTGTGTCCAGTTCTGTGCGCCCCACTTCAGGAGGGATGTGGACAACATTGAGAGGGTCCAGAGGAGGGCCACCCACACGAACCAGGGACAACAGAGCAGACCCTGCAATGAGAGACTACGGGACCTGAACCTGTTCAGCCTTCACAAAAGAAGGCTGAGGGGGGACCTGGTGACCATCTATAAACTCACTAGGGGGGACCAGAAGGGTTTGGGAGAGACCTTGTTTCCCCTAGCACCCCCTGGCATAACAAGGAATAACAGCCACAAGTTGTTGGAGAGTAGGTTTAGATTAGACATCCATAAGAACAGTCAGGGCGGCTAGGATCTGGAACCAACTTCCAAGGGAAGTGGTGCTGGCTCCTACCCTGGGGATCTTTAAGAGGAGGCTTGATGCCTACCTGGCTGGAATCATTTAAGCCCAGTTTTTCTCCTGCCCAGGCAGGGGGTCGGACTTGAAGATCTACAAGGTCCCTTCCGACCCTGCTTCTATAATTCTATGAACTGACTGGATCCAGCTCATGGGAGCACCTGCCAATTGATTGGATTCAGCCCGCAGCTGCCCCCGCAGTGCTCCAAATGGGGCTGAGCCAGCATGTACAGCTTCTAGCAGGCTGCTCCTGGTGCAGCTCCAGCTGCCCAGGTGATACTCAGCTTCCCTCCCTCCAGCAGCACCTCCTCCTCCTGCCCCTGCCACACAGCTGCAGGCGGTGAGGGGGGAAGCTGCAGCCAAGCAGCTCCTTCCCCAATCTGCAGGGCTACAGCTCTAGATCCCAGCTGCCTTCCACCCACTCTTCCCACCTAGCACAATGAGCAGCCACCTGAGGGCGGCCGAGTGGGTGGAAGGTGGCTGGGAGTTGGAACCAGAGCCCCACATGTGGGGGCAGGAACCACCTGGATAAACTTTTCTCTCTGCCCGGAGAGGCACAGCAGTGGTAGGAGCAGGAGGAGGAGGAGCTGCTGGAGGCAAGGGGAGCTAAGCAACCCCCTGCCCCCATTGGTAAACTGTGAGTGCTGGCTGGGGCTGGGCTGACAGGTGCAGGAGGGAGTGCAACACAAGCAGGCATGGCTGGGAGCACAGTGTGGGCTGCTGTGAGCAGGAGTGGACAGGGCTTGGCCCAGGTGGAGCGATGCATTGGTTAGGCGACCTCTGCTGCATGCCCCCCCTGCCC
>NW_017729033.1:62796498-62802289 GCF_001723915.1 Gavialis gangeticus | reverse complement strand
TCTCTGCCCGGAGAGGCACAGCAGTGGTAGGAGCAGGAGGAGGAGGAGCTGCTGGAGGCAAGGGGAGCTAAGCAACCCCCTGCCCCCATTGGTAAACTGTGAGTGCTGGCTGGGGCTGGGCTGACAGGTGCAGGAGGGAGTGCAACACAAGCAGGCATGGCTGGGAGCACAGTGTGGGCTGCTGTGAGCAGGAGTGGACAGGGCTTGGCCCAGGTGGAGCGATGCATTGGTTAGGCGACCTCTGCTGCATGCACCCCCTGCCCCCCCCCCAGCCAACTCCTGAGACCTAGTGCCCAGGCAGCTGTCCCCTCACACGCACACACTCCCCCACCCTCTCCCCACAGGTCAGGGGCATGCAGGAAGCAGATTGTGCCTCTGTCCCAGGCCCTGGCCCTGCACATCCCTGCCCACAGAACCAGGGCTTGTCCACCCACTGCGCCCACCTGGTGCAATGAGCAGCCACCTGCAAGCAGCCAAGTAGGTAGAAGGTGGCTGGGTGGTAGAGAGCGTATTGCAGCTCTGTCCTGTCCCCACCCCACGATTCTGGGGTATCCATGGAGACCAGCCAGGAGTTGCACAGGCAGAGCCTGCAGCTGGGAAGGCGGGAAGCTGGGGCTGGGATCTTGGGGTGGTGACAATGCAAGGCTGGGCCCAGGGCAGAGCTGCGATCCACTCCCTGCATACCCCTGCCTGCAGAACCCATGCCATCGCAGGGGGGTGCAAGCAGTGGATCATGGCTTTGCCCCCCACCGTGCTGTCACCACCCTGTGACCCTGCCCCATGATCCTGGCCTTACTCACCCACCCTGCTCCCAAGCACCACTCCCCTCCCACCCACGGCCCCATCCCACATAGAGAGTTTTAGTGAGTTGTTGAATGATGGAAGAGGAGAGGGGGAGCTGAACCAGTCCACCAAAACTCTCTTTGTGGCCCATGGGCCCAAATAATTGCCCACCCCTGCCTTGGATTAAGCAAAACAGTTTTATTCCAAAATCACAGGGAAGTAGGGCTTGAAGGGACCTCCAGAGGTGATCTAGTCACCCCCCTCTCTCTTATCTATTCTTCATTATAGAGTTTCTGTTTAGAATACTCCCTGGTATTATAAATGCTGCCAAATTTCCTAAAACAATTATGGAGACAACACATAACGTTCATATCTCCTTTCACCCACACTTCTTCTGTAAGAGCAAACTTTAACAAGACTTAATACGTAATGACATCACCAGTTTGACCATATAACTAGATGTAGTTTATTTTCTGGTTTTTTGATGAGCCTATGGAATTATGGGATCCAAAAAATATAGAAAGGTTCATTAGATTTAGGACTTTTCTCAACAGGCCTATCTCCTGTCCCTGAGGTCACTGCTAATAAAATACAACCTCACTTGTGATAAATGAAGGACCTTAAGCTGGAGCCCTTCAATGTGAAAGGTACCATGGTAGTATACCAGGGAAAGTAAAACAGAATCTGGATTTAGAGAGAGGCAGTTAACCACGTTCATCTGAAGTTAGGCAGAAAGCAGGGCTGGGTGGCACCTTATAAACTAACTAATTCAGAGAGGCATGAGCTTTTGTAGGCACCAGCCTACTTTATCAGATGAAGTAAGCTATGAATAGCATCTGATGAAGTAGGCTCTAGACTATGAAATCTTATGGCTCCTCAAACAAAGTCTATAAGGTACTACCCTGCCCTGCCTAGAAGCTGGATTTGTTAACCTTCAGGATTCAGTACAAAGTTTTCCTTTATTTATTAGTATTTAAGAGGAAGCAGGGCAGAAGCTTGAAGGAAGAGCTTGTTAATTATAGTAAAATGGAATTAGGAATCGGGAATTAATTTTGACTGCACAGATAGTTGTCAAGGCATTTCAGCAGTTCAGTGGAAATGCTGATTATTGCACTATTTTACAAACTGGGCATTTAGAGCAAAAAGATCGTTACTCTTTAGTGTGTACACTTTAAAAATATAAATCAATCAGTCAAAAACTGAGTGCACATAGCAATTCAATCAGGCTAGAACCAGCTAAAGATGCCACGTTTTTCTTCTACAACTGGAACAGTATCAACCATGTTAGAGTAGAACAATGGGTACTGTGAGAACAACTGGAGCTACCCTCAACCAATGTTATCAGGACTGGGTTCCTTTAGTTAAGATTGAATAAGCTGGGGGATTCAGTTCCTTGGTTGCAGAAGAAAGTCCAATACCCTTTTAAATTAGTATCTCTTGGTCTGACATTCTTTAAGCAAGGCCCATTACTAGTATAATGAAAATCTGCCTCAGAGGTTGGCAGCATTACTCTGGTCTGTTGAAATATAAACAGCTGGTCTGGGCTTAGGCTGGCGGCTCATGAAGCAGAGCTAACAGGCTGTTTTATCACAGAATTCTTTTAACAGTCTCTACTGCCTTTTAAACCATCTATTTCCTTGTGAAGGGCAAGGACTAGAAGTAATATGTCTGAACCTTATTATATTGGAACCTACAGAATTAAGAGCTCCCAACTGTGATTGGTTGTCATTGGTTGTTTCTTCTGTCAAAGTATGTCAAAATGTAACAGGCGTGCACAACATGTATCCCCTGCAAGGCCACAAGCAGCCTACAAAGGCAATCCTAGTGGCCTGCCATAATTCTTTATTTAAAAAAAAAAGATGAAAAAAGCAAAACAGCAGTCCTGTGTCTTCATTGTTTGCCGATTCGTCAATCTGTGCCTGTGCCTGAGCTCTAGTTTCCTGTGTATGTGCTTGCTGAAGGCACACATTTGACTAGAACGACTCTCCATTGGAAAGGGTACCTTGCAAGGAGCCCTCCATAACCTTCGAATAGTGCATCCATGAGCTATGGGAATAACATACCTTTCCCTCCTTACTTCTTCACTGAACCTCTTTTTGCAAGCTCACTCATGTACCGTTACAGCCTTCTCCCCCAACTTACTGGGTTCCTGTTCATCTTGGAAATTATACCCCTGGGTCACAATAAGCACATAGGATACAGATTCCTCCTCTCTTTTAGTAGGAGTCACATTAGGCAGATTGACAAAAGTACTTTTAACTGCTTTAAAATGGGACAGGAAACTGCTGCTTGGGATCTGTTACAATCTGTTTAATCTATGCCATCCTGCAACCAAAGCCTAATCCACGGAAGTCAAAGTAGTCTCAAAGAAGTTCACTAGGTTTCTACTGATGTGGAGTAAGCCATCAGTTATCTGTACAACCCTAACTCTGTCCCCTATGCGTTCTGTTACAGTCTTTACTTTCACAGATGTGTCAAGTCTATACAGAATATAGCATACATTTTTGCACAGCTGTAGGTACATTTGTAAGATCTATCACTGTGTATGATGCTGAGTATGTGAGACAGTGTCTATGATAGCTGTGTCAATATGACATGCTCAGTGAATGATAAAAGGGCATGAGTAAAAAGACTAAGGAACTCTCACTGCACATCATACAATATCCACAATAAACATCAGTGATTCACTGTGTACTTGGAAAACACTGGAGGAGAAGGCTATTGGATATTAAATGGTGTTCTTTGAGAAATAGTTGGTGGTCATACAGTTAAAGATTATATCATAATGCATGTGCACAAAGGACAGGAATAGGGTTGAATGGGCAAGGGCAGCTTTGGTATATCTTGACTACTTAATGCTTACATGTGCAATTTTAACTGTCTGTTATCACAAGCTTTTGTTTGTTTCATGAACTTTCATAAACGTATTTTTAAAAAAAGAAAAAGAAATTTCTAGCCTGTGAATCTTTGCTTAGAGCTTGCCAGAGGCCCTGTCCCAAGCAAGGTGCACACTGACTACCTGCGTTGTTACATAATTATGCTGGAAGGCTTTTCTGGCAACTCAGAAGCAAATCTCTTGCAGCAAATCCCTGTAGTACTTTACTGTCCTGCTGTATTTCACCCACAGTAACGGAAAGCTTTGAGCAACTGTCTCCCTGCTTTTGGAGAGAGAGCGGATTTCTCTGCTTCCCTGCTCTCTACAGCAGCTGCCCACTGAGCATTTCTCTGACTCCCTTTCAGATTCTCTTCCTCATACTGCTTGCATAGTCAGGGCTAGGATTTTTATTGCAAACAGAAAGGCCTCCTTGCCTAATTTAATTCCTGCTCCTTTGTCACAGGCAGATGTCACTTTTACATCTGTGCGTCTGTTCAAACGCCCTGTCTCCTCCAACCCAGCAGATGTTACCACTGTTAACAGAACTCCTGAAAAAAGTCATGTGTACATCCCCCTGCTGGAAGAAGCCTGCTGTATGCCAGAGGCAAGCTTTACTCTGCTGCTTTCCACTAGGAAATTACCCCTGCAAAAAGCCAACCACAACAGGCTATCCCCATAAGGCACACAGCATGCTGGAGCATCCAGGGAGAACTCTCCCATACACATGCACATGACAACCCATGGAAACATGACAACAATCATGCGCACACAAAGAAAAGAACACTCACAGGCACGTAAATGCAGCACAGAGACATACAACCAATACACTGGTCCTGTGCATTTGTGTCTCAGGGCACAGATACCACTCAGACATAACACACAAATGCAAGCAATGCAAGCATTAACTCACGCCCCCACCCTGTGTGCACACAAGCCTCAAAGACAACAATAACTCTACCCAAAAATAATCGCCTGAAAAGGTAAAGGCATCAAAAAGGTAGTCCCTTTTCCAAGGTTTGAAGACTAACATGGTACAGAAGCTAAATGCAAAAAACTCCTTGCTTCCACTTAGGGATGGTTGGCTGATGACTCTTGCTTGGGTACGCTACATAAATAAGGCTGCACTAGTGCCAGGCTTCCAGGGGAATGCACCATGCTCTTGGGATCTACTGGGAAGTAGCTAAATCAAGATGGATCCCCCATGTGATCCCCCTTGCTGTCCCTCAGTACTTTCTTCACATGTACAAAAATCAGAGGGGAAAAGAAACTCCATTCAAACTGATCAGGCGCTTTGCCTATTCTGTAAGTGGGAGAGAGAGAAAGAGAGAGAGAGAGAGAGAGAGAGAGAGAGATGCTGCCTGTAGCAGACACAAGTTAAGAACACTTGGGCATCCAGGAAGTTGACTGCTGGAAGAGGTGGGTGACATCTGGGGGCAGAGAAAACCAACCTAAGATTTCCTTGTATTAATACCCACCAATCCCATTGCTCTTGCTTGCTTTATATGCCAGGGAGTAGCTCTAAGAAGTCACACATCTTCTGAGCTGGGCTCCCCAGGCAGGTAAAAGGACAGGAACAAATGAGACAGGAAGTGTTTTCCTCTTGTCACCAAATGTCAGGTCCGAGTCCACGCCTTAGCTCTGCCGTTGTCTTCCCCCAAATAAAGCAATCAAAGAGCAATCCTCCCTGGTATTTAATATTTTATTCATCCCCGTGTTATTGTGTTTAGCCTGCAGTAAAACA
Source organism: Gavialis gangeticus (assembly GCF_001723915.1). Lineage (NCBI taxonomy): Eukaryota > Metazoa > Chordata > Crocodylia > Gavialidae > Gavialis > Gavialis gangeticus. The sequence goes on along the minus strand of NW_017729033.1, from coordinate 62,796,890 downwards.
GCTTCAGAGAAGTGAGACATTAGGGGCCTGACAAGCGTTTTGCCATGAATTGCTGCTTCAAGACAAAGGCATTTTGTTGGCGGTTTTGTTGGCCTGTCCTCGAACATTCTTGCTGACTTTCAGGGCTGGGCCAGAGGGGGGAAGATTCTCCTCCATGAATAGTGAAGAATAGGCCGGAGAAGTTTCTGTGGCGCTGGCAGCCTGGTTTCACTCAGATCCTTGAGAGCCCCTGAGCATCCCGCCGCCCCCTGCTTGCCTGCCTGCGGGGCAAATCGGGCCTTACCTTCTTCCCTTCCCTGAGGGAAATCTTCACACATGCCCCTGTCCGGCTCAGTCAATAGCCCTGCCCCAGCACAGCTTGGAGGGGTTTGAGTTTGGGGAGGAAACAAAAG
>NW_017729033.1:62795816-62796098 GCF_001723915.1 Gavialis gangeticus | reverse complement strand
GCGGCACTGCCCCGTGGCAGCGGGGCGCTGATCCCCGCCCGGCCCAGTCACCGCGGCGGTGCCCACGCCGAGCTCGCGCGTGTCCTCCCCGCAGGAAGCTGTCAGCTGCTCGTCCACCTGCCCGCTGCCACCGGCCGGCCGGGCCGGCACCGCCGCATCGCTGCTTTAATGAAGTGCCGTTTTAATGCACAATAAAACCTCGTGCGAGAGAGGAGCCGGGAGATCCCCCCTCTCCAGCTCCATGACTAGCGTCGGAATTAAGCTACTTAGCGGGGCTAATAC
>NW_017729033.1:62787702-62790816 GCF_001723915.1 Gavialis gangeticus | reverse complement strand
AATCCACGGAAGTCAAAGTAGTCTCAAAGAAGTTCACTAGGTTTCTACTGATGTGGAGTAAGCCATCAGTTATCTGTACAACCCTAACTCTGTCCCCTATGCGTTCTGTTACAGTCTTTACTTTCACAGATGTGTCAAGTCTATACAGAATATAGCATACATTTTTGCACAGCTGTAGGTACATTTGTAAGATCTATCACTGTGTATGATGCTGAGTATGTGAGACAGTGTCTATGATAGCTGTGTCAATATGACATGCTCAGTGAATGATAAAAGGGCATGAGTAAAAAGACTAAGGAACTCTCACTGCACATCATACAATATCCACAATAAACATCAGTGATTCACTGTGTACTTGGAAAACACTGGAGGAGAAGGCTATTGGATATTAAATGGTGTTCTTTGAGAAATAGTTGGTGGTCATACAGTTAAAGATTATATCATAATGCATGTGCACAAAGGACAGGAATAGGGTTGAATGGGCAAGGGCAGCTTTGGTATATCTTGACTACTTAATGCTTACATGTGCAATTTTAACTGTCTGTTATCACAAGCTTTTGTTTGTTTCATGAACTTTCATAAACGTATTTTTAAAAAAAGAAAAAGAAATTTCTAGCCTGTGAATCTTTGCTTAGAGCTTGCCAGAGGCCCTGTCCCAAGCAAGGTGCACACTGACTACCTGCGTTGTTACATAATTATGCTGGAAGGCTTTTCTGGCAACTCAGAAGCAAATCTCTTGCAGCAAATCCCTGTAGTACTTTACTGTCCTGCTGTATTTCACCCACAGTAACGGAAAGCTTTGAGCAACTGTCTCCCTGCTTTTGGAGAGAGAGCGGATTTCTCTGCTTCCCTGCTCTCTACAGCAGCTGCCCACTGAGCATTTCTCTGACTCCCTTTCAGATTCTCTTCCTCATACTGCTTGCATAGTCAGGGCTAGGATTTTTATTGCAAACAGAAAGGCCTCCTTGCCTAATTTAATTCCTGCTCCTTTGTCACAGGCAGATGTCACTTTTACATCTGTGCGTCTGTTCAAACGCCCTGTCTCCTCCAACCCAGCAGATGTTACCACTGTTAACAGAACTCCTGAAAAAAGTCATGTGTACATCCCCCTGCTGGAAGAAGCCTGCTGTATGCCAGAGGCAAGCTTTACTCTGCTGCTTTCCACTAGGAAATTACCCCTGCAAAAAGCCAACCACAACAGGCTATCCCCATAAGGCACACAGCATGCTGGAGCATCCAGGGAGAACTCTCCCATACACATGCACATGACAACCCATGGAAACATGACAACAATCATGCGCACACAAAGAAAAGAACACTCACAGGCACGTAAATGCAGCACAGAGACATACAACCAATACACTGGTCCTGTGCATTTGTGTCTCAGGGCACAGATACCACTCAGACATAACACACAAATGCAAGCAATGCAAGCATTAACTCACGCCCCCACCCTGTGTGCACACAAGCCTCAAAGACAACAATAACTCTACCCAAAAATAATCGCCTGAAAAGGTAAAGGCATCAAAAAGGTAGTCCCTTTTCCAAGGTTTGAAGACTAACATGGTACAGAAGCTAAATGCAAAAAACTCCTTGCTTCCACTTAGGGATGGTTGGCTGATGACTCTTGCTTGGGTACGCTACATAAATAAGGCTGCACTAGTGCCAGGCTTCCAGGGGAATGCACCATGCTCTTGGGATCTACTGGGAAGTAGCTAAATCAAGATGGATCCCCCATGTGATCCCCCTTGCTGTCCCTCAGTACTTTCTTCACATGTACAAAAATCAGAGGGGAAAAGAAACTCCATTCAAACTGATCAGGCGCTTTGCCTATTCTGTAAGTGGGAGAGAGAGAAAGAGAGAGAGAGAGAGAGAGAGAGAGAGAGATGCTGCCTGTAGCAGACACAAGTTAAGAACACTTGGGCATCCAGGAAGTTGACTGCTGGAAGAGGTGGGTGACATCTGGGGGCAGAGAAAACCAACCTAAGATTTCCTTGTATTAATACCCACCAATCCCATTGCTCTTGCTTGCTTTATATGCCAGGGAGTAGCTCTAAGAAGTCACACATCTTCTGAGCTGGGCTCCCCAGGCAGGTAAAAGGACAGGAACAAATGAGACAGGAAGTGTTTTCCTCTTGTCACCAAATGTCAGGTCCGAGTCCACGCCTTAGCTCTGCCGTTGTCTTCCCCCAAATAAAGCAATCAAAGAGCAATCCTCCCTGGTATTTAATATTTTATTCATCCCCGTGTTATTGTGTTTAGCCTGCAGTAAAACAGCTTCAGAGAAGTGAGACATTAGGGGCCTGACAAGCGTTTTGCCATGAATTGCTGCTTCAAGACAAAGGCATTTTGTTGGCGGTTTTGTTGGCCTGTCCTCGAACATTCTTGCTGACTTTCAGGGCTGGGCCAGAGGGGGGAAGATTCTCCTCCATGAATAGTGAAGAATAGGCCGGAGAAGTTTCTGTGGCGCTGGCAGCCTGGTTTCACTCAGATCCTTGAGAGCCCCTGAGCATCCCGCCGCCCCCTGCTTGCCTGCCTGCGGGGCAAATCGGGCCTTACCTTGGTCCCTTCCCTGAGGGAAATCTTCACACATGCCCCTGTCCGGCTCAGTCAATAGCCCTGCCCCAGCACAGCTTGGAGGGGTTTGAGTTTGGGGAGGAAACAAAAGGGCTCTTTTTTGTTGTTGTTTTGTTTTTTGGCAAAGGCAACCAGGCTCTAATTGTATTTGTGCCGCTTGGAAATCAGGAGGGGTTTTTCCACACTTCATTTTGATTCGATTATTTCTTATAGATGGTTTCTCCCCCCTCCCCTTGCCCCCCCGGCCCAGGCCAGACGCGTGGGGGAAGGCTGCTGAAGCAGTTGGCCTATAGTGGGAATAATCAAATTAACCATTTGCTACAACTTTTCGGGGAGAGCGGCTCGCGTGGAGAAAGACAAACTCGACACAAAACCCGGGGGCCGGGACCCACCCTCCTCCCGGAGCAGCGCAGCCAGCGCCGGCCACAAAGGCTTTGAGGCTGAAAGGAGCGGCCGAGCGAGGCAGGGAGATAATCGAGTCAAGTGCATTTGCTCACTGGACCGTGGATCGGCCGCGGGGTCCCCGCCTGCCCCGGC
>NW_017729033.1:62785873-62787226 GCF_001723915.1 Gavialis gangeticus | reverse complement strand
GCGGCACTGCCCCGTGGCAGCGGGGCGCTGATCCCCGCCCGGCCCAGTCACCGCGGCGGTGCCCACGCCGAGCTCGCGCGTGTCCTCCCCGCAGGAAGCTGTCAGCTGCTCGTCCACCTGCCCGCTGCCACCGGCCGGCCGGGCCGGCACCGCCGCATCGCTGCTTTAATGAAGTGCCGTTTTAATGCACAATAAAACCTCGTGCGAGAGAGGAGCCGGGAGATCCCCCCTCTCCAGCTCCATGACTAGCGTCGGAATTAAGCTACTTAGCGGGGCTAATACGGTATCAGCCTAAATGCCCCTATAAAGACTTTATGAGTTTGTTACTTTAATTGCTGACTTGTTACAGAGCACATAAAGGGGGTAATGAATGTAATAAAGCTAATTATCCGCGCGTTTAAATCGTATGAAATAGCCAGTGTTTGTTTACACAACTGTGCGATCCGACGAAGCGTTTCCTCCTCTGCCCACCGAGAGGAAAGATTTAATGAAATGTAGCTAACGAAATGAAAATTACCTCATTGGCAGGAAAGCTCCACAAATAAACACATCGATTCCTTGCTCCTCTCAGCCAGCGCCAGCAGAAACCCCCCGTTTTGGGGGGTCTCGGGGTTTCGCTACTTAAAGGACGCAGCTATAAATACAGCACCAAGGTGCAAGCCTTCCTCGCCAGCTCCAGACTTTGGGCACGGGTTAAACTGTTTGGGGGGAGGAAAAAAAGAGATATTTGGAAAATCTTTCCTCCCCGCCCAACATGTTAGCGTCTTTTCTGTTGCCAGCCAGCAAAAAGCGGGGGGGGAAAGATGGAAAACTGAAAGTGCTTCATAGCCCGCACACATTTCAGACCCCAAATACTGTTCATAATAACAATAATAATAGTAGTAGTGGTAATATATGCCTTGCAATGTGGGCGAACAAATAAAACCCAGGTGACAGAGCCCAGTGAATGCATCCATTTAGAATCCAGATGTTCTGCATTCAAGGATTTTATTCGTTTTGTTCTCAAGGATCCCAGCGATACCGTGTCAGCCCTGACACCCGCGGAAAAATCAACACAGCCCCTGCGATGAGAAATGCGATTTATAGGTTTCTCCCTTCCCCCCCCCCCGGACCAGGTGGATTTTAGAGAAATACACTCCTTCTTCACATACAAACCCCCACTGGCCCACTTACTCTATTTTACAGGGTGCCTGAGTCCTGCCAATGTCCCAGTCCTTTATAGCATTTCATGCACTTCAGGGGGTAGACTTGTTAAATTGAGCGTGTAACGCTCTTACAAAACAGGTTTCTCTATGACATCAAGGTTTCTCTCTCTAACCAAGCACAGGGAAAAAAAATCAAGCGAGGGGTGGG
>NW_017729033.1:62767623-62783229 GCF_001723915.1 Gavialis gangeticus | reverse complement strand
GGCAGCGCCCCCAGCGGAGCCGCCTGCCGCGCCCCGCACGGACTGAGCCGCGGCGCCCCGGCCACAGACTTCCCCGGGCCGCCGCGCCAGGGCCAGGGCCAGGGCCAGGGCCAGACTCGAGCTGCCACGTGGGCTGTGTGGGGTTTTTCAGACGCCTTTTCACGACCCGGACTCTCCACACAAGTGTTTCTTCCCGGGGTGTCGGTGACGGCCCCGCGCGCCCCTCCTCCCGCCGCCCTTTGTTCCCGCGCGGCGCCCGGCCCGGGCCGCACGTGTGACTGCTGAGCACCGGGGTTCAGGCACCTCCCTTAGGGTTTTTACGTTTCCTTTTCCAAGGCACAAACCTCTAGCTATTAGTTGAATGTCGCCAGCTCTGCTTTACCTTTTTTCTGTGTCTTTCTACCAGCTGTGTTCTGTGACTCAATGGTATAGTGTTCCTATCAGTACAGACTTGTCTCCTCTAGTTGACCCTATGAAATAATGTTTTCCCTCCTCGTAGTCTCTATGGCGTGTCTTTATGGAGAAATAAGGTTCTCACGGGTTCAGTTCCTTTGCGTTTAGAGAGGCCAGGCTCAGACAATAGTATATATTTTTGTTATCAGTTGCATGTCGTCTCCTTTTCTTTCTCCCTTTTTCATTTTCTCCTTTTTCTTTCCTTCTTCCCTTCCTGTTGGAATATGTTTGTGAGCATAATCGTCATACATTACGTTCAGGGTTTTCAAATTTATTTATATGTGGTTAAAATGAATGCTTCTATTTAAAAGGGGAAATATTTCTACATGTGCATATAGTTTTCCAAGAGTGTACCATTAATTGATTGTTGATAATAAAAACAAAAAGCAAATACAGCATCGGAGCTCTTTTGGCTTAATTTCTTGCTTTTTCTGAGCCTATTGAACAAGGGGGAAAGGAGCGGATGAAGGTGTGAACGGCAGGGAGAGCTGGTCTGAGTTATCAGCAGTACTTCTGTGGCACAGTGTGAGGAAAGGGGATGCAGCCAGTGATTTCGTTATTTTGACATTAACACAATCCTAGAAAAAAACCAAAAAACCCACCCCTATTGGGTAACCGGGTTGACAGTGTTAGTTTGTGAATTGGAAAACACTGTTGCTTGACAGGACAAAAGGTTTAGAATCTATATAGTACAGTCGACAGGAGTTCCCTGTTGTAAGAGGTCTTCAATTCAGGGACAAGCAGGTGACTTATAGGAAAAAATCTGAAACGTGATTCACTACTAGTATAAAGAATATAAGAAATGGGATTGTTTTTGAACAAATCCTCTGTCTTTAGTTATCCCACTATTTTGAAAGCAGTCACCACACAAATCCTTCAAGGCTTGGCCAATGAAAAAACTGGTTTTAAAATGTCTGTTGCATTGCTGAAAGGGCCTGTTATTTTGTAACTTGTAAAATCAATGGTTTACCTATTTTAGAGAGGGGAGTTCACCTCCTTCAGGAAGTAACAGGCCCGAATTAGTGGATTCAGACCAGAAACACATAGTTTTATATTTGAAAGTGGGTAACAGTCTTTATCAAGGTCAGAGGAAATCATCACAGCCCCTCACAGGTGCTGAAGGCCACAGTGTTCCCCTGAACTTGGTGGGACCCATAAAGCCAGGAGAGGTGGGGGGACAACTCATTTACATCCTACTTTATATTTGCATTTGTCCTACATTAAAGGCTATTAGAATACATTGCCTTCTTGCTTGATTCCAGTTACTAGCATTCACCAGCCACCCAGCCCCTGAAGAGTCCCACACCAGCTCTGCTCTGCTCTCCGGGCCATTTGAAAGGGCTGTTGCTTGGTTTAAACTTCTAAGCACAGGACATCCCCAGCCCACTTGGTGGTTCTGACAGTCTGGGCACATCCTTCTTACCCCCTTCAATGTAGGCTCTTCCACAGAGCAGGGCCTGATTTCCCATCGAGGGGAAAAAGTTCTTTAAATTTAAGTCATTTACGCAAAGGAAGATTAAAATGTCCCCAGTAAACCCCAGCGCAGGAGAGAAGACAAGGAAGGGATTTGTACTAGAGTGAAGTGCCAGAATCCAACTGACCTTCCTTCAGTTTTATGGAGGAGAAAAGTGCAAAAAGATGACAAAATGTACTACCTAAGGCAAGAAGTAGAAGTCCAGGTGACAAACCTGATAATGCTCCTTAAACTAAAGCCTGAAACTTCTTAGCTAATGGAAATACCATACTGTGTACCTAGAATACAGGCACATACAAGAGGTCACTATAGAGCATTCTGTGAGGCCTAAATTGAAGCTAGGTTTGACAGGTCATTTTTCTTATATGACTTGGTTCTTCTAGGTCCTTTTAATTTGTCACTGTAATATATCTTTGTGCTTAAACTTTAAAATCACACCAAAAGTCATTTCAGAGGAAATGTGGGAAATGTGGTTGGCTCATCTTATATTATTTAACTTCCCTTGGAATCCAGGGGAGAGAGGGGGAAATCTTTACAAAGGATGAAACACCTCCATTTTGGGTTTAGTCCTAATATAGCAATTTATATTTTGGCTTGTCAAAAACTTATTTGTGGACAATGCTACATGCTAGCTGACCGAGGCATCATCAGTTCGTGGCTGAAAAACATTGCTTAGCCAGGCTTTCAATATGTTGGGTAGCCAGAACCAGAAGAAAAATAATTGTCAACTGATGATGCAGGAGACTAAAATAGGACAAAGTGCCTTCTGGCTCTCTTCCCTTTAATCATCCGAAGTTCTTAAGAAGCACTGGTCATGACATAAGGATATGCAATAAAGTTACTCCATTGTTCTGGTCCTAAGTTAAACTTTTTTTCCCCTTACAAAGAACCATAAAACTCACACTTATATGTAGCACTGACATATAATCAGCTCCCTAATAATCAGATTATAGTCAACATCTGATGTGTGGTCGACCCTTGCAGAAACATCATATATTTGGGGGGAAATGTTTTATCCTAAATAAATCTAATATATAAATAATATTGACTCTGAAAATGTGGGGTCAATGTATATGTCGGATTGACTTACAGTTGGAACAATATGGCACTGTACTTTCAGAGAAGTTAGAACCAAGATTCACAAGTAACCTACTTCAACTTCACCAAAGTCAATGGAAAGAATCTTATTGACTTGGATCAGGTACATTATGAACAGAGTCTTCCTCATCACTGCCCCAATGTTTGGGAGGAGGTTACCAGAAAGCAGATCTAACAGCTCAGTAAAACAGGCCACAATTCTGGAGATCTGAAAGCATGTATAAGGGAGGCCACTCAGAGGAAGAGGAGATTTAAAAACAGACTGATCTTCAACCAAAGAAGAGCACAAGTGAGGTTCCACAACTGTGAAGGCTAGGGCAGGGTGAAGGAACTTTGAGATGAAATGCAAGAGCATGTCTACATGAGGAATAGAGAAATGAAGCAAAACTTCCAGTGGTCACTTTCTAATATATGAAACCAGGAATTAAGGAACCTCAGGAAAGAGTTTTAACATTCCATGTGTGAGACAAGCACGCTACACCTTTATAACAGCTTATAAAGGAAGGAAGACATTCTAGGTAGATCTTTATTACAATTCTTTCTCCTGTCCTTCTTACTTTCCTTTTTATTTTTCAGCTGCTTCATTCCCTTTTCCCTCAGTCGTATCTTTATTTCCTATAGCTTAGTTAAAAATCTGATTTTCACAATGGATATACACAGATTCATTTGACCTATAAGATCACAGCTTGTCAGGGGTGCATTGACATAATGAAAAATTATTAAGTTGGCATTGTTTCCCTTGTACCAAATATGCTGCAGACCACATGCCAGTTACCTAACACCTAAGATGAAATTCTTGCTTCGTAGAAATTCAGGATAGTTTTCATCGCTAGACTCATCATCTCTATAGCTATGGATACTAGGACTCAGACTTACCCAAATCTGAGTGTGTGTAAATACCAAGATGCTAAGTTTAAATAATTTTACTGAATGTACAAGCTCTGGTGCTAGACAAATAAGCAATTTAAAAAATACATAGCAGATATATCATCATGGGCAAATGTATCCAGGGATTTAATTAGCTTAAATAATTTGCAACATAAATTATTCTCGCTATAGCAAAATACTGGAGTTACACCAGTGTCTCTTCTTCTAGATACATATCCTTTTATATAGGTCAGGTCTTTCCAACTTCTGGGTGTTCAGGGGCCACACCCTGCACAGGCTGCAATAGTGTAAGACACATAGGCCAGTGGTAGGCTGGGTTGTGGCTGGATGGGAGCCACAGATTAACTCCTTGTGGGCCACCTGTGCCCTGCAAGCTGCCAGTTGGATGGCCTTGATACACACCACAATGATCAAGAAATGTATATCTGACAATTTTTCACACAAACTTTAATTTTTGAAGTGGTTATTTGTTCAAAAAATATTGGCTGCCACTTTTCCCTACAGGGTATTTTGATATATTGTTTACTCCATTTTCATTATTTAAACAATTGGGTTTGTCCAAAACCTAAAATGTATGAATAATAAGTAAATAAATCAAAAGCAACTTTAAAAATGGCAACTTGCAGCATAAATATTGTCAACTCAGGTATTTCAACTTAATTGAAATTATTAAGGACCAGAATATGGATCCCCTGCTTACACCTTATAACAACAACTGTGAGGGACTCTGATAAAAAGGGATTTTGGTTTTCTCTGTTTAAAAATCACAAATTCTAATTAAAAAACTCCAAACCCATGTTTTTACATGATTAAAATTAAATACCACTATATATATATAGGTATCAGTTGAACACAACCCTGCTGGTGCCCCTCACTCCCCACCCACAGACCCCTGGCTCTGCCAATGCCCCTCACTTCTCACCTACAGCCCACCACCCTGCCCAGCCCTGTGGGAGGAGGCTCCCAGCTGCTAGGGCTACAGGCCTAGAGATTCGGATCCTCAGCCCTTTGCCCCCAACCCAGCAGTGCTTGAGCCCTAGGTGCTGCTTGTGAGACGCAGTAAATGCTGCACTGGAGCAGAGTGCAGAGCCCAGCTCCCCCCATCTGCTATGGGTAGCATGGTTGGAGCACACCCCATGGGGGGTGGTAGTGGATACAGCTGGTGATTGCAGGCTGGGGGCCCCCTGTCCTGCTCTGCCCTGCCACACTGGGTCCCGTCTGCTGGGGAGAGGCAGGGAGTCCGAGCCTGCAGCCACCAGCCCTCATTTGCCCTTGCCTTGCACACAAATCGGCAGAGCATGTGCCTCCCACGCCCTCGCCGGGAGTGTGCCCAGCAGCATGGAGCCAGCTCCCCTGCCACCTTCTCAGATGAGCCACCACAGCTCCATCGCACTCCCTGCCCCAGCCCTGTGGCCTCCCTCACTATGGGGGCCTCAATCACACACTCCCAGACTCACCTGTGGGGAGCTGCTCTCATGCTGCCTGGCTGCCATGTGCATGTGTGTGCATGTGCACATGGTGCCCCTTCCCTGATGGCCCTCCTCCCGCTCCCTCCAGCCCCTTGCAGGCTGGAACTCTGCCAGCCTGAAAGGGAAAACCTATTGTTACCAGCATGTTTCTTCTTAAAAAAAGAAAATCTGTCCTTTTCTCCTTAAAATAAGAAAATCCAGGTTTTCCCTCTTAAAATGAAAAAATCTGGGTTTTACTGCATTTTCCCCCGGTTAATGGAAAACCAAGATCCCTGCTGATAAGGTAGGCCAGCCAGGGCCAAGTACTGCAGCAGCTACGCCTGCAGTAAGGACCAGCTGATGAACTGTGTCCCTGTTTAGAAGTAGCAAGCATCCTGATTGGCTGCTGGGAGCCCTGGGTTTGCAGGCCAATCCCTTTAGCATTAGCTGGGGCCCTGGGTTTGCAGGCTGGTCAACAGTTCTGCTGTGGCCTCCTGGTTCCTGACCCTGATTTTCAGCTTTTTTCTGGACTTTGACTATGGATTTCCCTGTGGTTCTGTTTCCTGCTCCTAAGCCCGGTTTGTCTCTGTTTTTGAACTTCACCCAGTGGATTGGTCTTTGGACTGGTACTCAGCATCTGACCCCCCCAATCCTGACCCTTGATTGTGTTGTAGGCTCTGCTTCCAGATTTCCTTCTGGCCTTTTGACCCAGCCCTAGGCCCTGCTTTCCCTTGGTGGCCTAACCATTAGACCAGACCACCTACACTCCAGTCCCTAGCAACAACAACAGCTATCTATGCTAGTTTTTCATAGCTTCAGAGAATTTAATGTCAGAGTGGACTTTTAAACATCTAATCTGCCCTCATATATTTCATGAATCATTATCTTTCACCTACCATCGAGTCCAGTAATTTGTGTTTGTGTTTGCCCAAAGCATATCTTCCAGAAAAGCACTCTGTCTTGATTTGATGACATTAAGAGATGAGGAATCCACCACAACCATTGGTAGCTTATTCCAGTGGTTAATCACATTCACTCTAAAAATTAGAGCCTTATTTCTAAATTAAATCTGTCTGGTTTCAGCTTCCAGTCATTGGTTCTTGTTATGTCTTTCTCCACCAGAGCACCCAGTGTTTTTTCTTCATTTAGAGGACCATAATCAAGTCACCTCTCAATATTCTGTTTTGGAAAACTAAACAGAATACACTTTCAATCTCTCACTGAGCACATCTACACATGCATTTACTCCAGCCTAGATTTACTGTGCAGTAAGCTACTGTGCAGAAAGCGGTTTTGGGTAAGTGTCTACACGTGCAGAGACTAGGGAGACAATTTGTTGCCAGGTCCCTGCAGTCCTTCAGTGCACCCCTGCAGCCACCAGAGGGGAGCTCCAGGCTCTGACTACAGCTGCCACCAGCTTGGCAGCCCTACTCTGCTCTCTGGGCAGCCTCCTCCTTTGTTTAAGAGCACTGTGGCAAGTGCAGAGGCAGCAGACAGCAGCTTTGTCTGTGCCTCCCTGTATGGCTGCCCCAGGCCCTGGCCCTGGCAGTGATGAGCAGTGTCCCAGTACCTTGCTGGCCACTGTGATTACCCTGCTGGCCTGCTGTGCAGACTGCTGCCTGGTTCATGGCCGTCTTGCTATGCCCAGCTCCTCCACAACCAGTTCACCCTCCCAGGGCTGCTGCCACTACACATCTGCTACCACCAGAGATGCTGATGAGGGGCTGCAGAATGCCACCAAAGGCCACTATCACCCTCCTGGACCTTCTGCCTCGCCTCCTCTAGGCCTGCCATGCCAGCCAGCACTGGTGTCAATACCTTATCCAGCAGACCTGGGATGATGAGCAGTGGGTGGTCGGCCGCCTCATGACCCAAACCACCTTCTGGGACCTGCTCACTCTGCCAGCTGTGGATGCACCTGGAGCACCAGGACACTGTCATACACCTGACCCTCCCCACCAACACCTGCCTGGCCCTGCTGCTGCTAAAGCTGGCCACACTCACCAGCCTCCAGTATGTGGAACACCTGTTCAGCATGGGCAAGGCTACCATTGGGGATGCTATCCTGGAAGTGTGCATCTCTCTCCAGGACATGTTGGTGGACACTATTCTCCATGTTCTTGAGCCCCAGGAGGTAGTGACAGGGTTCCAGGCACTGGAGTTCCTCCAGTGTATCAGGGCCCTGGATGGGACCCACATACCAGTCACCTGTCTGACCTACAGAGACCAGCGAGACTGGCCGTGTTACAGCCACAAGGGATTCTACTATGTGGTCCTGCAGGCCATGGTGAACCACCTCGGGGGCTTCACCCATGTGCGTGATGGCTGGGGAGGCAGCACACGTGACATTCGTGTCTTCAGGAACTCTGGCCTGGTGGGACTGGCAAAGAATGGGAGCTTCATGCCGGGGGTGCAGCTAGGCACCATTGTGGTTTCACCCCTGTTTATCAGGAACCCTGCCTACCCACTTTTGTTCTGGCTCATGACACCACCTGGTCCAGGCCACCTGGACCCCCACCAGGCCCACTTAACTGGTGCCTGGGCTGGACCCGTACCCTGGTGGAGTGTGCATTTGGTCACCTCAGGGGTCACTGGTGCTCCCTCACTACCTGCCTCAAGGTCGCCAAGGAGAAGCTCCCCCGAGTCATCATCACAGCCTGTGTGCTGCATAATGTATGCAAAGCCCAGGAAAAGCTGCTCCGCGAGGCCTGGGTGGAGGCAGCCTGGCAGAGGGAGTCACCTCCTGTGGTGACGGTGGCAGTGGCGGGTCCCCCCAGCTGAGGCGCCAGGAGACCCCCACGCACCCGCCAGTGGGGCCCAGGGCACTGGGCGCAGGAGGCTCTAGTGGACCACTTCCTGCAGCACTCCCCAATCTAGCCCACCTCCCCCACCACCCACAGATCCCCTACCTCCTGTCCACTCCCAGCACCACTTTCATAGCAGGCACATGTCCGAATAAGAAGCCTTTATAACATTCACATCACAGACCCACTGTCCCTCCCTCCCGCCTCCTCAGCAAACAGAGCCCCCTCCCCCTCAATACACAGAACCTCCTCCCTGCTCTGCCTGCAACAAACAGAGCCGCTGAGTTATCCTGGGAGTTGCTTCTCCATTATTAACCCTTATTTATTTCCAGAGTCCTTGTATTCCTTTCCAGGATATGGTCTCCCCCATTCCTAAGGCATGGCTTTGTGATGGGAAATCTGAATTACGTACAAATATGTACGTAATTCAGCTTATATCCCACCCACACAGAAAGGCTCAGGACATTCTGGCTATTATAAAACTGTTGAATCATGGAAGGCCTCTGTGTATGTCAAATCCACAACTTGCTAACAAGGACTATCATATTTTTCCCAGAGGGCTGGAGCAGGTATACATGTGTAAGTTGCTCTACTTGAATGGTTAAAGTAGAAATAGGTTGATTAAAGCCGAGTGCTGTTTTTCCCTCAGCTTCTCTTCAAGGACTGCTCTTAGGAAGTTGGAATATTCCTAAACATAGAATAAATAATCAAGATGTTGATTCTGGGCTAGGTGATTGGCTAAGTAAGTACAGGGAACATTCAGACATACAGAGGAAGCTTTGGCTGAAGAAAAGGGCTTGCTTTCATAGCAGGGGAAATGAGGGACTGTTTAACAACAGGACCTGGGAGGGCAAAAGGAAGCAAGCTGATATGAAGCAGAAATTGAGAGAGAGGGTTGGAAGACAAGCTAGGACTTTTGGGAGAATGATCTTGAACTCCCAGAGAACCTTGACCTAAACCAAAGAATGGTCCAGAGTGATGAGGAAACGAGGGCAGGGGAACAGGTGTAGAGGTCAGTATTTGTTTTGATCTGTATATTTCTTGTGTTACCTAATAAAGATTAGACTCCTATGCTAAGATAGTGCTACACGCATCCCATGCCCTGAAGAGTGCTCACATGGCTGGATTTCTAGGGAAAGGTGAGCTTGAAGAACAGAGAGTCCAGGAAGAAAGATCAGCATTGGTGCTGAGGATTGAAAGCAGTTGGGCCACAGGATTAATAAAAAGAGATTGCAGGAATGTGACCACTAGAGAGAATGGGCCGATGCTTTTGTAGACAGCCTTTCTAGATTTGCAAAAAGGCCCAAATGGGAGAGGTCATGCTTAGGACCCAGGAAAGGGTGTTTGAGGCTTTACACAACAAAACTGGCTAAACCAAACCCAGGGAGAATAATAGGTGCAAACTGATCCTTAAGGACAGATTTCAGATATCTGAGGTAGGGGTGGCCAAACTGACATCTTAGGTAGGGGTGGCCAACCTGCAGTATGGGTGCTACAAGTGGTATGGCCACGCAGCAGATCAGGGGGTAAACAGGCAGTACTACGGCAGGTAGGGCAGGGAGCAGAAAACAAAGCAACCAGAGAACTGGGCAAGGAGGAAGCAGAAAACAGATCAGCAGATGAGGCAGCAGAAGGGGATTAGAGTGGCACTTGGGAGGGGCCAAAAGGTTGGCTTCCACCATTGTTCTAGATCCTGGGTTACAGAGAAGCAAACTGACCAGTGTCCATATTGCAGGAAGCTGATTGTGCCCCACAAACAATACTGTAACACCTTGTATGCCTTTCCCCTAGAATTATAAAACTTTTTATTTGCCTTCATGAAAATGCATTTTGTCTGAATAGGTTCAACTTACTAAGCAATCCATAGTACTTTTATGACTGCTCTGTCTTCACTGTTATTTACCACTCCACCATCTTTGTATTATTTTGCTAGTCTTACCTGCAGTGCTTTTATATTTAAACCTCAATCACTGATCAAAAACATTGAATATTATTAGTCCCAGTACTGCTCTCCCCAGGAAAACTCCCATTCAGTGATGAGTTATCAGTTTTGATCTATCAACTAGCCAGTTATTCATCCATTTAATGTATGATTTTACCTTGGTGAATCATTGGGGAACAATCTGGCCCAAACAACACTATACACACACACAGCCAAGGATCAATGTTTGCTGAGTGTATAGAAGATAGGTAGGCATGGGCATGGGTGAAAGGACATTTTGAAATCCAGCATCTCTAATAATAATTTTTTGTGTTAGATTAATTAATTACCTCTTATCATTTCTTGTAAATTTTTTTTTTATTCTACATAAACTCAGGTAGCACAAAGATGAACATGATATTAACAAAAACCCTAGGTATATGAAATATATAGACTATTGACCAAAGCCACATTCTGTCCAAGCTTTGCTCAAAAAAGTCCAGCCTGATTTCTAGAATACATTGCCTTTTAGCAAATATTTAAACAAAAACAGCACCGCACAAAACAAAACAACTCACCCACAACCCCAAAGTATCTTAAGCTACATTTTCAAAACCACTCGAAGTATTTGTTTACTTAACCTTGCCATTTTTGACTGCACCTTTCATTTACAATGTTCTGCTAAATACATTTTTGTGGATTAGAAATGGGTCAAAGTTCTAAATCTATAATCTGAACATGCTCATGTTTGGAGGTATCAATAGCTACTGTTTCGGCTCATTAAAAAAGTAAAATCATAGGATTAAAATCTGGAGCTGAGTTTGATGTCTGATACCACATTTTTCTCCAATGTATGCATGTATACACACTTAGAAAATCCAGGAGTGCTTTATTACATGTTTATTGTCTGGGTGTCTCTCTGATTTTATATGGATATTTTCCCGAAGATTAATTGTTGAGCACAAATTAATATGTACATTTTGCTACTTAAAGGTGGGTGGGTAGGAACACTCTAATTAACAGACACTTCTACCTTTATAATTTTCTAGAAGAAAATACGTGGACCACATTCCTTCCAAGAGAACACACTTTTTAAAACCAAGTATTTCTTCTAAAAATGGTCTGCGTTTTAAAATCAAGTAAAGAAAAAAGTAGAAACTCTTACATGCACCACAGAGGTTGTATTCTTGTAAATGTGTTTTTAATTGTTTTTCTTGTCTTAGATTGAGAGTCAGAAAATGTGGGTGCATTTTAAATCCCAGAATGTTCTATATTAGAGGAATACAGATGTTAATATAATGGCTGTATATAAGTGCACATTTTAAAAGGAGAACAAAGAGATGAGGCCAAGGAGAATGTGAAACACTGTAAAAAATCTTTATGGGCCATTACAAAGACATTATTTTTTGAGTCTTCTTTTTTTTAAGTCACCTGCATTTATTACTGTGGAACAGTATGTGGCCTGGAAAGAGTTAGCATGCAGCCTGCAGGCTCATGCCTGGCTGCCACTGCCCTTCCCCACACCACACACACAAGTTGCTCCTGTCCCAGTGGCCAGGAGGGGGACGCAGCTGTGTGTGCAGCAAAGAAAGGAGCCAGGTGGCCCATGCTGAAGATAGGTGGTATGTGGCTGGTGGGCAGTTACTCTGTGTGCAGCAGGGGCTGCCTGTGCTGTGGCAGGAGGTATAGGTATCAACTTTTATTTTTGCTGGTGGGGGGCCTAAGATGTTGTCCCTCCCATGGCATGGCTGCAGCAGAGCTGAGCATAGCCCATGGGGGGGGGGGCAGGGGTGGATGTGGGCTGCCTGCTGAAGGGTGGGGGCTCCCACCCTGCTGCCCTCCCCTGGGAGCCTTGCGTTGGCTATGCCACCATGACAAGGCACACTATGATCACCCAGCAACAGTGGGGGGTACAACTCGGTGCTGCCACCCCCACAAATCTGGGGGCCATGCACCCCCCCATGCCTTCCTCCCTCGTGCAGCAGCAGCAAGTGGCCCCCTACCTCCCTGCACAAGCTGCCCCAGGCTCTGTCTCCCTCCCCAGGCCCCATGCGCCACCCTGGCTGGGCAGCACTGCCAGGCTCAGCCCCTTCCCCACCCCCTCCCTGAGTGTGGGGGGCCTCAATCTGCCGCCCCCCATAGACTTACCTACAGGCAGCTGGGGAAGTTGCTCTCTACTGCTGCCTGGGGCTATATTTCTGGCCACGTGCATGTGTATGTGCATACACATGTACATGGCGCCCCATGTATCTTGTTTCCCACAGCCCCTTGCAGGCTGGAACTCTGTCAGCCTGCAAAGGGAAACCTGCCAGTTCCTGCATTTTTCTGTGGTTAACAAAAGCCTGGATCCCTGCACAATACTGGGAATCTGGGACAAATGCTGTCCTGAACTCATGCAGCCCAGGACCAGGACTTGATGTTCCCATTTTGGGACAGTCCCACCCAATTAGGGACAGGTGGTCACCTTACACCTCTTCCTTGGAGGGGGGCAGGGCCCTCTGGCCCCCATGTACTTGGCATCTATGGTAGGAGGTGGGCTGTCCTGACTGTGTGCATGGCAGGGGTAGGAGCACTGGGCAGCCTATGTGGCACATGTGGCTGGGAGAGAGAGGGAAGCTGGGTTGTTCACACTGTGTGCACAGTGGGGTGGGCACTGGGCAGCCCACACAGTGGGAGGAGCTGAGGGCCTGCCCATCCACATGGTATGCAGCTCCTAGGTCTGTGGCCCTCAACTGTCCAGAAGTTGGACAGCCCTGCCATGGAAGGTGACAGCAGATTTGAAAAGCAAGGCACTGCTCTTACAACATCCAGGGTCCAGTCCATAAGGCAGACAACTTGGTGATATGAGGCTGTCCAGAGCAACGGTAAGTAAACAATCTCTCCAAAGAGCTGATGTTGTGTCCTAACAAGAATAATTCTCAATTGACAGAGAGAAGAAATAGATAGAAAGTGCAAGAAGTTTAAAGTTAAAGCTGTAGACCTATTTGTCTCTCAGCTACTTAGGCCATGTCTGTTCTGATAGACAGTGCTGACCTGAAAGTCACCCTCAAGCACATACCCACTGCCCATTTACACTGTAATTCCCTTCACATGACCTCTGGTGGCAGTGTAGCCTTGTTCTGGAAATGCTGCTGACCCTTAGGGTTAAAGGTTGACCTTACCTCACAGAAGGGGAGGATTTGGCTCTACCCTTTCTGAAGTATGTTTGGAACTTACCCAGGCAGGCAGACCTTGAATACAATCCTATCTTCAGTAATCCTATAATCCCCTGTCCCTGGTCCATGGCAACATCTTTCTATTTCTTGCAAACAGTGGCAGCTCTGGATGGAAAGACATCTATTCTGCAGGATGATTCCCAGAAAGAAACCTCAATAGATTTTAATGTTATGCTCAGGAAATTACACGTGCACTGTGGATTACTTTGGTGCAAATCACCAGGTATAATGAAGTTGGAAAAGGGCAGATCACATGGCTTAGGCTGGCAGAGGGTAACTTTGAACATCAGTGTAGACATCCCCCTAACTCCGGGATGTTCACATTTAGTATGAAAGGGTAACGACCAAAATGTTAATCTGTGCTTTACTGATCATGATCATACATAAACTGGAATAGAAATTGAGAGGACTGAACAGAACTGTATAAAGAGTTGCTGGTGAGCAGGAACTCTTTCATCTTGGTCACCAGCTTACTTTATATACTGATGCTCAGAGGCTGTTATGAAACAAGCTGGCAGAATCCTTCCAAATGCTAGTAGAAATTTGTCCATGTTATAGAAAACATCTTCTCAGCTAATACTATCTGCAGCCAGTCAGCAGATGGGCCAAGGAATGACCGTAGGAAATTAGCTACCTTCTCACTTTCTAGGGAATTCTTCTTCAGTTAAATTGTGTAAAGATAATAATTTAGGTGAAGCTTCAGTTCAACTGCCCAGGCTATGCATATTTTCTGTGGAGAGAGACTGATTTCTGGGACTGGTGAGTTTTATGACCATAATATTCATATAAAATATAAAAAGAACTATACTTAAAGAGGAATATTATTAAGGACCATTGTTATCTGAAGTCATGCTTTTTCCTTTCCTTCCCAGAGAAGAAATGGAAGGGGAAAGCAGATAACGTATCTTGTTTACTTCACAGAGAAGCAATCCTTCTAAACATATGAAATCTATCAACAGTGTTAGATAAATTGAGCAGTTAAAAGTGATCTTGGCGAGTGAGACCCAGAGGAGCTATGCTTTGTTCATAGTTACATCTATAACATCAGCTTTAAGTCTTCTATCAACAGGCTCAAACTATTATAAGGAACAGTTGAAACATTTGGTCTTAGATGACTTTTGCAGAAGGACATCTGAAGAGAACAAATCAATATATTAGTTTGTCCTAAGGAGTTAAAGCTACACTGGAAGCAAATCAAAGCAAAGCAGGAATTTAATGACTAACTATAGTTATTGATATTATTTGGTTAGGGAAGAGAATTGATCAGAGATTCAGAAACTAGTAGCTATTAAAATTAATTATTTTCAGTTAATGCTTGGAAAAGTTTCTGACTTAATCCTCTTTTTCTGAGATTGTGAGCAACTAAGAGTTCTTGTTGGAAATTGAGAGTACTTAGCACCTCTGAAAATCAACCTACTTCTTGAAACCCATTTGAGAACTGAGCACTCACTACAGTTATCTGCTCTCAGCACATAGGAAAAACTGCCCATGTTTTCTGGGATGTCAAAACTTTGCCTTGACAAAATGACCATAAAGACCCTGACTCCTTCCAAGACCCTACAGTAGCCAGTACCCTGTTGTCATCAGATGCCAAAATCTTTCCAGTGGATAAAATAATCCTTGGCTCGCCCCAATGAAGATGATTCAAGCCTACACAACTGTCAGTAAGTTTGGACTTTGGTCAGTGTCATTCCAGGAGTTACATTCCTGGAGTCCCCCACTCCTCTTTGCTGAGTCTTCTGGTACTGATAATGGTCCTGTCCCTTGGGTTAGATAGCATATTATTTTTAAAAGCTGTTTCTGACCCCTTTTCTAACTTCTCTTCTCCTATCCTTGAGTAGGATTACTAGGAAAAAGTTACTAAAAACTAGGGAATCTGCTTGCAGTCCCTATGGGGACTGGGTAGGTTTATAGTAAGGGTGCTTTTAGCTCAGGGGCGGACAATTATTTCGGGTGGAGGGCCGCTTACTGAGTTTTGGCAAGCTGGAAAGGGCTGCATGGGTAGCCCTACCCCTTGACAGGTGCCCCACCCCCTGGTCACCATCTTGGGACCAGAAGTCCCACCCTGCCAGCACTGGCCCCACGCTTCCACTCCCCCCTGCCTTCGTTGCCACTTTCCCACCCGCCCACCAGCTCCCTGCTGCTTGGCCAGGCTGTGGGGTCATCTGGAGCTGGCCTGGCCCCAAAGACTGGGGTGATCCCCCAGTCCTCCCCTGCCTCCCCCTGCTCCCCTTCTTACCTGAATTGCCCACGCTGGTGCAGCCACGAACACCCCTGTGGTCCCAGCCCTGAAGCCCCTGTTAGG
>NW_017729033.1:62749900-62767356 GCF_001723915.1 Gavialis gangeticus | reverse complement strand
GGCCAGGTGGGCCCTGCTGTTGCAGGATGTTGCCAGGGCTTCCCATGGGTCCTACTGCCCCTGGCTCCTGTCATCTTTGACAGGAACCAGGGGCAGATAAATATTAGTTTTCTAAATTTTAGGGTCCCCGTGGGCCGGATAGAATGGCCTGGTGGGCTGGATTTGGCCCGCAGGCCATAGTTTGCCCACCCCTGTTCTAGCCCCTATGGTGCCATCAGGGTAGGGTTGCAGTAGAGTACTAACAGGATAGGGCTACCATGGCTCTGTCTAGAGGTCCCATGGAACAACTAGGGTAAGGCTGTTTAAAGTTTGATAGCTCTGTTTGAATTTTACAAAGACAGTCTGTTGTTTGCTCAGAAAGGAAATTCTCACCCATTCTGAGCATTATCTTCAGAAAGAGTGTTCATAAAAACAAACAGAATTCAGTCTACTACACAGATATATTCCCTAGTTTGTAAAAATGTCACAACCCTCATTGGGAGGAGGTTAGTCTTATTATTTCCATTTTACCCACAAAACCTTTTTTCTCTCTGGGAAGCATTATTTGGCTTCGGTTTTTTTGCTTTTTTGCCATCTTTTTTCTGAGGTGTTGGCTTTGGTCATGGCTAGAAGTGGGAGATTTGGTTGATAGGTCAGTGTTCTTGATGATACTGAAAAAATACTCTGGTGCCAGACTGGTGAATTTTGATTATTTGCTTATTCCTATATGGCCAGGAGTGCCATCCCCACTCAGCAGGAATGGCGCATTAGCCTAATTTGCTGCACAGTAAGTCCCGTTCATGTGTAGACAGTGATGACTTACTGGACACTAGATTAGTTTAATAAGTAGTAAAGTTTCTCCTGTAGATGTGGCCAAAGAGATATAAAACCACAGGCTTCAATGCTTAAACCAATCTCTTCAACGAACCACTATTTGTCTACTACAACTGGTACCTTCTCCTAAAATATATGTGGTCATTGTCAGACACAAGTTACTGAACTAGATGTGCCAAATGTCTCATCTAATAAAACAGTTCTTAAGTTTCTGTGTTCTAACCACTGATGAACATTTTCTCCAAAAACCCTGCATCTACGGTAAGATTTGACACTGCCTCATAATTTTGGAGAGGCCGACTGTATATTGTGACTGTTTGCAGACATTTTAAAAAACAAAACAAAATGACATTTTAATTTAAACTTGGTGCTTTCCCGTGCCAAACCCCACGCACACTCAGAAGAGGCAGTGCCTTAGTTGGACATGTCTCTGCAGCATCTGTATAGATCAGGTAATTTAGTTGGGATTTTTTGACAATGTTATCTAATAGCTGATTGAATCAGCTTTAGCTAAAAGTGCCAAAAAGCCCTGCTGAAGTGCCTGATCTCTACAGATGTTGCAGAGTAGGGTCAAAATAATACATTGCTGCTTCCAGTAAAGCACGTTGGTTTGTTTTTTGTGGGCTGGTAGGGGAGGGTCAACATCTGCAAACAGACTGTATTATTTGAGTACAGTGCTACAATTCCCTTATACCCAGCTATACCAAAAATGGGTAAGATTAATTTTTCTTCTGTTTTCTAGATCACCCAGTAGTGTCTTTCGATAGACCATCTGAACATAAAAGCAATGGTGGAATGATTTACTGTGAATTGTCTCCTTTCAGAAATAATAAAATAAAGTCTCCCCTTGACATTTTGGGATTTATATACAAATTCATTGCTCTTTAATACCAAGTATGTCTTGCAAAATGCTTACACTGGTAACTGTTCATGAAAAACTGTGCAAACAAATTAAAAAGCAATTAATCCAAAGTATGTGTCCAATTTATATGTGATTAGAAAATAATTTTAAAATATTTTGAATTATTTTAGAAAAATAGTAGAAGTAAAAGTTACAACTGTAATTTTCCAAAAAAATCATTATTAATTGTGACAAAATGGAGTTTTCTGAATGTTGAAAAAAGAATAATTATACAATAGGTCATTTAATTACATTATGTAATTTGTATGGCTGGCAATTCTTAATGATTTCTAGAAGGCAAAATCTGGATATGTTATCAGATAAATTATCATTAGAGAAGAGACTGCTATTTGGTATAATAGAATCTCATAACCTAGAAATGGGGGGAAAAAAATTAGATTATGTAGTTCATCCCTTTGCCAGTGCTAAGGACATTCAACTTTCACTCCCTAGACATGCCTAGGTTAGAACTGCCTGTACAGTTAAAGTGATACAAACCTCTTTATGTGGACAGACACAGCAGCATAAAAGTACTTTATATGGATATACCTGCTAAAAAAAAATCCTGCTCCTCATAGTTATATACATAACATTTTGTATTAATGAGATATAGGCCATATCTCAGGTCTTTTACAAGCTTTGTACATGAACTTAGGTGAATCCATCCATCTGCATCTGTTTTCAGAGCTCTGGACTAACCTTTTTTTTTTTTTTAAATGCCTAGATGAAATGAAAGGAAAATAAATTTTGACTTTGTTTTCCCAATTAACCAGGCAAATATAGGCAGCGGTGGATCCAGGACTTGCCAAGGGGTGGGTGCAGAAGCCTCCCCCCACCACTCATCAGTGTGGACAGGACCACATGACCCTCCAAGGACTATTACTTAAAGTCCTAAAAGCATATGTGGATTCCACTCTTCCCCTCCATGCTCGGAGGCACATCCTTTCCCCTCCCCTGATGATTCTTCTTGCTGCTGCTGCTTTCCCTACTATCCCAGGGACAGGGAGAGCTTCTGATCCTGGCTGCTCCAGCTGGGCTACCTGGGGTCTGGGATCATAGCAACAATAGCACAGCAGCAGTGGGAACAGGAGTGGAGAGGAGGAACCCTGGAACAGTGGGGAAACCAGCGGGCAGGTGAGAAGGCAAGGAGGGGGAAAGGAGGGGACATATCTGATTACAAAGAGGAAGCGGGGGGAGGATTCTCACATGTATTAGGGATTTAAAAAAAAGTCCCCGGAGGCTCCCACAGTGTGTTCCAATCCAAAGGGGGAGGTACAGTCACATCACTGAACCCCCTCTGGATCCCCTGAATACGGAAAAACAAAGTCCATGTCTATGATTTTCTTAATATAGTATTTTGTGTCTAGAACTATGGATTCATAGTATTGTAGAAATAATATAGGTTAGATTTAGATTTATGGTTGAAAGGTATCTTTAGAAATACTATTGGGGTGAAAGAGATTGGAGAACTTCATCAATTAAAATTTTAATCCTGCAGGATCCTGCTTTTCTTGCCCATTCTAAATTGCCAAAGAAGAGTTGTCAAAGAGTTCTGACTACAAGTCCTTCTGGATTAGATGACATAACTGCAGAGTAAACACATACATATTCTTATAGCAGTACAATGCAATAGCTCAGGGATGGTCAACCTCTGGCCACTGGCCAAATGCTGCCCTTGGAGCTATAGGTATCCAGACTGCAGGACTCCCACAGGGGCACAGCTACACAAGATGCTGATTGCACAGAACCCAAATATTACTGCACTGTAGCATGTCACAGCACTAACAGTGCTAATACACTACTGCACAGTAGTATTAAGCTACTGTGCAGTAGCATTGCTTAAAAGACATTCACCAGTGCTACTGCACAGTAATTCTGGTTACTACTCATTTATTTAGTACTTGCTTTAGTACTAAATAAATACTCAGTAACCACTGCACAGTAGCGTTTTGTGTAGACACACCCATGGATTGGGAAATTTGGCAGTGGGAGAGGGTGGCAATAAATCTGCGCGCCCTTGTCCCCTGCTAGAGTCCCAAAACCCAAGCCCTGTGCAGCAGGTTGGGGTGCACTATGCCGCTCCCCTACTCCCATGGCGGGCTGGGGCCAGGCCATGCCCCTTCCCCCCACAGGGCCGGGCTGGAGCTGGGCCATGCACCCCTTTGTCCCATGGAGCCAGGCCATACCCTCTCTCCCCCACACGGGGGTGAGCCACACCCCCTTCCCCATGGGGTAGACTGGAGCCAGGCTGCCCTTGGCCCCTCTATGTGTTGGATGGGGCCCTGCTGTGACTGCCCCATGCCAGATTAGGCTCTCCAGCCAGATCCAGCCTGCAGACAGCCAGGGCACTGCCCATCTGGCCTGCCAGCCAACAATGTTGAGCTCCACTACAATAGTTTAATGACTGCAGGCTACAGAGGACTAGAAGTGTTGTAGGTCAAATGCACAAGTTTTGGAGTCTAAAATTGATCTGAATTACATTAGACTTTGGACACATTATTTAAAACAGTGGTTCTCAACCTTGTTTGTACCAGGACCCATTTGTAAACATCAATGGCCAGTTTCCACCCAATGCCCCTCACTCTTGACCCACTGTCCCACACCCCCAGACCCCCCAATGTGTGGGTCAGGAAATGCGTGGGGCATGGGGGGCCCCAGCAACACCTTCCAGACTGGAACTCTGCCAGCTTGCCAGAAAAAAGCCATGGTTCCCATGTTTTTCTCCTTTAAAGGATAATCCATTTTTAAAGTTTGTTTGTGACCCTTTTATATATCCTTGTGACCCACCTTTGGGTTGTGACCCATGGGTTGACAAACGCATGGGTTTAGAATATGTATAACATAGTCCCATATAACTATTTGCCAAAATCTGCTGATTTTTTTGGGTCTGAAACTGCAGGATGCCATTCCAAAGCAATTTGTGGACTTGTGCAGGTCTAGACTCCTTTAGCATACAGATAGCGGTAGTTTGATAGCCAATGCAAAAGTAAAGGAGGTAATAAACATTCACATGTTATCTGGCAATGGTGGTACTGGCACCAGTCTGCCAGGGATGAAACAGTGACAAACCTCTAGAGACCAGACCTTGAAAACTTTGCAGCATTTACAAGTGGGCTCTGTGTAATTATGGACAAGAAAAAAGGAATATGTCAAACAGTTATCATGGCTCTAAAGGTCAGCTTCTATTCCACTTACTGGGCCCCTACCTGATTGGAAGCTGAAGTGCAGTTCCCTCACAGTCCCTGGCCCTGACCCACTCCCTGCCTGGCCTGCCTGCACTCCCCTAGCCCCAGGACTCCTCCTCTCCCCCACCCCCCACAGCACACAGAGAGGCAAGACACAGTTCAGAAGTTTATTAAGCAGCTTGTGTCCCTGCAGCTAGGTGGGAATAGGCCTCTCACATGCTGAGGAAGGCACTGATGCAGCAGTGATGTTCTCAGCAGCAGGGGGAAGAAAAGTGTAGCAATGCAACAGGTATCCCCCCAGGTGGCAGCAAAGGTTGCAGGGCAGCCTGGGCTTGCCCCCTGCACTGTCATAGCTCAGGTTCCTGAACCAGGAATGCAGGTGTGCATGGGACACCAGCAGGATTAGCAGCAGCAGGGTGTAGTGGCTTTGGTAGCCCTCTGCCCACATAAACAGCTCATCCCGCACTGCCCAGGGCACGTGCAGCAAGTGCTTGCTTGGGGCACAGCAGCAGCATGAGAAGGCCAGCCCCAGAGCACCTCCCTAGAGAGGCCCTCTGTGGGGAGGGCAGGGGTGTAGCAGCCCCTCACCCCAGTTGTCCAGGATCCCCACACACCCTGAGCCTGGGTGCCATGGGCTGGGCAGCAGAGCAGCAGAGTGGCTGGACTGCAGGGAGAGTGCAGGGAGGCAGGGTCTAGATCTGCAGCAGCAGGTGCTGCCAGCAGCCTGGTCTGGCCCTCCCTGGGAAGGGGGCAGGGGAGGCAGGCTGCCTGGAGCCAGCACCCAGTGGCCTGCCAGCCCCAGGAGAGTAAGTGGGGCTGGGCCACTTGGTCAGTGGACACCTGGGCCCAGCCCTGCCTGGACAGCTTACCATGGTCCCTGGGCACCCGCATACAGCTAACCTCTGATCTAAGGCTAGGCAGCACAGGGCCCCTGGTGCACAGCATCTTATCTCTGCAATGTTGCAAACGTGCACTACAGCCTTCTGTCTCTTGCCTATGCAGGGCCAACATCTGGATGCAGAGGAGAGGCTGCAGGGGCCTGTGGGAGTGCCACAGCAGGGTTTCTGCCATCTGCTGCTGGAGCCACCCAGATATGCTGGCTGCACCAGAGACTGGATCTGCCTGCTTCACTGGCTGGTGGCAGCACTTGAGAACTGGGTGGCATGGGAGCAGGTGCAGCAACAGGTGCAGGAGGCATGGGAGCTGGCCTGGTGGGATAAGAATATTCCCTGGGAGACCACCCAGGAGGAGGCATGGGACCAGGCACAGAAGATGCACTGAGCCCAGCTCGAGGCCCTGGAGCAGCCACATGTGGAGCTGCTGTAGCAGCATCTGGCCAGCCAGGGCTCCTGAGTCCTGCCCACCACCCTACAGCAGGCCCCCACCTGGGTCTAGGAGGAGGATCTCACCACCTCCTGCCTGCAGAAGCCCCTGGCATTTGCTGTGGTCCCTGGACCTACAGGGGAACTGTCTGTGGCCAGGGTGCTGGCTGCCTGCTGCCAGATTCTGCATCCTGAGAACCCCCACCCCACAGCCCCCCACTATGGGACTCAGACAAAGACTGAGAATGCTGTATTTAGTTTTGAGTTTGGAAGAAGGGGTTTTTTATTGTTGCTGGGTGCAGAGGGTGGTGGAGGGCTCTGTGTGTTGGGGAGAGAGTGGGGAAGGGGCTCTGTTGGTTCAGAAAAGAGGTGGCGGGATGGACGTGGGGTATGTGAGGGGAATAAAGATTTTCATTACAAACATGTGTGTCCTGGAGTGGTGCTGCGGTGTGGGCAGGGGGTAGGGTGTCACCAGTGCTGGCTGGTACAGTGGGCCCAGAGGCAGTGGGGCTGGTGGGACAGGAGGGTGACAGTAGTCCCAGTGGTAGTGCCCTGGAGCCCATGGTCACTGCGGCTGGCAGAAGCAGATGCACAGTGGCAGGGCCCCTGAAAGACCATGTACTAGTTGTCCAGCAGACGGCCAGAGCAGGTGGGGGAGTCAGGCGGTGCTAAGTGACCAAGAGCCAGGTGTGCGGAATGGCAGTGGAAGTGCAGCTGTGGCAGGAGCAGGACAGGCACATGCTGCCTGTGTCTCTGCCATGCTGCTGCTCTGATACAGGAAGCACCAGCCCAGAGGTCACAGTGCAGAGGGTGTGCTTTCAAGATGGCTGCCAAGTACTGGCAGCTGGCTCTGGCTTCAACCTAGCTGCCAACTGCTGGCAGCCATGTGCCCAGAGGCTGTAGCTCCCCCTGGTGGCCACAGGGGCACATGGCAGGGCTGCACTAACCTGGAACTAAAGTTAGTCCTAAATCCCACCACGTGTAGACACCTGCCAAAAAACCCCCACTTAATGCACATTAAATTTAAGCCCAATTAAATTCACATGTAGATATGCCCACTGCCTTGTCCTGCAATACGGTATGCATGTCCTACAAGGTACTGGGCATTGTAAACTCTCAGCACTAGGCCAGGCAGGGCTGATAGTTTCAGGAATTGGGGCCATTGGGGAATTTTTTTCTAGAAAAATCACAACTACCAGAGTGAAAGATGAACTAGGCACCAGTGACACACAGTGATAGACTGTGTGTGTCGGGGGGAGGAATCTATATTTTTGTATTTATTTGATTTCTCTGCTACCATTCCTAAAAATGGCTCAGAGGAGCTCACAATAAAAACAAGACAAGTAACAAAAGCAGATACATATTAAAATAAAATAGAAAATGATAAAATAATTCCCCACAAAATAACTCCAAATTTAACAGCACGTGAAAAAGCCTGCCCAAGGAAGAAAGACTTACAATGTTTCTGAGAAATGTCTACTTTTCATTAATAGCTACTTTTCATAGTTCCCCCACACCTTAAGATATATACCAGCACACAGGTAAATAAATCACAACTATGAAATACTGAAAAATCGGTATGTGTGTTTCCAGGCCTTACTTGGTCAACCACAGCTCACGCAGCCCAGACTTTGGAATTGTGAATGGTTGTGTTTTTATTCCCAGTTTTCTCAGAGGTTTGTAGGCATGTTGATCTCTGAGGAATTGGCTGTGTTGGTTTTTGCTGCTTCTTTTTTTCTTTTTTCCCCCTTTTTTATTGTGTTTCTTTTTCTTGTCCTTTGCCTTGATGTATGGGAGTGTCAGGCTGTCCTAGCTGTCTGGAAGCAGTCTTTTGTTATGGCTGCTGCATACCACTCTTCTGAAATGTTGCAATATAAATTCCATATATATGTGTTTACATCGAATGAAGGAAAGGAAAGAAGGATCAGATTTATTCACTTAAAAACCAGCTCCAGAAACAAAATTATATGTAACCTGAACAGGAAGGGTGACAAGACTTGCCCCTTCCAACCCTCAATGACTGCTGGTAGGCAGATCAATGGGATCCTTTGACTCTTTGAGGAGCTGTCAGCCAAGGAATAGTATTCTTTGGCTGTGTCGCCCTATTCAGCAATCACCAAGGGAGGAACTATCCTCCTAATGGAGCACCAGAGTCACTTAGTCCCTGTCCATGCTCAAGACTTTTTTTTTTTAATTCCCCTACGCTGACCCTGTGCTAGCTGCACCAGTAGCCCCCCTGCAGATGGGATTTTGCTGACACCATTTTCAGTGCTGTTTATTACACTGGCTCCCAAAAGGCTTACATGGGGCTGTGCTGAAAAGTTGCCACAAATCCCTGTTCTCTGTCAGGAGAAATAAGAAATCTTCAGACAGAGGAATTGTAAACAGGAGCAGTAGGAGACTATTCTGATTAAGGAATTTCAGAGGCTTTAAGCCTATTTTGTGTTTCTGCTGAATTTGTTGGGGGAAGAATGTGTGTTCCTGTTAAGAATCCCCTATTTTTCCCTACTCCTAGGTGCATCCCAATTCTTCTACAGGAATGGGAAGGAAAGAGGAGATTTCTCTCTACATGCACAAGAGTTTGGATAACATCTCTCTTGAAATGTCTTCAGAGCTTCTCAGAGACAGAAAATGTTCTTAGGTGTTTCAAAATACTTCTCAGAGGCAAGGGTGATACAGGTAGAATTGAGATATATTTGATATGCATGGCTAGGTGAGGAAATGTACTTAGAATTAACATAAAATGTAGAAAATTGTACTGTTTTTCACTACTATAGCAACTTCAATCTAAAAGTGATTTTCAACAACGATTTAAACTTCACACACATCTAGGGAATACATGGCTTAATTATCCTGGGTTTGTATTAGTGCTATTAAACCCTCAATTAATTCACTCCACCATTTTAAATAAAAATTAAAGCATGTCTCACGCATGAAGATTTGTATAAAACTCCTTGCACTTTGATGCAGTTAATTTATGATGTTTAAAAACTTAGCGAGAGTGCATTTAAAATAAAATATTTTCACCTTTTTTCCCTAAAAGAGGGTATTGCCAAATAGTCCAGGAAGTCAGGGAATTGATTATTGATATTAATTATATATAGAAGGTGATGGACCTTGATAGATTGTAGGATAAAATTATAGACACAAACAAACACACAAGTGGACAGGCAGAATTCAGAAATGAATGGAAACGAGGGAGTCCAACTCTTATCACGGAGTTTACTTTCTAGGGACAAAGGCATCAATACAATGCAGACAAGACATGCTATTCTTGCAAAACCAGGAACAAGTCACCCTGGGAAAAGGGGATTGTAATATAATTTCCATTATTTGGGTTTCTCAATGCAAAAGATTGCAAAACATCTTTCAGACTGAATAGGTATACAGACTCATATACCAGGATTGTTTCACCCACTGCTGAAATGCATTCACTGCCAGAGAGAGGTGTGACAGCTCTTTAAAAATATACAGGGCCACATATGATGGTATAATGGAGGAAAGAAACATACGGGGTGCATCTACACATGCATTTGATCTGGCCTACATTTACTGTGGTGTAAAATACTTTGGTGTAAGCCCTTTAGGGCAGGCGTCTACACATGCAGGATTAGGGAAAAGATTTGCTGCTCTTTCCACCAAGTTTCCTGCAGCCCTACAATGGGCCTCTGCCTCTATTTAGGGGAGGTCCAGGCTCCAACTGGAGCTGCCAGCACCCGGTAGTCATCTTCAAAAGCTAGCCCCACTCTCTGTTCTCTGGCCAGCCCCTTCCTTGCCCAGGAGCAGCATGCCAAGCACAAGGGCAATATGCAGCAGCTTTCTCCTTCGCCACTCTGCCTCCCTGTGCTATGGCTGCACCAGCCCCTGCTCCCAGCAGCAATGACCAGCACCCTGTGTTCCTGCTGGCCCTGCTGGGCTGCTGTGCCAACTGCCAGCTTCTCCATAGCCATCTTGCCCCGCCCAGCTCCCCCACACGCAGCAGCTGCCTACCTGGCTGCAGTGTGCCATGCCAGAGCTGCCACTACTATGCAGCAGCAGCTGCCAGCAGGGATGCTGATGATGGGCTCCAGGATGCCACCACTGGTGCCACCATTGCCCTTCTGGGCTTCCAGTCCCATCACCTCTGGGCCCACTGTGCCAGCCAGGACTGGTGGCAGCATGTCGTCCAGCAGACCTGGAACTACAAGCAGTGGCTGGACATGTTCTGTCTGACTCAGGTCACCTTTCGGATCTCCTCCAACAGCTTCAGCCAGTCCTGGAGTGGCAGGACACTGGCATGCACCTGGCCTTCCCTGTGGACACCCAGCTGGCCTTTGCCCAGCTGAAGCTGGCCACACCTGCCAGCTTCTGATACATCAGCCAGCTGGGGAGGCCATCCTTGATTTTTGTGGCACCCTCCAGGATGTGCTGGGGGACACCGTGCTCTGCATGCACAACTCCCTGGTAGTGGTAGCAGGATTCCATGCTCTGGGATTCCTCCAGTGCATCTGGGCTCTGTATGGGGACCCACATCTCTGTCACTTGCATTGCAAGTACCAAATTTAAGCAGGATTAAGGGTTTTTATTGCACATTAAACTACACTAATGTGCAGTAATGTGTCTTGTGTAATTGTGTCCACGTTATTCAAACCAAATGCCAGTGGGAATTTGGAACCCGAGTTGAAATTTAGGTCATGTGCAGGAGTTATATTTCTACTGGGAAAATTGCTGTTTGCTCAGTAGAAACGACATGCATACAAGTGTTCATTTATCAATTTCCCTCTGAGGGAAAATGTGCCCCTTTGGGAGAAAGATCTTCCAGGTGTCAACTCTGTCCCCACACTGGTTCTCAATCCCAGGGTGTTTTAAATGCTGTGTGTGCTGCTGGGCTTGGTGATTTAAATGCTGGGGGGGGCTGTCTTTGACAGGCAGTGAAGAGGATAGGCTATCACAGGGGTGGCCAATTATTTTGGGCAGAGGGCCAGTTACCGAGTTTTGGCAACCTGTCAAGAGCTGCATGGGTAGCCCCACCCATTGACAGGTGCCCTGCCCCCTGGTTGCCATCTTGTGACTGGAAGTCCCACCCCCGAGCCCCTGACTTTTTTCACCAGAAGTCCTTCCCTTTGCCCCCAGAAGTACTCCTCTCAGCAAGGGGTTTTGCCATCTCAGAACCAGAAAAATACCAAATTATATTCTAAAAAGTGAACATCTACAACATTAATTTGATTTCAAAAAATATTTTTGTCCTGGTTTACATTTGTTTGTGTAGTAGTGTACATAGAGATGATTGTATATAATAGCTTAAAATGAAGTCTTACTCTTGTATACTGTGGGGGGGATAGGTTTGTGGGGTGCTGTGGGTGTGTGGCTATGTGCGGTATGGGGGAGGGTGTGGGTGTGTGTTTGGGACTCACCCTATGAATACAGACACACACACACACACACACACACACACACAGAGTCCCTCCCTACACACATACTCCGCCCCCCTCTGGGTTACCAGTGTGTGCCGGTGCTCCCTGGATGGGCAATGCATCCAGGAGCTATGTGGTGCTGGAGCAGTGTGAAGGCAGGAAGGCAGGGAAATGGCTGGGGATAGGGCAGAGCTCAGGTGCCGCATTCCTGCTGAGGGTCTCTCTGGGTCCTACTGCCCCTGGCTCCTGTCATCTTTGACAGGTAGCCAGGAGCAGATAAATATTTTCTAATTTTTTTATGGGCCCTGCGGGCCAGATAAAATGGCCTGGCAGGCTGGAACTGGCCCACGGGCTGTATTTTGCCTGCCCCTGGGATATCAAGTAATGGGTTTCCCTGAAGGTGGGGGTGGTCTTCTGTGGTGCTCTCCACTCAGAAGGCTAGAATGCATGTCCACTCCTGTGTCTAAGCTATTTTTGTGCTGGTAAGAGTTTCAAAGAAGTATTTACTGGTACACATGAATAGCTGTCTGTGGGCTTAGTCACCATAACTAAGTCAACATCTTTCCACTGCTGAAAAGTGGCAAAGCATCCTTATTAAAAAATGTTATGCTGCTAATGAGAAAGATAGCACCTCCAGCAGCAAAGTATGGACTGTCTTGCAACTAGCTTGGTACAGTTATGAGATCAATGCTTACGAGTCATTCTACTTGTAGCAAATACGGCTGTCAGTGATCTTCTAGGCTAGGGTCAGAAGTTACACATAAACTGATTTAAGTGATCAGAGACTGGTTTAAACTTGTAACAGAACAGAAGCTCAGTGCACATAAACCAGTTTCAAAATGGCTGAAACTGGTTTAAGATAAACCTGGTTGAATGCAGTATCAGACTTAACTGATTTGGGTCAAACCGATTTACAAAACTTCTGTCCTAGACCCGTTCCTGGTTCAAATTAAATCAGTCCCCCCAGCATCCTTTGCAGCCCTGGGCTGGGCTGTGCTGTCTGTTCCAGAGAGCAGGGCAGGCCATGCTTCTCTGCTCCCTAGTTGGAGCAGTGAGGGCCGGCTGACAAGGGGGCAGCAGGGGGCAAGCCTGGCTGGGGATGCAGCCCATTCTTCAGTGGGAGAGGGGGTGGGGAGGGCTGCCCCCCCAGGCATGGGCAACTGGTGCCACCCAAGTCTGGGGGGACACCAGATCGCCGATGGCAGTGGAGGTGGGGCCCCCAGTGGCCAATCACCGATTAAGAGGGGTCCCCCAGCAGCTGATTGCCAACCGGCAGGGGGATCCTCCAGCAGCTGATTGCCGATGGGGGGGCGGGGGGTGTCCAGAGGCCAATTGTCGAGCTAACAGCGAAACCAGAAGTGCACTTCTGGTTTCATGGTTGGAACTTCCGGGGGATGCACAGCTGATCTCAGGGGTGCACATGCATCCTTGTGTACCCCCTATGCATCACCAGTGCCCCCAGGCAAACCCTGGCTTGGGTCTAGGGCCAGGGAAGGGGGTTAAACTTCCCTTCCCCCACTCAAAATTACTGCTGGCTGCAACTGTGGACTACAAATCCCAGAGGCACCTGGAAGCAGGAAGAGGAATTGATGAGCAACCCTGCATAGTCCTGCTGCTGTGATTTTGGACAGCAAATCCCAGACCTTGGGGACAACAGGAAGAGGAAGCAAACACAAAGCCCATGCTGACTATGTGCCAGACAGCTGTGCTCTAGCATCCCCCAGCTTTTGGCCTGAGCTACTGAAGTCATGTGCCTGTATTTCCTGAATCAAAGGTAAATTCTGTTCACTTCTGTTTCAATTTAATCTGTGCAGTTTAATCTAACCTGCAAAGACTGAATTGATTCAGCCTTGGGCTTTTTGACTGTCTGTACTTAGCCCAAAAGACTATCAGGGAAGGACTGACTCATCCTGGTCATAATGGGTTTGTGAAATCTGGTGGCATCATAGTTAGAGGTGGTTTGACTGAAGATTATGTCATTCAGCCTCATTCATTTTTTTTTTTTATTCTGAAGCTGCAGAAAACGAGCTTTGAAATTTAAACTGTACAGCTTTTAGAGAAGATGCATGTGTCCAGTGATGCCAGTAACTCTGATCACAGACATCATCTATAGCAGAGGAAGACAGACTGTATTCTATAAGGGAGTCTGGAAAGGGAAAAAAAGAGAGAGACTGGAGAAAATGAGGCCCTAACTGTATAACAGAACATTTGGGATTCATTTTTATGTTTAAATGTCAAGGGGGTAGGAGAGCTTGGTGAGTATCTGAGAGGAGATAGGTTTCTACTTGGGGCTGCTATCTGAATTTATACCAGTAATGTTGCTGGTATACAAGCAACAAGAGAAAATATGAGGAAATGAGTTCCTTTGAGTACATTCCTTTTACCATCCAGTAAACTCCATCTCTGTTTTTAACCCTCACCCCAATATGGCACTAACAGCTGTATTTGCATAATGGCATTTTCCAGTGGGGAAATACCATTTTGCAGTAAATTAAGTGTGAGAGAGACAATCCACATGGCTGGCTTGTTTAACTTATCTGAAAAGTTCCTTGAAGGCAAGTGAATAGAGTCTATATTGCCAAAAGCAAGTTGTTAGTATAATTTATAGCTACCATGGGTCACTTTAAAGTTGTACACAACGTTTCTTTAAATGCTTCTGTTTTTAAAGAGAGAGCATACATGTTAAATTGCTGATTGGTGCAAGCTGATTTCTTTTTTTTAGCAATATTGCCCAGGACAATAAATCCCCCTTTTTTGCATGTACCTCAACATTTTCAAGGTATAACCCACATTTTGTATTGACAACACTCAAAGATTCACAGTTTATATAAATGATTAATAAAGCTTGCTTACCCATGTGTTAAAGTCAGATTATTATTTTAGATTATAAATGTAAAGGGATAAATGATTAGTTTTTACAATAAAACCCTACATTTCACTTTTAGCTTTTTTATTATCTGTATTTATCTTTCATTAATAAAAGCATTTCCTGTTACAATATGTTCTGTTTTCCTTATGTTTGGAATAGGAAATACCACAGATTAAGGTACCAGGGATGTTAATAATTTATTATCCCTTTATTAATGGGATTTCACTGGAAGCAAAAAGACTAAGGAATTGATAAAGGCAAAGTTAATCTTAACAAGTTCTGTGGTTAAGTGTACTCATATGTTTATTTTACTATCTGTAAAGTCATCGGAGTTAACACGGAAACCAATCAGAATTATGTGGACTCAGTGGAATATTTCCTACACAAAGAGATAGACTATTAACATGCTTACAAATAAAATTAACATATTTTTGATGAATGCATTATATATGTTATACGCTTTCAATATTGCACAGGTTTCCCTCAATTCATGCAAGTTCTTTATATGCAAACTTGCTTTTATGCGATGGGCATATTTAGATCCATAATTTGTTATATGCAAGGTAAATTCGATCTTATACGATATATGTCCCCCCACACAAGCAGGTAAGTCTGTGGGTGGAGGGAAAAGGGCCGTGCCCCACTCACCCAGCCCCAGCTGCAGTGGCCCCAGGAGCAGCCGGCACCAGCTGCCTGCAGCTGCTGTGCTGTACCATGCTCCGCCTGTCTCCCCATGCTTGGGCTCACCCCAGCTCCTGGGCTGTGCCATGCCATGGTGCAGGCAGCTGGTGTTGGCTGCTCCTGGGGCCACTACGGCATGAGCTAGGGTGAGTGCAGACAAGCGGAGCCCCAGGCAGTGCAGGGTGCAGAACTCACCCCAGGCCCACCTGCAGCAGCCCCAGGAGCAGTTGACACCAGCTGCCTGTACCACAGCATGGCGCAGCCCAGGAGCAGGGGTGAGTGGGGACAGGCAGAGCATGGTGCAGCTGCAGGCAGCTGGCCCTAGCCGCTCTCAGGGCTGCTGCAGCCAGGGCTGGGATGAGTGCCACTCGTTCCCCCTGCTTTGCTGTCTTGTGCAGCCCTGGGAGTGGCACCCCTCCCCCCGCCCCTTCCCTAGTCCCAGCCTCACTCCCTCCCTCCCTCACCACCATGGGAACCTATCCCTATTTGTTACATTGTAAAGTGGGTTTGCCTTATGTTAATTCAATTTATGCACTGTTCTCTGGGAACACGTGTACAGCATAAATCGAGGGAAACCTGTATATATAAATAATTATTTCAAATTTTTTTTTATTGTGATCATTTTGAAGTAATTCAAGTGGTCTTTTTCAGAAAACAATTTTTTTGCTGCATCACAATGCCAATTTATTATCCGAGGTATTAACCTCGGCAAAAAATTATTTTTCAACTCTTGAATAAGAATTTGGTTCACATGTCTAATAACTTGTATAAGAGAATTAGCAGAAACTCATCTCATTGAGGTTTCAAAAGAGGAAACTAAGCAGACAGCCTTGTTAATTTAGCATATAGACTTGGAATAAAATACAACATCCATCATCTCATTGAAATTCAATTAAAAATTGGTCCAGTGTCCAAGAAAAGGGAGCCAATTTTCTGTCGGAAGTAGAGCTCTTGGAATATCACTAAAACTCTTAATGGTTCTTTCATTCTGGAAGCCAATAACGAAAGAAGAACCAGTTTGAAAGTTTAAATTACTTCTTACATTAAAAGCTAGTACATGTGTAATCTTAATGCTGGGCCCTTTGTCATTAATTTAATGCATGCTGTCACCACAGTACAGAGGACAAGTAGTGAGCTCCAGCAGGGAACTTTAAAATTTTCACATTTGTAACTGTTTTCTGTCTGGTCCATGCAGGCAGTTGAACCATCTTTTGAATTTAAAGTCAGGGTACCAGGAAGTCTGAAATATTCTCCCTGTATGTATGCAGCACATAGCAGCCAATATCCATTTATAGCAGGTTTCTTTTATGTATGATAAAAAGTGATACTTGCAAACACACACCAAGATTTAATATTGGAGAAAAAGTAAGCATGAAAGTATCATAACAAGATTTTTCAGCATTAAATACAATTTTGTTTCAGATTTCAACTGTTAACTGTCTTAATTTGCTTTTTTTACTTCACTACCATAATGATAATAAAGTTTGACAGCTCGTAACTCTGCGAAGAGGAGATTTCTCCTTGTTCATTGTTTTTCAAACCAATCTCCTTGGCTGAAATTTGATTTTCAAAGTGCCTCCCAGTCCTTTAGTTGGATGGCAGCAGTGACTCCACTCACAACACTTGTAATAATTTGTGGAGGTCTTTGGAAGCTAGACAGATTTTTATTTATCTGCTGGAGTATTCACCCAGTTGCTATAATCCCTTTAACCTTTTAACATCCTCTTCTTTACAACACCTTATTCCAGAAAACACCATCACACAATATCTGCCACATTCTAACATGAGTAGTAGACATTTAAATGTAGCACTGGCAATGCACATGCAGTTCATTTTGGGGATAGTTATTTTGTGGGTATGGATCTAATGGTTAAAGCAGCAGGCTGTGACCTGGACTCTTGTGTTCTAGTTCTGTCACCATCTCACTTTTGGGCTGGTCTTCAGAAGCAGAATAAGCTATGTTTGAACACAACCTTGAGTAGCTGTGGTACTTAACAAGATGTTCAACATGACTTTTACCTAGTTGAAAAATGTCCCTACCCTCAAAAAACAAGTTCATTTTTAAAAATGTAATAGAAAAATATTTTGACTGAAAGCACAAAAGAAAAAAAAATATTTGGAAATGCAACTGTGATGCCCTGTTGGAATGGTCACTTAGGTATCTCAGTGTCCCATTCTCTACTATTGGCTGGGGCTGAAAGAGGAAACTTGTGATACATCATGGAAGACAGAATCCAGAAGCACATGGCAACCAAAGTGAAACTCCTATTAGCTTTTTTTTTGGGGGGGGGG
>NW_017729033.1:62740866-62749675 GCF_001723915.1 Gavialis gangeticus | reverse complement strand
CAGTGAGGGAGGGGGAGGGGTGAGGAAGGTTGACAAAAATGTGAAGTTTTCTCCAGAAAACAATGTTTTTGTGAAAATGTTAGGTTTCCATGGGAAATTTTCAAGCAGCCTTTCTTAAGACCCAGCATAGGTGTAAAGCCAGCTGACACAATCACAGAAGTAATTGCATTTTATAATTATTAAAGAAAATAAGATTCATTAGCATCCCAGTGAAGCAGAAAACTGTTCCTCGATCTATTTTCAAATGGAAACAGTTGGATACCTGTAACCTGCCTGCACAGAGCATGTTTGCACTTGCAAGCTACCTTGTATTAGAATGCAATCTGGAAGTCACAGTAATAGGATAGTAAAAACTCATTGTAAACCACAATTGTTGCATTTATGTCACAAAAATGACTGTGGTATAGTATCTCTTTCTTTGGTGATCCCTCACAGCCCAGGATGATTGTCTTATCTGTGTGTCTGAAGATCACTGATGAGGGCTATCCATGGTGTAGTGTAGAGGTACTGGAGATACAAGGTACTAGACAATACAAACAGAAAAATCAAACCCCCAGTACTCTCTGGACATTAGGAGAAGAGCCAATATTCACTTTGTTTTTTTCCTCATCACAACAGCTTGGCTTCTCCTCCTTGTTCCCTCACAGCTTGCCTCCTTCTGCTCTCTCCACTTGGGTTTTATGTCCCAGTGGGATGTGCCTTTATTAGCTGAATGCCCCACAGCTGATGTCCTTAGCAGGACCAGTTGCCTCTTCTCAAGGGGACAGACAACTCTGTTATACTTGGGTATCGGTATATCCAAGGAGCAGCCAAACTGTGGCAGAACAGAGCTCAACGTTGGATCATTTAATCTGCTTCTCAGTGGGCACATCTACATGTGTGATTATGGTGCATTAATAAACTAGAGAGTTTATTGTTCCTGGGCACACCATTTGAATATGGACCAGAAGCAATTAACTCTGGAGAAATAAGCTCCACAATTTTTTCATGCGTAGCCTGTGGAGCTGGGACAGAGCAGCCCTGGCTGGCAGGGGGCTCCAGGGGTCAGCCTGCCAGCCTGGGGCTGCTCCCCCCAATTCAACGTGCTGAGGAGGGGCTGACTGGGACAGAGGAAACTTCAGTGTGCAGCTAGCCAGCACTGAAGCACCCTCGTGCCCCAGCCAGCCCCTCCAGTGTCTACACATGCGCTGCTGCAGAGTTTTTTACTCCGCAGCAGGATAGTACTTGTATTTACAAGTCAACTGTGCAGTAAATATCTTGTGTAGATGCACCCAGGTCCATTGTGATCTGGACTTTGGCATGGGAGAAGGGCTGGATTTCACCTGTTTTTGAGAGTGCCTCTGCTTTAGCTGAAGGACTTAAAAGAAGTTTTTGATTTTTCATGCACTGAAAAAAACATTGTTGAAACTCCCTTATATTTGACCTTGTTGGATGCCAGATCCTCTTTTGTGTGATAAATCTCAATTTTTCACTAAGGGATTTTCTATGCTTGCAATATAGACATACACAAGGACATGTTCAAAATACTCCTGATCCATACCAGCT
Source organism: Gavialis gangeticus (assembly GCF_001723915.1). Classification (NCBI taxonomy): domain Eukaryota; kingdom Metazoa; phylum Chordata; order Crocodylia; family Gavialidae; genus Gavialis; species Gavialis gangeticus. The sequence continues at coordinate 62,748,130 of NW_017729033.1, read as the reverse complement.
AAAATTGAATTCCTTTCAGTGTAACTTTTGGTGGTCAGGGACGCATGAGATTTAGGCACCGACTAATCAGGGGGTGCCAGAACAGAGGCATAGGGCTCAAAACGCCAGAAGTCTGGGCCTCCAGCAGTGCAGAACAAGAGAAAGTTACCAGGCTTCAACAGCCAACGTGTGGAAGCAGGGAGACTCAAGGCTGTAGAAGAGAAGGGAGAGAGAGCAGCCAAGGGGTTAATTTCATCACCAAATCTGTTTTTTTTTATATCAGTAGCTCTCATCTTTTCTGCCTGGCAGGACAGATGGGCAGTATCTAGGCTGTTCACAGGCCAGATCCAGCCAGTGGTCCCAATCCAATGCTTAGGCTGGGTACAGCAGGGCCTCATCTGGCTGTGCAGAGGTTGGGTGGAGGGGCAGCCTAGCTCTGATCTGGCTATGTGGGGGAAGGGGGCTTGGCCCAGCCTTATGGAGGGAAGGGTGTGTAGCCTTGCTTTGTGTCAGCCATGCAGGGGAGGGGGTGTGGCCTGGCACTGATATGGCTGTATGGAGGGAGGGAGCATGGCCTAGCTCTGATCAGCCATGTGGGACTTGGGAATTTGGTAGGAGGAGAGGATGGTGGTATTAATGGCCACTGCTCTCCTGTTGCCAAATTTCCCAGCTCGTAGGGAGCCTCGTGAGCTGAACGCCATGACTCGGTGGGCTGGGTTTGGCCTGCGGGCCAGAGGTAGAGCACCTGTGAACTAGACTGTTTCAACAAATTCTGTATCTTACATGCACATTGTTCCCATTCAGTGAGTTACTTTGAGAGTTTAACCAAACAGTATGCACCTTCAAGTTCAAGTGAGAGCACACATTAGGGTCACGAGCTGCTTTGAAGGAGTAGGAGCAGCCTTCAGAGAAAGCATCAACACATTCTTTCTGCACGCCAGGAAAACCACAGAGAGCAAAGGAGCAGAAGTCAGTAGACTCATACTTTGAATCCATACCTCAAGTGAGCCATTATTTTAGTCAACCAGGATGAAAAACAGTGCTGAGAACATCCAACTATTGTATTTGTGTGGTTCTTTACATTATGTGCATCTGTATATTTCACACTGCTGATAATAAAAGGACATTATTGACAATCCTAGATAATTCTTTTTCATTCTGTGCACATGTATATATAACACACATTACCAGAAATACCATTTTGGTTTAACCGAAGTGCAAACACCAATAATTGGAATCAACTGACTTAGTCCAACTGATAACCCAAAACAGATAAGCAATCAGCATGTCCATCAATGCTAAACATGGATGTTGTGACCGCAGGCAAGTGTCTGAAAGTGGTTGTGTATGCTGCAAATTGATCCTGAGATCTAACTTTGATCCACTGGAACATAAATCTAATTACATCAGGTAGGAGCAAGCTGTCATGGAAGTTCCCTTCTCAATGTCATCCCACTTTTTTCAAAGTAATAATATACTACAAAATAAATTGACTGCTCTTTGTAAAATGTAACAGGTATTAGTGTTCATTGTTAACTGGTCTTCATTACATAAGTGCTCCTTTCAGTCTTCCATTCTACATTCAAATAGTACTACTGCCAAGATAAGAAAGCTGACTACATTTCATGACATTACTAACATTCCTCTCCCCTGTCTTCACAAACACTTTTATATCAGCAGGAACATCAGGCTTATAATCTACAGGTGATGTGAACTGGACAACACATTTTTGCAAGGTTTCTATTTACTCAATGATGGTTAGTTTCAATGCAATCAGTATGTAGTGCCTCCAGCTTTCATAAAGACATAGTTGCTATATGCATCACTATATTTCCAGGGACAATTCCTGCATGGAATATCCTCTAAGAGCTGAAGAAAGCGGTCAGAACAGATACAGTAATACCTCCTGGTACAAACTGCAAATGAGAAAAGTTCACCATGGAATAGAGACATAAAGTAGAAATAGTAATATTTAGAAAGCTAATAAAACCAACCAGTATCTAAACACCTACAAGGGTGTTTGTAGAGCTACAAAAATAATATGTCCAGGGCCTTACAAACACATAGTTTGGCACAGAGATCCTATGCTGAAATACAGGACAGTTGAACACTTTTTCTACAGTAGTGGTTCTTATGGTTCCAAATTGTTTAACAGAACTTTTTATTTACTTAAGTTCCTAGAGAAGTTTAAACATTTAATTTCCTTAAAACCAGCACCAAAATGTTGTCATCTCCCAAACATTTGATAAGTTTGCATTCAACAAATTTTAGCAGGGAGCAGAAGTTGTTTTTCACTGGATGCTTTTACTTTGCATGGTTATATAATGAGAACAGCTGGTGAATCTCTATTTTTAGTACTACCACTCCATCTCATATATTTATTTATTACTTTGTATTATCATATGAACTAGTGGGAAAGTCAAATGAAGAGCATTTGTCTACAGAGAAGAGGGCGTGTCCTTTTCTATAACACCTAAATTGAATTCCATGGAATAACAATTTTATCTTGGTATCTTAATGATTAACAAAGGCAGCTTGAGTCTGGTATATTCTGTTCATTTTCTGAGCTGGACAAGATTCATTGTGGCATGGGCAACTGGTGCCTCGAGTCAGGGGGGGCACGTGCCCCCTGACTGGTCAATCTCACTGACGGGGGACACATACACACACTCACCAAAAAGTGTCCGTACCACTTCTGGAAGTCCTGCAACCACTTCTGGAAGTGGTATGGCCACTTTTGCTGGCAGCCCCACTCCCTGGCCGGTGCTCGCAGGGTGGGCACTGGTGCTCCTGCCTGCCCACCTGTCCATTGCCTAAACAGGGAGTGCAGCCTGACAGGGGGGTGCACCAGCACTCTCAGGGGGTGCACACGCACCCCCGTACATCCCCTACATGGCACCACTGTGTTGTGTATTTTCCAGTCTACCAAGCCCAGGTCCATTACGTTGCTTCTTTAATATCAGTAGAAAAGAGATGCTTGTATAAAGCGGAACTTTTGGGATGATGGCAGAGTGTAGTCAAGCCATCTATAACTCTTCATAAGCTCTGGCCTAAGCTTCAAGACTGTGTTCTAGAAGAAAAAAAAAGAGTAAAGGTTCACGCTTTTGAGGTTGGATCCATGGAGGCTTTCTTTAATTCATAATACTTTGAAACTAAGCAGTTTGTAATACCACATCCTGATGGGAAAATTTATTGTCTTTAGATATCTAGAGCAATGGAATCTTTCCTCTCTTGGGAACATCTTGGCTTGAGATTTATTTGTGTCAATTCCTAGATAGGGAAAAATTTTAAGTTGCCTATAGGAAACTGTAATGGGGCTGGGCCAAGCCCTACACTTACTGGGATGAAACTGCCAGCATGCTCCACAGGCAGCATGTCTGCAGCTGGGCTCACAGAGAAGTGGTGAGCCTGCGTGCCTTATGGTGGGCTCCACTATGGTGCCAGCTTGCCAAAGACAATCCCCAGGCTCCACTCCCAAAACAAGGTGGGGGTCAGAACTCCAGCCCCATGGGGGCCTGGCTGCAGCCTGACAGAAATGCCACCTAGGGCCCGGAGGCAACAGGTACCAGGATTAATAAGCTCCTCTGGGGCTCCTGGCACCTGTCAGCAGTATCAGAGCACCTGGGGGCAAACAGGGGTTTGGATTGGCTCTGGACAAGCCATAATTCCCAACGTAAGGCTTTACCAACCTCAGGATGGCAGGGAGCATGAGTGCAGCACACAGCATTCCTTCCCGGAAGCCAAAGCAAAGACCAGGAGCCAAGGACTGAGACTTTGTTAGCTCTCCAGATGAAAGCCTGACCACTGCACTGCTGAAGGAGGTCAGGTACCTAAGGGGCTACACCAGGGTTCACGGCGCCCCTAGCCCCACACTACTCGAAGGGGTCTGGCCCAGGATGAACTAGACTATTTGGACAGAGTCCACCCATGGGGGCTCTGAAGGGCTCAGGCTGCCTGAGGAAAGACAGTTAGGAAACCCTGCTGGGCCAAGGAAAGGCCTGAAGCAGGCACAGACTGCTACTTAAGTTAGATTAGTTTATTTGCTGTGCTATGCAGATAGAGCACTGCTGATTCCAGAATCAGAGACCGTAGGGCTCAGCCTAGAGACGCTGACCCCAGGGAGCACAGTTTCTTTTTTTCATAGATCCCACTGCCTAAACAACAAAACTTGATGCCCAGAACAGCCAGGCACCTGTATTGTGCACCAGCTGGAGCACTCAAGTGGAAACAGGTGGGGTTTAGGGGAGGAGGAGCCCTACACAAGACCCACAAACATCACAATCCACGCCAGTCTCAGCCCACTCTCTCTGAACAGGTACCACCTCCTATTTTCTGGTTACATCAAGTCATGGTGGGTGAAATTTGGAAATAAGAGAGCAAGACACCTGCTGAACATGTGGCACATGAGCCCCATCCCATCATAACCATTCAGCCTAGGTCCCTCTACAAATCTTTTATCTTTGCAGCATCTGTCACTCTCGCCTGCTTTGCATATTGTTTGAGCACCAATGAATCCATGCACATACAGGGCTCATTAGTTGTCATTGTGTTGTTGATTTAATCTCTGGGAATACAGAGGTATTGATGAGGAAGCAGGTATACGCTGTTGCCATGAAACTGGTTTGGCTGTTACTGAATGTTATGGGGTATTAAAGTTAGAACATGCTCAGAGCAGTCGCACATTAGAGTTAATATGGTCTTTGACCTGCACAGCTCTGACTTGCTGCTAGAGAGCTGGTGAGCAGGGGCACAGCTGGGAGACAGGATGCCTGGCTTCCAGCCCTGTTCTAAAAGGGGTGGGAGAAGGGAGGGAAAGGGAGCTGTGGGAAGCCCTCAAGCCCAGCTAACCTGGATGGCCCTATGGACTCCTACAGATCTGTTCCCAGCCCCCAATGCCAGGAACTGGACATTTCCTGAAGGGTGTGCCTTTCACCTGAAGCTGTGCAAAAGCCATGGGAAAGTTTAGTTACATACAGTTACTCACAATTAATTGAAATTGTCCTACACTACCTGACCACATTTCCCCATGAGCTCCACCAGCTCTCCCCTGGCCAGGCAGCCTGATGGAAGCTATGGCTTACCTCCACAGTGCCACAAATTCCTGTTCTGGCATGTGGGAAGGGCGGGGGGAGGTAGAAGGCTGTGACGTTCTGTGCAGATGATGCAGCTCCATGAATGTAAAGGAAGATGAAGCATAGAGCCATTGGGAGTGGGGTTTGTGTGGCACGAGCACAGAACTTGCTTCTTTCCCCTTGGAGCGCAGTCACAGCTGCCAGGAGGGGATTTGTGCAGCAGGACCATGGTGGATACAGTGAATTCCTGAAAACCAGAAATAACCCAGTGTATGCCTTAAAGAATAACTGCCAATTACCTTCTGATATGAAAATTGGCCCCTTGGGAAGGAAAGTGATCTCACCTACTCAGCAGAACTCTAGGCAGCCCTGTCCTGCAATTGTCATCTTGAAGATGCGAGGTAGTCAAGTAGTTTCCTAAACTCTAGGTGGGCTTTCCTCTGTTCCTACTGTTCCCATAGTTGTTTCTTCAATAACTGGAATCCCTTCCTATTTTTGTGTAAGCCAGGACTGCAGATAAAGGGACTATTTTCAACAAAAAAATGTAGCTTTCATCTTCTTTTTGAGCATTTTGTGGGAGTTGAAAGGAAGCATTTGGAGTTGCCTGTTGCCTATGACTGATTTTCCCAGTGTTCCACTGCTTCCAAGGAATTTGGATTCTGTCTTTTCTATGTAGCACATGATGAGCTTAAAAAAAAATGATCTGTGAACCATTGATATAGCATCTGGGAAGAGAATTAAAACTCTGTACTGCACTATGAAGCACCTTATATCTACAAATGAGTTAGTAACAAAGGGGAGGACTCATGAGATCTTAAAAAAAATGGAAATTGTAATTGCTTGAAGGGTCTACAAGCTTTAGTGATCATGTGGTGCTTGCAGTGATGGCTGCAGTCTCAGGTGAGGCTTCAAAGACCCTTAAAAAAAGTGTTCCTCTTTTTTAAACCTGTGTTATATTTTAGGAAAATATCCCCTTCTGTAAGGATAACCATGGTGGCCAAGGAAAACTCTGTAATTTCCATCTTTGTAACAGATATTAGAAAATTTGGACTCCTGTTGCTTGTAAAATTTGAGTGGCTTCCAGTTTAGTCATTTCCCTTTATCAGGAAATTCAGATGCGATTACATCCTCTAAGGAGGTATTTAGAGTCATATGTGCATTCTGTTTGGCTTGAGAAGGGATATGTTTCTTGGCACCTTTTAGTTTTTGCTGGCCAAGCAATGGTCATCTGATTAGGTATTACAAATAGCAGAGTTCCCCTTCTTTGGCTGTGTGCAGGCTAGTCTCTCGAACAGATAACATAATGTAAATTCTCCACACTCCCAAGCTACCTAGCTATCTTGGGTATGCTTCTGAGAGAGGACTCCAGTGAGGTCCCCTCCTAGAAGTTTCTTGGGCAGTCAAAGAATTTGTCTGACTTCCGACTTTACCAAGAGACATGGGAAATCAGTAAGAGTTGTGGACAATTACTCACTCCTCTGCTGCTGCAGTGCTGCCTGCATCTCCCTCAGCAGTGTTCCACCCACACAGACCATTGGGCTAATGCTTATTTGCCTAATCCCCCATGGCCCTGCTCTCAACCACCTCTTTCATGTGGTCTTCCATTAATCTTGCATGGCTGATCTTGTGCTCTGGGTCCAGAACAGCCAGGCTGTGTGTGGTTCCATATGTGACATTTCTCAGTGATGCCAAGCCACTTTACCTCATAGGGTTCCCCCTGACCTGTGAGATCAGGGGTGTGGAGCATGGGAAAGGGAAGCAGAGGCTTAGATTCTGTACACCTCTGAGGTTAAGAAAGGAAAGGATGGGGAGAGCAGGAAGGTTGCCAAATTAAAGGTGGAAGTAGCTTACTCAGGGGTGGGAAAGACCTTGAGAAAAGTGCTACAAGCCTGTTAGTGATGGCTGGAAGAATTAGGAAGTGTCTCCCTTTTTTATCCCCTTCCACACCCACTGCCTGAGTCTAATCCTGTCCCATTTTTCAACCCCTCTCCTTTCCTATTAGTCCCTGCTTCTACTTTTACACCATTCCAGCACCTGCTCACTCCACCTGCAGCCCAGTTTCTTATTTCCCCTGGGCAGGCATGTTTCCCACCCTGGGTTTCTTGAATTTGCATAAAGGCACCCACAAAAATACACAGGAGTACCACATTCACAAACACTAGGGTCACCGTATTTCCAGGTCCAAAAAAGAGGACACTTGTCACCGGGGGGGG
>NW_017729033.1:62730770-62740845 GCF_001723915.1 Gavialis gangeticus | reverse complement strand
TGACATGCTGGTGCCCTGCCCATTCTCTTGCCCCTCACTGGCAAGCCATGCCCCCCCTCAGCCCTACTGCTGCCCCTCACTCCAGACCCACTGACCCTAGCCCTGCCAGTGCCCCTCACTCACAAACAGCAGTACCCTGCTGTCCACCCCTTGCTGGTGCCCCTCACTCTCGACCCACAGCCTCCTGACCCCTCCCAAACATGGCAGTGCCCCTCACTCCCTGCCTGTGGCTCTTGCCAGTGCCCCTCCAGACCCGTAGCCCCCTGTGCCCCCAGCCCTGCCAGTGTCCCTCACTCCCGACCTGCAGTCCCTGCCCCCCCAGTGCTGCCACTGTCTGCACTCTAGACCCCCAGCCCCTGCCCCCCAGCCCTGCTGGTGCCCCTCAGTCCCGAACTGCAGACCCCTGCTCCCCACAGTTCTGCTGCCCAAGCAGTTCCTGCATTGCATGCTCTCTCTCTCTCTCCCCCTGGTTTGCTGGAGCACAGGTAGCACATGAACCCCAACAGCCAATCACCTTGCCCACTGCTCCCAGCCCAAAGCAGCTAGCCTGGGGGGAGGGGGGGGGGCAGAAAACCCAGACGTTTGCTCTTATTTAAAAAAAACACCTGGATGCAGCACAGGGGTCCACAAAAGAGAACATATCTGGGAAAACCCAGATGCACAGTAACCAAACACAAAGAAAACACCTTGTTTAACAAGGGAATAGTCGTTAAACCATAATAAGATTTTTTTCCCCCATGTACTGTTTCCCTTAGTGTGGGTGGTGTTTATGGTCCATACTCTTCCACAGCGATGCATGGAGCAGACCATGTTGCTGGCATGGGTCATGCCTATATCCTCGGAGGCTCACACAGCACACAGAGGCCCCTCCAGGAGGCTGGACTGTGCATGAATGAAGCAAAAAATATCACCACAATGATGCAAGACAGAAGGCAGGGTAGGGGGGCACTTTAGGGAATGAGTTAGTCTAACGCACTTTTACATGTGCTTTGGGGGTGGACGGAATGGAAGGGTTGGTGCTTTAATTAAAACGCTGCCACGTCTCGTATATCAGTGTCCCTGCACTTAAAAATGGTGGTAAGGGTGCTTGAACTAAAGCTCATGAATCATGATTAAAGTTAATGCAGACTATGGCAGTCTGAATTAGGTAATTGAAACTGTATTAATGAACACATATATATGGTGCTCTTTTTAGGAAAAACAGTCCATAGGAGCTCAGATAAGCATTCCTTAGCAATGCACATAAGCATTTTCAACACAAAAGAGGCTATAAGGCACAAAGTAACACCTCTACAAAGTCAAATGTCCAAACAACACCTCACCTGTGACTAGGTATCAGTGTCCACTCCTGAATAAGCCCCCAGCTCTGCCCAAGCACAGGGGCTACTGGTCTGTGAAGAAAGGGACAAACCCTCTCAATCATCTATTAAGCCTTAATTTGCATTGAAATTTGATTTGAACTGTGTGATGCGAATCAGTTAATGCAGTTTAAAAATGGTGAGCACATCTAAAATGGCCTAAGGTGCCACTCTGTCCTGCCTTCTGCCTGACTGCAGACTAAAATGACTAGTTTTATGTACCACTCTACATAATCCTGTGAAAGTTTAAAACTCCCCAAAATTCTTATGAGGAAAAAGACCCAGAACTACTGAACACCTACAGTGGGAAAAAATACCAACAGAGCCCTCTAGTAGGTAAACGGAAGTACTGTTGGCCAGACGCTGTGATAACCTCTGTCTCTCTTCCTCTCTGCAATCCAGGGTTTTGGTGCTTAGAGCATTTGAGGAGGGGCAGTAGGCTTATGCAGCTGCTTTCAATTTCAGCAGCACAGTGGCCTCCAGCGTGCAGGACCTGCAATTGCAATTGCTCTGCATCTCCTTCCTCCGCACTCCAAAACACCTGCTTGCAGAGCAAAGCTGCATTGATCATACAGTTTTTCAGCCTCAATGAAATATAATGTTATACCACTGTAATTACAGTGAAGACTGAATGTGATGTGGCTTCCAACATAATAAACTTAATTAAAAAAACTACCATATTTCTTAATTGGTCAGCAGTCATCCAAAGTACAGTGTCCTATAATACTCTGCAGAAGCATTTGTTCTATGCTGGCTCATAAGGAGGGATGTCAGTTACTGAATATCATAATAAATTACTGCTTTAAAATGTATCTGTCTTTTGCCAGTTAAAGTTGTAGCTAGATGTTCTTTAGGACTGAAGTGTTGTTAGAGCCACAATGGTCCAGGAAATGTATAAGAAACAAGGTTGTTTTTGTGGTACCTTGTATTGGACTAATAAAATATATCACCAAAGAAATAAACAAAACAAAGCAGAAACTTGCCTCTTGATCTTTAGGACCCCAGAACATATGTGTAACTTTAAAGGATATCCTGAAAGGATGGGATTATCCATGTGCTTAAAGTTAGGCAGGAATTTCAGTGCTTTCTTGAGTCAGGACGTGATCCAAAACACACTGAAGAAAATGGATTATATTCAGTGGGCTTGGTATTGGGAATGTTCTGCCCATTTGTAGCCAGACATTCAGCATGCTCTTTACAATGTTTAATTATCTATCTGGTAATAACCAGATTTCAGAAGGCTGCCTGCAGACAGCCATCTCAGATGCTCAGTACTTTTGTTTGCATGGTTTAGCTCAGTGCAGTGCACGCCCCCGCATGACAGGGACTTTTGCTAGCAAGATATATTGAACTTGCTATACAATTCAGCAGATAGGGCAAAGAATAATAGAAGTTAATTATAACAAGCAAAATCAACACAGACCCAAATTTATTCAAGGTTTTATTTATAAACATACATTTACTATAAAAGCTGTTGCATTTTAAGCAATTTTTCCTAATTTCCAGAGGCATTTTAGAATAAATATTGTAACTGAAGATTAGTGTAATTTGTATTCAACATTAGCCCAAGCAGAACAGTAATTCTTGTCCCTGAATGGACTCAGATAGAAGATGGACCCCTTTTTGGATTACCAACCTTTATGTCATTTATCATTACTATGGTATGTTCTGCATTACAACACTACCTAGCAAGAGTAAAGAAAAACACCAGGAAGTTTAGTAGCGAAAGATACAAAATGGTTACATCAGTTAGCCATGTTCTCTGAAGCAACAAGAAAGTAAGTATGTTTTTGGAACATCTAAAACATTACATACATTGTACTTGCTTAGCAACAATAAATCAATTTTTTTAAACAAACACATTTACATTATAGCTCAATGGAATAAAGCATTTTTTCCTGCAACTGCAAAGATAATGACAAGAAATATAATATACTTACTATGTTTGAACTGGACAAAAGCTAAGCTTTAGCCTGACTGAACCTGTCACATAATAGACTCCAGATGAAATAGAAATAGAAACAATTGGCAATTAGAATTTAGAAAATGTTGAGGATCAATCTGCGCTGGTGACTAGTTGTTCAGCATGGAAAAATGTGTTGTAGTTTGAGAATGCTGATTTGATTTGCTGCACCTACAATTAGGTTCACTAAAATATGCATATATGAAACTACTGAAAGACAGACTGGGCCAAACTTTCAATGGGCCTCAGAGATCCACTTGTGCATCTGAAACTGCACATAAAAATTCCACTTGCACATGCTTTTTTGGCTCTAGTCATGCTCCTGCTAATATCACTGAGGGTTTAAACCACTGACTTCATCAGAAGCAGATGAGACCTCTATGACAACCAAAACTTGTGCACTCTTGTGATTGCTTTACATATCTACATTTAAAATCACAAGTGTGCATAAGTGTAAATGACTGATATCAAATACACACACACACACAAGCATGCAGAAATGCAGGTCACATTTTAACAATTAAACCCAGAAGATACTATATATTCATATATCCTTAATGTGATAGATGGAGTCAAATAGATGTACAAAGTACTTTATAAAAACCTGTCATCTGAATACTCTTAGTCTGAATTATTTGCAGTAAAATATTATGACATGCCAAGTGTAAACATACAGGTTATCAAAACATTTGACAGTAAATCATGCAAATGGCTAATCAAAATGTTGGACTTTATTGTGTATTTCCAAATTTTTTTTATTTTTGATTTTTTTTTTAAAAATAACCCTAATGTGAAGTCATGTGAGCTTTGGGCTTGGGAATGACTTCATCTTTTTGGATTTATTGCATCCATAAGTCACCACTGACTGTGCAACAGCTTTGCATTTTCTAAGGCACAATTTTAATGAAATCATGTGTAACTTTCTACTAGATAGCCACAATGTCTTAAAATGACAACATTATATAAAGATTTTCAATGACAAAGCATTTTTGCACGAGCACGCAACTTGCATGCAAGGAACTGTCTAGCATTTAAATAAATATCTGCTAGCTATATAACAAAAGAAAATTATTGCTTATCTAATAACCATTTTACTTCCTTTTACTAACACACCAAAGACAAAGGATGTGTATATATTCTATCACAAACAATAAGGACTCTCTATTAATTTAGTTTATCATTGTTTTAAGGCAGAATAAATAGGGGGGTTTTAATTTTAACTTGCAGCATGAGCTGTTAAAATAATGTGATATGTTCAAATAACTGTTTTCTGTATTAGGCTGCTGAATTAACCACGTAGTGCATTCAGTAAACCAGCATTGTAATATTTTACAAGTGTAATATTTCTTCTAAAATTTAGGGTACATTCCTGATACCTACACATAGTTCTGACTACTTTTTCAGGAAGGCGTTGGTATACACTAGCAAAAGAATGTTTAACAGTGCTACAGATCCAAATGTACTTAAACATTTTTTTTTTTTGCAAAGTGGCGTACACTGAACCTTGTCTTCCATTCCTTGTGCACTCACAATTCCTGCTGACTTGAATAAGAGCTGGGTGGGCATGGAAGGCAAATTCAGGGTCTTCACTAAGCTGCACTAATTTGCCACTGTTCAACTTCTAAAGATGATTCTTGATGGGACCCAAACCAAGGTGCCTGAATGTGTATATATACTTTTGTCATGTGAAATCTCTTTAGAGTATAAGACTCATAAGATTTACAAAGTTATGACAACTCTACTGGCAATGAGAAAATTACAAGCCAATAGAACAGGGAAGCCAAGACATCAACCACCAACCCAGTTCTTGTTGATACAGCAAGTCAGTTTCATCCATTTGTGCCCACAGGTCCCACCTCTGGAATTGGGTAGTACCATATTATTCAGTACAAGTTCTGTACAGTTTCTTACACCACTGGGAACCTCCAATTGTTAATGATATATAGTCGCCAAGCTTAATGATAGTCTCCAACCTTTATGTGATAAAATACTAAGCTTCTGTAATGAACATTACTTGCAATACACAAACAAAAAACCCTACAACTAAAGGTGCAATAATTTATTTGTATAACTCCTACCCCTCCATTGAAGGTAATATAACACAAAATGTTTCAGAATTACAGAATGTATTATCAAACTAGTGTCTTTGTAAAAAAAAAAAAAAGTTTCAATAATAACAGAAAGTCACTTGCTGTGATGTTGTTTTTCAAATGTACTAATTAGATGCTATCTTAAAATGATTTCTCATCTCAAGTTGGCATATGCTAGAATGTCTGTAAAGGTTCTGTAAACTTACATGTTTAATTCCTAGAAATATTAAAACAAAATAGGTTTATTGCATCTTCACTTTCTTATTACTTTCAAAAGAGCAAAATAACAGATTTTAAATCATTAACATTTCTGAAAACACGAAAACTTTTAAAAAATAGTATTTAGGCTCTGAATGACCAAGTATCTCCTTCATACATATTATGTAAATTCAATAATAAAGGGGGAAATAATCGTGCTTTAAAGTTATGCATACAGCCTTTTCTATGAGCTTTTTGAAATAAGATGAGAACCGTGAAGTCCATGGATATGAGTTCTTACAAGTGATTGTCTGGAGGCAGCCCCTGGGACATGTTGGGAAAGTTTCTTCTTGAAGGAAGTTTTTAGGACTTAAATTCATGTCACAATGTTGTTGGCTGCCCAGCAGCTAGGTTAGAAATAAAAACGTTAATAGTTAGAAGGGTGACACACTCGAGCACTTGTTACTTCTGAAACACAATAGACAGCATTGTCTTCATATTCCTTCTACATTCCAAGTCACCATAGCAAGGAATTTTACATGTGTAATGCCCCTGGCACTATATCTATGTGAGGATGTAAGTTTGGCACTAACAGAAATAAAAGGTACAATACAGACGTAGAAAAATATATCCCTCGTGCCTGAAAGATTACATTACTGAACTATTTGGCATTCACTTTCATTTAATTTGCACACAAAATCATGGTAAAGGCAATGCTCTGGTAGAATAATAAAGCAAAAGCTATTAAGGGCATAAGCAGCATAGATCATACAGAATACTACACACTGATCAGAAACAGTCCTCCCCGAGGCAGGAAATACACAAGTTCAAGGAGAGTTACCTGCTTCACCTTTGACTTGTTTGTCAGTGTTGCATCTAAACCAGTAATGTCATGGAGCAGAATAATTTGTGTTTCTGGTAATTTATACATTGTTTCGTTCCTGTATCTGTAAACTGTTGTTTTTATTTTAAAAATACCCTGATACTTAGCTGCCTTCACAGGCTAACTTATTTATTTGTTTTTTGAAGTATTTCTCATCTAGGTATTTGTTTCATTTGTTTCATTATGTTCATATATTTGACAAGAAAGAAAATAATTTAAAATTTTAGATAAACACCTCTCACACAGATGCTTTTCAACAGTAGCCATAAGCCTTACCTGCAATACGGCTGTTTAATTCAGCCTTTGACTCAGGATAACTTAGTCAGGCAAAACCAGGTGGGTTTTAGGATGTGGACAAATGGAGTGGGTGGGAAGGAAAAAACTGATCAAGTATTTTTTTTCATGAGTGATCAATTGGGATTCGTTGGCGTGTCTACACAAAACACTTTACGTGAGATTAGAGCAAATTACTGAGCAGTAAGCATCACTGTCTACACATGCATATGCTTACTGTACAGTGATGTGCTCTAATCGTGAGTAAATTTGCAACCTGTAAAATACAAGGATCTCTCAGGCTCGGCCCACAACCACAGAGCACGGGCTGGGAGCTAAGGATCTCCCAGCCCTAGCTCCATGACTGCACAGCTTGAGCTGAGAGATAAAGATTTCTTGTGATTGCCATCATGGAGCAAGGCTTGGAACTCCCTCCTGCTGGGGCAGGGAGACATTGCCCCTGCCCTGGTTCCAGTGGGAGAGCCCGCACTGGCAGCAGGCAGGTCCTGGAGGCAGGAAGCAATGTCCCAGCCCCTGAGAAGACAGCTGCCTCCTGGCCCCCTACTCCTGGCCAACTCCTGAGCTAGCACCCAGAAGGAGCCTACAGCTCCCCCTGGCTGGTGCAGGGGCTGGTGCAGAGCCAGTGGGGGCAGGAGTAGATTGCTGCCACAAACAGCAAATCTGCTCCCACATCCCTGCACTTGTAGATGTTTGTCCAGGTCATCAGTTTACGCTAGAGTAACTTACTCTAGAATAAACTGACCCAGGAACATTTGCACATGTAGACATGCTCTGTGCCTCCAGAAGTGACTGTTAAGAGTACTAATATTGCACCCCCTCAGAAACTGCCCTTGCAATTTCAGTTAAACACAACCCACCTCACAAAAAGCTAAACACACAGCCATGCAACAGGTTAAATACATCACCAGTTCAGGGAAATAAAAAAATAAAAAAATCAACCTCCCCCCTTTAACTATTTATTTTAAATATTTTTCTATTTCTGGAACTTATGCAGAACGAAAGTAGTATTTCAAAGATTACATGAAAAGAACAGACAAAACAGCAACTCCCCCCTAAACACAAATGTTTGCAGGCAATCCACAAAACTCCATCATTTTATGGTGTATTATCAGAGCAGCTAGGGGCCCCCATTAGGGACCTGGATCCTACTTTGTTAGGTGGTCTACAAATGCAGGAAAATATGACCGCAGAGTGAAAAGATAGAAATGTAAATCCCAGGGGAACAAATGATATCACTATGATAGGCAGGTCTATCCCCTATTTTCTGGCACTATCACTACAGTAAAAAAGAACTGCTGCATCACATAATGACAACAAATATTCAACTATGCCCTCTTCTTTAATTGTGGGAGCTCAAATCCTCACTCTCCAAAACATAATTTTAAAAAATATTGAGGAAAAGGCATGCTGGGGAATCTCACTTGTATTTTTCTCTTCTGATTTTTATGTATTAAGAGATATATAAATTTAGGGCTATATCTTCACCCAAACAAGTAAGGGTTTGCAGGTTCAAGCTGACAGATATGTAGAGTTATTTTTAAATCTGTTAATTTTGCTTGGTTTGATATAAAAGAACACAGCTGCTAAGAAGTTTCTCAACAGAAGTAAAAGCATTTGCGCAGATGAATGAGAGGTTGTCCAATAGTGCCCTCTGTCTCCAATAGTATGGAAGTTTTTCTAAGCTCAGTAATTAGAGTATATATTTTGCAAGTAGTGGGCCAGAGCTTTTATTTCCTATTACTAAAGCCAGAGATTTTTGAGGAAGAGAGTGGAAAATAGTTAATAAAGGAAGAGAATCTTGTATTTAGTCCAATCAATTGCAAGCATGTTCAGAATATTCCTGGTAGTATTTAGTGTTGCAGATCAGAGGGAAGTAGAGAAGCAGGGCTGAAAGGGACCTCCATAGGCCATCTAGTCCAACCCCAACCCCCATGACTAGGCAGACAGGTATTCTATGCTGTTCTCTGTGTCCCATGCTGTCACAGAGAGAAGTACTGAGGTGTATGTGCTAGTATATCTCTTGTCATATGCTGGGAGATGAGAAAGCAAAGAAAAGGGTTACAATTCTACAGCAGAAAAATTTGAATTTGAAAGAAGTTTTGGAAACACAAGTCTGGAAGGGACCCTGTGAGAACATCTAGTCCAACCCTCTGGCAACATCAACTACGCCTGCGTCAGGGGCCAGCAACTACGCCTGCGTCAGGGGCCAGCAACTACGCCTGCGTCAGGAATCTAGCCCATGGAGCTAGGGGGGCTCTTTCAGTGTTTCAGAGGTAGTCATGACACTGTGTGGGGGGCTGGTGGCTGTGGCTGCAGCGGTGGCAGTGTGCGCTAGACTGGAAGTGAGCTGCACTAAGCTCTTTTAAAGGGACCCCCTTGCTACTTAAACACTGAAGATAATGTAGGCCAGGAGTCAGCAAGGGATATTCTATCACCTGCGCTTAAACTCCAATGAAGGAGATCCCACAATATCCCTCAGTAGCTTGTGCCAGTGTTTCTCTGGCCCTTATGATTGCAAAAATATTTACAAATATCAGCTTAAATCATCTTTGCTACAAATCTCATGCATACTTACTTGGCAACAAAATCTGAATTACGTCCAGATTGAGCACTAAGCAATACCTACATTCCCCAATGGACAAGAGAGAAAGCCATGCCTGGGTATTATTATATGTTAACAACTACTTACTTGTCACTGAAGTGGCAGAGCATTGCTTCTATGTAAAGTGAGCTGTAGGGTGTTGTTGGGATTTTGGATATTGTGTGAGGATTTGAAGTGGCAATTTTGGGGAATTCTTGGGTCAGTGGTCACTTGTAAATAAAGGGGACTGGACTTAATGGTCAGAAGGCCTCTTCCAGTCCTTCGTTCCTAATCCATGCAGACAGCATGCATGTTGGCATTGAAAAGGATGGCAAGCCTGGGACTGCTCAGAGATCCTACTGCTGGAAATAAATTCTTCCGAAAATTAAAGAGTGACATTTCTGAATTCCTTTTCATGAGGATTTCCTCCTCATTTCCTGAACTCCTTTTCATGAGGATCAAAATGACTTGGTATTGGGGGTTTTGATGACAAATGATGGGTACCACAGCTTGATATTGTTATGCAGTATATGAACAGATACAAAATTAGTAAAGATATAAGTTGCTTCCAAAAAAGAAACTAAATTGTAGCAAGATTGAAGCTAGGATTCATTGTGGAATAAGAACAACTAAACAATAAACTTAAAATACTTACTTCTGGATCTGATGTAACAATCATTGCAGTTGAGAAGACCATTTCTAATCCTG
>NW_017729033.1:62727108-62730759 GCF_001723915.1 Gavialis gangeticus | reverse complement strand
TAACAATCATTGCAGTTGAGAAGACCATTTCTAATCCTGACATCTGTTCCACTTACTGCATCTCCCAGCTGTCCCTTACAAATGCCACACTATTGAATGAAGAAGACGACAGAGGAAAAGGTTTATGGCATGGGATTTCTTTTGCTATTTTGAGTTCTTTCTAATGCTTTGATGCTCATTTCATGAGTCATGTATGAGATAAAAGGAAAAGCACACCTGCAGCCTAATATGAGGTTTTTAGAGCAGGTTAATATTTAAGGGTTGAACTTGGAAGTTTTTACTTAAAAAATTATGTTAAAACTTAATCATGCCCATTGATTTTATTGGTACTTAGACTCTGGACAGGGAGGCAAAGCTTGAGGCACAAACCTGAAGCAAATTATAGCATGCCAGCTCTTTACGAGTGAACAGGCTGTGTGATGAAAAGCAGACATTTGAAAGCATGACAAATTAGTCCCACTTCAGGCAGGGGTAAATCTACCACTGTTGCAGCTAAACCAATTTTAGGATCTGTATCATGCCTTTGAATCAGAACAACCCGACTTGCCACATATTAATTTGTTTGGGTGTCTACCACCTGAGACAGAATTCTTGAACTGAGCCCTATGTGATAGGAAAACCTCAGAGTCAATGATCTGGTTTGGATAAGTATCTAAAAATAGAAAATGGTTACTGGAATCTTTTTCATCAGCCAGGGGAATAATAATAAAGACCTACCCTGAAGCACTGAATGTGGAAATAAAGACCAAGAGTTTCAATAATCATGGCAGCTCCTTTTCCGAGAGGAAGCCCACAGGAAGAACACAATTTCTTTCCACTGACAGACCTAAAAGGCAAAACATTTTTTTTAAAGAAACAGGATAGCAATTCGTGGTAGAGCGCAGCCTCATATTTGCAATGGTTTACTGAAGGTCAGTGTGGCATTCAGGTAGTAAGTGTGGTAAGACAGGTGGTCTGGAGTTATAATCTTCATCGGACTCCCGGTCTGGTTTGTACCAAAGCACTGAAGCTGATTAGAAGTTTTCAAGTGGAACATTTTCCTGCTGCAAAACATTAAAAATAAAATGTTCCAAAGGAAGGATAAGAGAAGGAAAGCAAGTTGCCTGAAAACCCTGGCTCTCAACCTCCTTGGTAGACTTGATTCTTAGCTGCTTCACGGTCTGTTACGCTGGGTCAAAGAGGAAGATCCAAATACAATGGCCCCCTCGATGGAATAATACCAGAAGAATTATTAATGTGAGTTACTTTTACCTTTGTTAGCAATGCAATAATACAGATGGAATAGCACATTTTTAGGTAAATAGTTCAGTGATAACAGCTCAGTTTAAAAAAAAATCTGGAAACTCTCTTTTCCCTTAGTGCACACCCTTTACTGGTTCACTTCTGGAAAACCACCTGTTAACTTTATATTGAAAAAAAAGAAACAAAATAACTTTTTTGGGGGATGTTTATGCAATTTATCCTCACACTATGATAAATAGCTCCTAATTAAAGGAACCCCTTGAGCTCTGGAGCTGTGTGAAGGCAGGGGCCCTGGCCAGTGCCTGCACCAACTAGCTGGTGAGCTTAGAAAGCTCATGCACCCCTGCACTTGCAGCCAAAGTGGGGTGGCTGCCCTGCTTGCCCTGGTCTACCCATGTCACAAATTATAGCATGGCAGCTCTTTACAAGCAAACAGGCTGTGCAATGAAAAGCAGACATTTGAAAGCATGACAAATTAGTCCCACTTCAGGCAGGGGTAAATCTACCACTGTTGCCGCTAAACCAATTTTAGGATCTGTATCATGCCTTTGAATCAGAACATTACTAAGGTTCTCAGCCTAGGGAACTGGTGGTCATCTTTGTCACACACATCCAGATTGTGTCCAATTACTTTTATTTTCTTCCTCCTCAAGATTTATGAGTTCTGATCTTTTTTGTTTACTCTCTACAACTAAACCTTCATCCATCAACTCATCTTATCCAGATTACTGTATCTTCCCCCTTTAGCTTCCCAGGGGCTCACACCATTCATGATCCATGTCCAGTCAACACACAATAGTCAAATCATCATCAATGCTTGTTGCTCTCATCTGGCTGCCTGCCCCTCATCTGGCTGTCTACCTGTATTCCACCACCTTGAGCATAAGAATTTTCCCTCATCTGTAAAGTCCTTCATAATGATTGTCTTCCCTAAATATTCACTTATATTCTGCTCTCTGCTTCCTCCACCTGTGATTCTTGTCCTGGATCCCTCTTTGTTCACTTTTCCCACATGTGCCTTCAGTTTGGCCTTGAAAGGGGGCTGGTAAAGGATGCTTAAATTTGTTCGTTGTGATAAGAGTGGAAATGATGAAAAGATCCATAAACAGCTAAGGAGTACTGTCTTTTTTATAGGTTAACATGGCTTTTTTTTAATTGCTAATGGTCTTACTCAATGTATCACCACTTAGCTACTTTTTTTTTTTTTAATTGTTACCCTTCATGGTTAGTAGAACTATTTGGAAACGTGCATGTGCAGGGAGTGTGAGCTTACCCTAAACAAGCTAACATATATGCATATGCACACACGAAAATCAGAACCTAAGAACTGATACATCTCAACCAACTCTAGCTCACATTGGAAGAAGAGTTGCCAGTTTCTCTCTGGTTATAACAGCTGTCCATAGTTTTCAGTTTTGTAAATATTTTGTAGTATTTTAAAATGGTGTATAACTGCTTTGCATAGCTTTAATAAGCTTCATAGGGGTCACTTTGAGTACTTTTACTTATTTTAAAGCATATTTTGTACTTTATGTGCTGTATGCCTTTGCCTAGCTGTTGTCTCTGTCTTAGCTTGTAAATACCTACATCATTAGTGGACCACTCAGGAATGCCATGGTAGTGCATAGCATGCCTGGTCTGAACCTGCTACCCACTGAAATGGAGGAAAATGTGGCATTGGGTCCATGCTAACCAGTTCCTTCCTGCCCTGGTATTGGTTCCTTCCTGTATTGGAGCATGGCCATCTTAATGAAAGCCACATTAACTCCATTTCAGGTTGCAGCATGCAACAAGTAGAAGTGGTGTGCTTCATTGCAGTGCTTCCTAGTAAAGCTCTTAGATGGCACTGACATACTCTTGGAGGCTGGAACTGTAGCTACATACATACATTCAAACAACCGGGGAGAATTCTCCCAGGTTTGTTACCCTAGGCTAGGGACAGAAATTAAACACAAACTGGTATAAGTGATTGGAAACTGGTTCAAATCTGTAACACAACAGAAGTTCAGTGTACACAAACCACTTTCAAAATGGCCAAAACTGGTTTTAGATAAACCTGGATGGATATAGCATCAGACTTAACTGATTTAGGTTAGTTTATTGAACTTCTGTCCCAGATCCCTTCCAGATTCAAGTTAACTCACAGGCCCCCAGCATCCCAGGATGCTTTGCACAGAGTAGATGGACTAGGCTTGGCCCAAGCTGTCTGCTCCAGCCAAGCAAAGAGGTGTCCTCTACTGCCCCCTGGCTTCTGGCTTGGGCAGGCATGCGGCTGCATTTCTGGAATCAAAAGTAAATGTCTGTTCACTTGTTTATTGGTTCAATTTATGCAGCTTAGACTAACCTGTAAAGATTGAACTGATTCAGCCTTGGGCTTTTTGACTGTCTGTACTTAACCCTGGCAAAGAA
>NW_017729033.1:62720549-62722108 GCF_001723915.1 Gavialis gangeticus | reverse complement strand
AGAGTAGATGGACTAGGCTTGGCCCAAGCTGTCTGCTCCAGCCAAGCAAAGAGGTGTCCTCTACTGCCCCCTGGCTTCTGGCTTGGGCAGGCATGCGGCTGCATTTCTGGAATCAAAAGTAAATGTCTGTTCACTTGTTTATTGGTTCAATTTATGCAGCTTAGACTAACCTGTAAAGATTGAACTGATTCAGCCTTGGGCTTTTTGACTGTCTGTACTTAACCCTGGCAAAGAAAATTACTCAGAGCTGCATGTACAGACATTCAAATGCTATGACCGTGAGTAGAGAGCTTGCAGGAGTAGAGTGCTTAACCAGTGCAGCTAGGGGAGCCCTTGTACACACATTTCAGCAAGCTCTGAAGGCTTCCTTGTTTGGCCCGGCAACAGATAGCACCAATGCATAGGGCAGCACTGACTAGCTGCCCCAGACTGCCTATGGTCATCCCATGTTCCCCTGCAGCACAATGTTGGGATTGTGAAGGGGAAATATTTTGGTCCCTGCTGAAGTAGCATAGTCTAGCATACAATACACTGTCTCCCTGGAGGAGGGGATGCTGGAGGACTATGTTCTCTTCTGAGAGAAGCCATGGCATGTACAGACCTTCACTTTCTCAGGAGAAACTCTCCTGTAAGTGACTTGAACCCTGGTTGTTCCCACATTATTTTTCTTGAAGTGGCCATTTTTACTCTGGGGGAAAAAGCCTGAACATTTGTGTACTCATGGTTTCTCCGGGGAGAGCAGTGACTCTCCCAAGAGAAACTGAATGTCTGTATGAGGCCTTAATTTCCATTTTGTATGGACATGCCTATATTAATCAAACCCATCCTCACCAGCATAAGTAATGGCAAAGAACAATTTTTCATGTCAGCATAGAGAAGAGTTGGTTAAATATTGGAATGCAATAGATTAAGTGCTTAGAAATAATAATTTCAAAATATTTAGAAGAAAAGATTTAAATATTTTTAATGAGAGAAGTGATATTATGTCCAGTTACTTGCTATTCATGCCTACAAGCTATTCACTCCAAGTAATCTGAAGTCCAGAAAAGGCCTTTAAACGAGGTGTCTAAAACCTTAGCTGCTAAAGTACCCCTGTTAAAAAAACAGACAAACTATCATGTTTCAGTGAATAAAGTAAAATGTAATTCTTCAGATAAAAAAAATCCCACCTGTCATTAGGCTGTGCATTAACAAAAGCAAGAGGAGAGCATTAGAGTAAAGATGTTAATAGTTCCACTGCTAGTGAAAATACATTGGCATAAAGGAATCCCTCACAATCAAAATGTACAAAAAATATGCATTTTTTTTAATCAGACAACAAAGATCTTGATAAGACTAATTTATTTAATAAACTAATATCAATACTTGAATTAAGCATTAGCACAGACTTAACCAAGCGACTGCTAAACATTTAACATGAGTTGGCACTTGTATCTCATGAAAGCTTCAGTCCTTTGTGTGAGAGAATTATCCTTCTAAGATATTAGTATGAGTGCAGACATATAGAAAAAGAACCAACACGTGTTTCAAATATAGGAATTAAAGACAGGATTTTTGTC
>NW_017729033.1:62717948-62720538 GCF_001723915.1 Gavialis gangeticus | reverse complement strand
AATAAGTGGTGAAATGTCAGTCCTGTGAAGAGCTTCCTACACCAGGCTTAAATAGATATACTTAGGCTACTTCAGCTAAGAGCTGGATGAAACTTGAAAACCCTAAACACAGCTGAGAAAACCTGAAGTGACATTTTGATATTAGTGAAACAGGATCAGTGTTGTATATACAGGAGATTAGAGGGCTTTAAAATGGAATAACCATTCTTGGCTTCTCTTCTAGCTCTTTGCAGGATATATCATGAGTATAGATCATGCTCTAAAATTGTGCCATTAAACAGGATGCTATACTATTAACAGGGGTGGTGGATCCTACAATTTAGACCCTGTTCCAAGCACTTAAACATGTTCTTACCTTTAAGTATGTGAGGCCAACAGAGGCCCATTTGTACTTAAAACATTTTAGCACTTGCTTAATTACTTTGCCATCCTGGGGCTTCAATTAGAATATCTGGAGCTTTATAGCAAAGATGATCCTATAACTAATGTTTGTACTGATCTGATTTTTTTTCCATATTAAACTGACAGCAAGAGCTGGGTTTCAGCCAGCAAGGTTCAGCTCGAATCTGAGGCCTAAATGCCTACATACGAATTATTAATACACATTACAGATAATCAAAATTGAGTGCAAGTGTATAATATCATGTTAATTAAAGTATGTCAGTATAAATGAATTAATAAATTAATGAAATATTGCACTGCCATAGAAGGATACATCTTGCCTAACTAACATTATCCTAGGGTAGTGATGAATTTCATAGCCTGAGGGTAAAGTTACACATTACACTTAGACCATACTAAAGGCAGTTTCATGAGCACCCACAAATTAATGCTTGTTCATTCATGCTAAATGTTCTCCGAGTGTCTCAAAGTTATGCTGCTTCAGGTGAGGGTTAACTCAGGGCTGTGATACCTAGCTCATGTTAGGGTAACATCAATCTGCTCCATGGAGATAAAATGAGCAATCTGCAGTACTCTAGAATCCCAGGATGCATCACTCCCAACCCCCACCCCAAGATTAGGGATAGAGCCCAGGTGTCCTGGTTTCTAGCCACACACTTGCTTGCCAGTCCTCTAGTGGCAAGTCAGAGCTGTGCAGGCAAGAAACAGTATTAGTCCTTAATGTGCGACTGCTCATAGCTCGTCCTAACTTTATCACAGCTTAACATTCCACAGATTTAGTCTGGTGTAACTTTACCCACTACTGAATCAGAGCATCTGATGAAGTGAGCTCTTCCTTACAAAAGTATATGCATCTCTGATTCAGTTAGTCTATAAGGTACATCTCTACTCTACCTTCTGTTTGACTCGGACCAACATGGTTAACTGCCCCTCTCTAATGTCATCCTAGTACCACCAGATAACCAATCTGAGCGAGTTCCCCAGAATATAAAAGAACAAAAAAAGCTAAACTGACCCAAAAGGAGAAAGAGCGAACTTTACATAAAATGGGTTGAACCAATAAATGAGGAGACCCAGCACGGAAAAAATGGAGTTGCTGCTGATCAAGACGACGACAAGAATACTGAAGACCCCCTGCCCCATCCATTCTTCCCAGTGGTTTAGGGAAGTATTTACACTGTTGTTATGGATGTCACTGATCTCTTTGAAGTTTCCATTAACTCTGTATATTAAAAGAAGAAAACAGTTTACAAAATTCCTTATTGACCTTTTGTACCTGTTGGGTGACTGGCTTTGAGCTGTAGGAGAGCATGGTGATAACTGCTCGGTTCTGAAATTCTCAAAACAGCCTGTCCTGAAATACAGAAAAGAAAAGAATTACAGTCAGGATGAAGATAAATACAAATAAATATGAAAGGCAGACAAGGTTCCTTGGGTAAACATGACAATCTTTTATTAGCTCAACTAACTAGTTGGAAAAATTGTTCCTTGCAAGCTTTTGGGACACAAACACTAAGCCTGCGCAAATAGGGAAGTATTTGATTTGGATTTGGCCAATTCAGATCACAGTGATTTAATTCAGTGATTCGAATCACTGTCCTCATTCACTTCGGCCAAATCAGAAATCGGAGATTCGGCACTGATTTGGGATTCGGACTGGCCGGGCAGAGGCGGGCACAGCCAGGCAGCTGCAGGTTCTCCCACAGCTCCTCCAGCTGTGCCTGCATCTCCTCTGGCTGGGGGAGCCACAAGAGAAGCCCCCATGGCTGCCCTGCCCAGCTCCATTCTCCACATAGCCCAGCCAGTGTACGGAGGAGCAGCAAAATGCAAGTGTGGCTCGCTCCAGGCAGCAGCAGGGAAAAGCCCCTGGTCTCAATCCTGCCGCACCCGCATCAGCGCTGGGAGCAGGGACTCTGCCCTGGCGCTGCTTGCCAGCCAGCATGGAAAGGGCAGGCACTGCCGCCACTTGCCAGCCAGAATGGAAGGGTGCAGGATGTGGGCATGGTACTGTTTGGAGCAGGGACTATGCCCTGCTGCCGCTTGTCCCTTTCCACCTGGAGTGAGCCGCACCTGCATCCCCCCAACAGTCCAAGCTGGGCAAGCGGCAGCAGGGCAGATCCCCTGCTCCCAGTGTTGCTGTGACTGCATCCCCCCCACCCCACCCCGTGTAATGCGCCTCCCCACCCCA
>NW_017729033.1:62717523-62717937 GCF_001723915.1 Gavialis gangeticus | reverse complement strand
TGCTGTGACTGCATCCCCCCCACCTCACCCCGTGTAATGCGCCTCCCCACCCCAGCTGGCAGCTTGTCCCATCCCCAGCCTTAGTCCCTTCCTCCTCCATACCCCTTCCCTTCCTCCTCCCCCAACCCCAGACTTGTCAGCTGGAGGAAGCTGTGTCAGGTGCCTGTTTAGTCTATGGCTGAATCTTTAAAGTGGCTGAATCTTTTCCGAATTGATTCGGATGCTTTGAATCAATTCAGAGCTTTTAATTGGTCTCCCAATTCAATTTGGATTTGGAGATTTGGTCCCCAGTTGGGCCGAATCTCCTCTGAATCGAATCAGCTACCAAAGCTTTGCACAGCACTAGCAAATACCCTTCTTCAGGCACAGGGAGAGTCTCCTGATGTTTTGTGTTCTCCTGGATGGAACAGAAGC
>NW_017729033.1:62709294-62712523 GCF_001723915.1 Gavialis gangeticus | reverse complement strand
GCACAGCACTAGCAAATACCCTTCTTCAGGCACAGGGAGAGTCTCCTGATGTTTTGTGTTCTCCTGGATGGAACAGAAGCAGCCAATATGCAAAATGCAGGTCTGTGAAAATGCAGATGCATGGCAATCAGGACTGGAGGCCATTGGAGGCAATAGGTGTGAGCTGCCCTGGCTGCATGCTGGCCATGTGCGTGTGCACACACAGACAGATGTGATGTCCCGTCTCCAATCGCCCTGCCTCCACTCCCCCCAGCCCCAAGCAGCTCCTTGCTAGGGCAAGCCAGGAAGTGCCAGGAAAATCTTCAACACTGAGCAGAGCAAAATCCCGAACATTTGTTGATATTTTAAAAAAAGTCCGAATGGAGATGGGAGGACCCTGAAAAAGGACACGTCCAGAAAAACCCAGACATATGGTAACCATACACAAAACCCAACTAGACATCATGTTAATGTATGTTAATGCAAAAGAATGCTGCTCTTCCTAACACAATAATGCATCCATATTTTGTCTAGAGAGACATACAGTTAAAAAGTTTCTGACACTTAAAAGGGAGTAGGAACTCTCTTTTGGTATTTTTCACCCAAAAACTCAAGGCAAAGTATCACAGAAATAAAGTGAAATTCAAGTAAAACGCCTGTTCTTCAGTCCTTTCTAAATTTCTATTCTTTTCTAAATTACTATTCTTCAGTCTGTATTTCATAAGGATTCTGAAATTTAGAAAAAAGATGAATAATGCATCATTAAAGTTGGAAAATTATGGGCACTTATACATGTGTCAGATGTGCTAATTAGCATGTGTTGGAGCAGACTTGATTAATTGAGTCTGCTGGAACATGTTAAAATTAAGATGCTTCAGCAGCCTCCATCGTCACATCTATTTAGTGTCCCTGCACTTCAAAATGGCAGCAGGGCACTTGAACTAAAGCTCATTGAACAAGCTTTAGTTCAAGAGCCCCCCCACCCCACCATTTTGAAGCATGGGATCATGGGATGCTGAATACACGTGATGCTGTTGGAGCTTTAATTAGAGTGGTTCCGAGAGCCACTCTAATTAAAGCGCCTGTCCCTCCATCCCAGAGCATGTGTATAGTAGACACCCTACATTTTCAAAAGCGGGAGTTTTCAATTTGGTTCAAGGAGGTCAGAATTTTACCCAAATGTTCTTCAGAAACATTAACTCTGCCATGGGGCAGGCGCTGCACTGGGTATTTTATTATATACATTTAAATAAAGCATAAAACATTAACTGCTACTCACTGAAGGGTTTTAAGGACAAAGAAGAAATCAGATTAGTAACATCAGGGTGGGGCTTTGATAGAGATGTAAGCCCTGAAAGAACTTGTGAAGGAACCAAAATTAGTAAAAGGTACTGTTCTTTTTGGGAAAGTCAATAATTAACAAGATTCATACATGCTACCATTCAATAACTTTGATCCAATAAAACAGTCTCCTGTAGGGAAAAGTATGCAACATGTTGGACAGCAATAAAAAAGACAAATTTGAATTACTAACTTTTGTAAACCTTTACCATATATTTTATGTATGAGATATTTGAAAAGAGACTTTGTTACTGGTAAAGTGTGATTTCAAGTCAGTACCTACTACTCACCATCTCATATCACCTGTGGAATTAGTCTGCTGGCCTATACATTGATCCAGAGGTGTTTTCTGTTTAACTTCATCTGAAATGTGTGGTGGCTGTTTTGTTAACAGCTGCTGATTCCATGACACATCTGAATTTAGAGATCGGAATAAGGTAAACGTTTGTAACAAAACTATTTGACAATATTTTTAACCAAAAATGTCCCACGATTACAGAAAGACAGACTCAGGGTATACGCAAACATGCATTTGATCTGCATTAAAAAGAGAAAAGGGGCTGTTGCTTGGGGACATGCATCATCTGTTATTATGTCTGCGTGATCTTGCAGCAATACAAATCACCCTAACTTTGAACCTAAGCAAAGCAACATTAACCTAAGAAAGCATAAACCTAAACAAAGAAGCATGCAGATGTAACTGTTACAATATACCAATTTATGTCAGTATCGTTCATGTCAATCCAATTGTATTATGCCTGCCTATACCTGTAATCAAGCAATGCACCTAAAGAAAGTAGGTTAATACAATTTTGTTAACACTTCTATGAAGATGACACCAGAAAATGAAGTTACATAAAGTATTTTTCAGTAAAGAAAGATGTCCTAAGGTTGAATTTCCTGAATAAACTCAAATACCCATCCAAGCTGCTAAGCAACCAGAAGATACTGAATTCAGGGCAATGACCCACAAAGCACTGGATAGAGCTGTTCAGTTATTAAGATAGATCCTTCATGACTATTACTTACTCCTACTATTTTTAAAGCCCAGATAAATCTTTTTCCTTTGCGATTTCCTCATCAGAGGCATAACAAGCAGTTTCTGTGCCCTCGGTGGCAGCAACAGTAGCAGCAGCAGGTAGGGCAGTGGTGGTGGCCGAAGCAGCTGCCATTTCTGTGCTCCCTCAAAACTGGCCCCTCGAGTTGGTGTCCTGCTTATCCATCCCTACTTGCACTACTGGGTATCATAAGATTGAGCAACTGCAGCAGCCTCTTAGTGGCCCGTGGACTGCTTCTGCGTGAAGTGCTCTAGGACGAATTTAATGTATAGGCAGCTGAATCTGCCGGACTCCCTATCTTTGGCACTGAAGAAGTCTCTGTGGCCTTCTGAAGAATTTCGTTACCCATAGATTGGGTAGGGTTTTCTTTATAGCAACCAACCACTTTCTTAGACAGAGAAACAGAAAAAGGACTTTTGGTCTCTGCCAGTAAGGAACCCAGAGAAATTAGTGCCACATCTTTGATCTGAACAGAAACGTCTTTAATCTGAAGATCTCCAATGACTGATCATATAAAACATAGGATACTTCCCTTCATAATCAGATGAAACTGAGTCTTTTTAGGCATTATGGCATCAAGGCATTGGAAAAAGTTAGGAATAAAAGATCAAGGGCAAGAGAGGACTATCAAAGGACAAGGGATGCCCAAGAAACTGAGAAGAGCCTCAAAATGTCTGATGTAAAAGCTGAACTTGATATTCATATCTAAGCTACAACCGTCAACGCATTTCAAATTAGTACTACTCAACCGGCACTCTTTGAAACGTTAATCCTTACATGTTAATCTTCAAAGACACTTCATAGTTTCATAGATTTAGGGTCGGAAGGGACCTAGTAGATCTTCTAGCCCG
>NW_017729033.1:62667862-62708816 GCF_001723915.1 Gavialis gangeticus | reverse complement strand
GGTTAGCCCTGCCAACCATGACCTCACATTGTCGGCCCATGTTCATCTTGGAGTCAATAATGACTCCAAGATCTCTTTCTGCCTCCGTGCTCTCAAGTAGGGAGTTCCCCATTGTGCAAGTGTGCTGCTGGTTCCTACTTCATGGTGTATTTTCTATTTTCAGTGGCTAAAATGACTTTAACCAAAGTACTGGAAGTAGAATAAATCTACATGATTAACTAAGCCTAGCATCACGCTTAATAAATTGAATTTACTTTTGGAAACATATGTTAAGTATTTAAATAATTTAACCTCATTCTCTCACTTGTTTTGGGGAATAATCTGTTTTGAAGTAATCTAAAGAAGTTATAAAACACTTAATTTCAAAAAGCAAATTTGATGTTTTACTTGTTTATTTTTTCTTTTTCATTCAGATTAGATAATGAAGGTAGTAAGGTCAATTTTACTTTTGTTCACAATGTAGTTCATATGATCAGGCAAAGTTTGGATTGAAATGCTTTAAGGAGAATACTTAGTTCTAAGCAAAAACTCTCTTATTGAGATTTAAAGAAACCATGTCTATTAATCTCAGAATTCGTAGGACATATATTCAAAGGATTTTGACTTTAATTTCCCTTTAGATATTTAAACCTTTATTTTATTTAAAACAGCTAGTTATGCAACGACAGGTTGTTTGCAGTTTTTACTGCACTGAAAAGTGCATTAATTTAAAATTTTTGAGATTTATCAGAAGCTTAAGTAGCAATGTCAGTGTGAAGGAAAAGAAGAACAGAGGGGGTGGGGAACACCCTTCTCTGTCAGAGGGGGTGGGGAACAAGTGTACCACAATGGCAGAGATCACGTACGCTCAGACCAGCCTGTACATTACTGCAAGGAGCGCGTGGCGATGCCTCAACCCCTTTTTAGGAAGCAGCTAGCCTGCGCACAGGCAGGCGCAAAGGATAAAAGGAGGAGAGAATAGCAGCTTGAGAGAGGGAGAGAAAAGGTGAGCAGAGAGCATATAGATGCTGAGCGAGAGGCAACACAGACTACCTGCGGGAGGAGGGAAGCGAAGAGAACGCTCCAGGGAGGCTTGAAGTGAGAAATTCTGAGTGGAATTGGTTCTGTGTTTACAGTCTGTCAGAGGATTAAGGGCTCAATAGAGAGAAGGTGCCCAGTGGTATGGACTTTGAGTTTAGTTTGGTGATCTCCTAGTACACACAGTTTTTCTTTGCCATAAGCACTTTACCTCCTTAAAAGCACTTTAAGGATAGGCAGGCAGTGCTATTATAACTGTGCACTTGGCACATGGGTAGTTGGGCATAGTGCCATCAGCAGTAAGAGCATTTTAAAGGCTAAAAGGGACGTGTACAATATTAGGTAGCTGAGGCTGGAACAAGACTCCAAGAGGTGGTAGACTTAGTGAATGGTGCCAGAACTCAAATGGTGTCGGAACACTCAAGGACCTGAACTGAAGAAGATTTAGGAAAGTGCAGTAGCCAGGCAGAAGCAATACTGAATGCACCAGGTAGTTTAGATCCCTTGTAACTTCAGCAAGACTTCGGGTAAAAGTTGCTCATTGAACTAGCGACAAGAACTACGCTTAAGGGGGGCTCATTTATATATTTTTGTTTGTTATTATTGTGTAGTGAA
Organism: Gavialis gangeticus; assembly: GCF_001723915.1. NCBI lineage: Eukaryota > Metazoa > Chordata > Crocodylia > Gavialidae > Gavialis > Gavialis gangeticus. Next base: position 62,707,184 of record NW_017729033.1, on the reverse strand, counting down.
AGACCGTGTGGTCTCATTGACATTGGACTAGACCTATTATTAACATCAAGGTTGTGTAAGGCTGAGGTATGAGGGGAGGTTGGAGCCCCAGACTCCTATAAAACAATTAAGAGTCTATCAGCTTCCAGACAAAGGACTTAGGGCTGAACACCTCCCAGTTGTAAGAACTCGAAAGTGTGGCAGGAAAATTTAATCAGAAGACAGCCCTGAACTCCAAAGGTAAGGAAACATGATGGCTCTTGAATAAGAATAGACGTTTTCAAATCGTTAGTGAGGTTGGTGATGAGGCCCAGAGTGTACAGTCAAAAACATATCCCCCAATGAGAACTGACCTATTTTTTGCAATTTTACTAGATACTGAAAGGATATCCTTTAGAACATTGGTTCTCTCTCTTTTTTCTTTTAAGATACAAGGCATCCCTCGTTAGGCTCAAGGCACCCTTAGAAAGTTCAGGCTCCTGGTTTTCATTTTTATTTTTCTATGGAAAAATAATAGAGCAATAATTCTATTGTAAAGAACTCAGAAAGGCCACAACAGATCAGACTGTTTTTAATACTATGGATTCCTATTTGAAACCTCTGGGTTTATCTTGTTAATCCTGACTGCATGCGTAGCAGTGCTAACATTGTATGGCACCCTATGGCACACCGCTGAATGAATCTCAAAGCACACGAGGGTGCCGCAGCACCCTGGTTAAGAATCGCTGCTTTAGATAGAACTGTGCATATGTCTTACATTTTAGCTTCTTGGCTGGAGCTTAAGTGCTTGTTCTTTCATGGTTTGTAAGACCAAGGATCCAGATCTCACCTAAAATTATTTATCTTACTTTACAAAAAACAATCAACTAAAAGAAAATACAAAATAAAACAAAAAATCCCTCAAACCTAAGGAAAGTTTGACCCTTGAAGTGATAAACAGTAGCAAAATTGCATATTTTGAAACAATCTAATTTCACGATGATTTTTTATGATATTACTCTACAAATCCATGAAAGTTCCATGAAAAAGATTTCTGAAATATGCAAGCAATGTTCGAGGTCTCTGAAATATTAATTTTGATTCTTACCATGAGTTAATGGCAGATTCAGTCTGGAGGATGAGCTGCATTCCACCATGGACACCTGGTGATCCGGCTCACTTTCTCTCTGAAGAATGGTCTCTGGATGTCCTGCGAGCACTTTATTTATGCTGCTAACACAAACAAATCCCACCATATACACAAATCTAGGAGGAGTTCCAACTATAATTTAATGACTATGCTTTTGAAAGTAGACCTACTTTGCTTGACAAATATGTCATTCGTAACTGTTAGCAATGATATATTGATGTGGGTAATAATTACGTATTAACAAAAAACTGAGATGGTACTCTAGGTTAACTCTACTTGCCAGCCTGAGATACTGCCACATACAGGGCACTACAGGGACTACTGTAGCAGCAGTGAGGAAGACAGCCTCTTGGACAAAGTAACAGCTACCATCATATTCTCTGAGTAACTTTTCATCCTGTTCAGCAATCTGTGTCTTTGAGAAAGCAATGGCTTACCAGTGCTGGGACCTGTTCTTTGCCAAACCATCTGGTTAGTTTAGCAGTAGAGCTCTTATGAGCTGCCTGGGCATTTTCATTGTGGTTCACTGTCAAAGTAGCCATAAATAAGTGGGAGACCCTTTCTAATATCTAATTCTGGGAAATCAGGATATACAAATACAACATTCTACGTGCGTCTACATGAGATATTTACTGTGCAGTAGATGAATTAGCTGTTCTGTAAACGTTGTGTATCTACATGTGTGCCCCCATTAGGCTGGAGTAAACTTATTTACTCCAGCCTAAAAAACTCCACAGCAGCGCATATGCAGACACTGCCCTGGCTGGCTGGGGCATGAGGCTGCTTTAGTGCAGGAAGCGTCTGCCAGCTAGGCCCACACTGAAGCACTCTTGTGTCCCAGCCAGCCTCTCCACAGCACGTTAAACTGCAGGGAGCAGCTCTGGGCTGGAAGGCTACCCCCCAGCCAGGTGAGGCTGCTCTGACTCAGCTCAATATGCTAATTTTAATATCTGCACTAAAAATAAATGAATTTTAAATTTAATATATTCCGAAGTCTGACCGGTTTCTTGCCAGCCTGTTAGCAAAAAGGACCTCTACCCTAGGTTTTAAGAAAAAGTTTTAAAGAAGAGCTTATCTTGGTTCATCTGCAGATGGGCCATTAACTAAGAACCATAGTTATTCAAGGTTGAAGACCAGATTCTTAGGTGAATCTACATTTTTACACTCAATTGTTTGGCTCGACTTCAAAAGATTGGTAGTTAAGGCTAGAAATACAGAAATATGCCTAATACATTATTTCATCACTAACTTTAGTATCTTTATTTAAAATCTACACCTTGTTCTACACCAGATTGAACTGGTACAAAACCACTAAAATCACTAAGGGGAGGACAGATGATTTGCCCATTTGTCTGGGGAGCCACAGATCTTGGGGAAAGCATGCACTATAGTGCTCTGCAGCCAGAGGGCAGGTGTGCAGTGATTCCAGCATGCTTTGTTGGGGTTTCCATCTCCAGAGGTTCCTGAGGACTGCTAAGTACAGAGAAAGACACCAACTGGCTGGCTGCCCAGGGACCAACATCTACTCAGTGACTTCCTCTGCTTGTGCTGGGAGTGGAGACACACAGTATGCCTGGTCAATTTCCACTGTCAAAGGCGTGTCAATTTCATTTCCAGACTGAAACGGATCCCTGCCATCTGCACATCCTGAGGCTCCTGATACAGCAACACCAGCAGGTCCTGCAGCACCCACCCACAGGTTCTTCTGCAAGCTCATTCAGCTCCTTTGCAGTGCCATGTAAAGCCATGCAGGCAACATTGAGGCCCTGGCCACCTGCATCCTCCAACTCCTCCCACTGAAACCTGACTTCAGATGAGGGTGAACATGTTGTGCTTAGGAAGAGAAGCTCAGAGCAACTGCATGCACCCAATCTAAGCATGGTATACAACATCACAGTTCTGTCGTGCACCCCAATGGCAACACTAAAAATAGGTCTATTTGCCTAAAAAACTCCATGACTTAACCCTCACCTCTTCTTTTCCTGCCAGAAGTCATTCTCCTTGTTTTTTAGTGATGATGCATCACCCTGCTCCCAAAGAGTCTTCTTCTGTCTTGTAACTTCTTTCTGTTTGTCTTCTTCTTGATAATTACTCAATTCTGTCACATTCTAGAAAAGAGAAATATCGAGGATCTTTGCCTCAACTCGTGTTCAGAATATGCAGTAACAAAAGTCCATCCCCAAACATACTGAATCCATTATACATTAAATAAATTATTGTGAAAGCAAATAAACTATATTATATGAAAGAGAAGAAGCATTTGACCTTACTGATATTTACCTTGGATTTAGTCAGAACCTCCTTAAAACAATTAATGTGATGGTACTGAACTTGGAAATTACGAGGAAAACCATTCCTGCATATAAACCATGGTCTACCTTAGTCAGGTACCTCTACCTTGTCTTCTGCCTGACACCAGACTAAGATGGCTTACTACCTTTCTCTCCTTAATCCATCTGCTAAAATCCTCTAGTGAATGAGTTAACTCTATATACTAAGATAACAAAAACGCATTAGCAAAGGCAAAGCTAACTCCTAGTTCTGACTCTAGTTCCATAAGAAACTCACCGTTATTCCACTTCCTTCGGTGATGGAGGAAGAAGTAGAGAGGGGCTCTGTACAGCTTGAAGAAATGGTGAATGGAACTACAGTATCCTCAATTATTTTGCGCTCCTAGTTGAAGATGTGGGGGTGGAAGAGGAAGGAGTCAAACATCATACTTCTCAAAAAGAATAATGGAGGTTACAAACATCAAAAACAGTAGTATTAGGCTTCTAGATGTCGGCCTAATGATTAAGGTTAACGATCTGATCCTTAAAAGTCCTTAAAAGTCCACAGCATGCAAGTCTAAGCTTAATATGTAATGGCAAGGAGTTGTAATACAGAGCTTTATATCCTTAGGGAAAATCCTTTTCTCAATTTAAATTTGTTTCATGCCTCTAATTATTTTCAATTGCTGTCTCTGATCCCCTTTTACTTGTACCATATCTTTCTTGAGATAGGTTGACCAGAACTGGACACATCATTCCAGCTCAGGTACAGCACTATCTTTTGTGTCCTATTTTCTAATCCATTCTTTAAATGGAATAGAGTTACTACTAGCATAGAATTAATTGAAATTATTCCTTTCAATGTTTACCACCTTGTGTTTGCCCTCAGCTTTCTCTGTAAGCATCTCATTACATCACTACAAATACCAAGATAACGAGAGTAGTAAATTAGCAAAGGCACATTCATTGACCTATAGATTCATATTGGGAATGTGGCCCAAAGTCCGTTTTTCTGCCTCCCCCTTCCTGAATCCCTATATCTCAGTCTTCCTAGAAAACTGCCTGGCAGGTAAGCATATGTTATTTAAGTAATGCTTAACCATCATTACAATTTTGCTTCTCATCAAGATCACGAAGATGATACTATTCAAGCACTGCCCATGGGATATTAAAATTACCTACAAGAATACACAAAAAGATTATTAGAAACATATAACCAGTGTCAATAACTTAGGAAACTAAGCTTTTCCAGGCTCACTGGAGTAGTAAAACAGGAGGAGATGGGCACACAGGAAAAACAAGGACACCAATCCTTTTTTTTTTAATTTATACAACAGTGAGATTCCAACTTTTCCACTGTCAAGATGTTCTCTCACAGATGACTTATTTCTAGAGATAAAATCCATGATGGGATGTAGGAATCACAATACTGAGTAATGTATTTCTTAACTCCCTGTTGCCTTGTGCAACTCACAGCCTTAAGACAAGAAAAGGATCTTTAAAAGCCAGTAGCAAGCAAGTAGGAAATGCTGAGGAAGGGGGTATGGGGTAGTGCTTAAGCCCCATTCCAAAAGCCACTGGTCCAGCAACAAACCATGCCAACCACTTTTTTTTCACCAAAAGTAGAAAGAGAAGGTGATGGTGGACAGTCTTTCAGGTCCAGTGTCTAAAGCACTCAGCATTAACATAGGAGACCCGGATCAAATTCCACCTTTGCCTATTTTGGAGCTGGTATTTGAACCCCTATCTTCCACTACTCAAACACATTCATCATTGGGCTACTGTAGCAATAGGTCCAGGACACTAAAAGGAGAGGAGGGGCAGGGTGAGGATGTGTGGCACTTCATGTATCCAAGTGGCTGTGACTAGAGCTCTCAGCAGCAAACAAGTGCAACCACACCAGCTCCCCCCTAATCCATTACTGGGTGACCAAGGACTAAAAACAGCAGGCTATAGTCATTTTTCATCTCTTTCAGACCCAATGAATATTTAAGTATATTATGCAAATATAACAGTTTCAACAGGATAAACTGAAAGACACTCCCCCCAAATAACCTAGTTATTAAAGCACTCGCTTGGGAGGTGGGAAATCTGGATCCAAGTTCTTGCTTCAATTACACTCAGAAGGAGAGATCTGAACCAGCATCAATCTCTTGGTGAGAACTCTAGCCCCTCAACTAATTGGGCCTAAGGGCATTCCCTTCATCTGGTTGTATCTAATGTAGGTTATCCCTACCTACTGCATGAAAATGCCTACTGAAGCTGACCTTGTGGTTCAGAAAGGCAGGCCACAGCTAGCTGGAGAATCCTGCCAGAGCTTGGGTATGACTTGAATGCTGAACTGTATGCTGCTGTTATGACTAAGCCAGCTTTGTGGATATTCAGAAGCAGAAATGTAGGCATTTAGAGGCATTGAGGTCCTAGAGAGTTTAGCCATGTTTAGGATTACCTGGCAGTTCAGTAGAGCTCTGAGGATCTCAGTGGTGCCTAAATGTTGGACTTAGGCATCTAAATGCTGTAGTGAATACTTAAGTCCCTTTATAGATTCAGCCCCAAGCAGCCCTTCTAAGAGCAAAAAAGGAAAAAAAAGTAAAACTCCCCTGTACTGAAGCTGCAGAATTATTTCTGAACTTGATGTTTTGGCACATTTTACCTCCTCATAGTATCTACGCTCCTCCTCTTCAACTTCTTTCTGAGCTTTTTCCCATTCTTCTTTCAGCTTGTCTTGCTCTTTCTGGTACCGCTCCTATAAAGAATTTCAGCTCAATCATTTCAACAGGAAAATTCATACGGCATAGGGAATTCAGTCTGCTTCAGCTGAAGAACAGACAGCTAGGATTTAAACGTTGTGATACATTCCAAGCATCAGTGAAAGGGGACAAGTAGAAATCTTGTTCATCAGACATACAGCATGCCATGTGAGAATAAGAACCTGAAACACCCCTTGAAGACAGAAAATTTCTTTTCTCACCCTATCCCCAACATTCTCATCCATGCCTTGGCTCCCATTTTGTTTAGTACTCTCAACCTTACTGTAAAACACCAGGAACATTTAACATGTAATACAAAGTTTGATTAGTTAGAGGTTTCCAAATGTTAGTAGTTGTTGGACATGAAATTTGTTTACAGCAATTTAGAAAAAGTCATACTTTGTTAAGGTAGAGTTCTTATAAGCTACCAAAACAGTCCAGTATATTTTAAACATGGATTTTGCATTAATCATTTGGCTAAACTAGTGAAGGAATTTAACTGGACTTTGTAGATATTAGCTTTGCCACTAATCTGATAAAGGTAAGATGCTGCCAGTACAATTTAATGAAAGATGAAAACCCATGTAGGCTTATAAGATAAATAGGCAATGTATAAAAGTCTGAAGTGGATAAGATGATGATTAGCTGAGTAGTTTGTTTTCTTCTTGGATGGGATTATTCCTTAAGAATAGAATCCCTCAGCCCTGTGTGTGTTCTGAATCAGAATATAATCTTTTGAAGAGCTATTTAAAATACTTTGGCATCAGACCTGTTTTTCCTTCAGGGAAGTGGCAAAGTTACACCATTTCCACCTAACTTTCTTTGCAACATCTTAAGAAATTGATTTACTTTCAGTTTGGTCCCCATGTAGGCTATGGGATGCATTCTGAGGAGGACTTAATTTCTGGAATAGAAAACATTGCAGAAAGAAAAATATACCAAGTATAAAAAAAATGAAAATCAAGAAACAGCCACAATTCATTCATTCTCATCTATTACGAAATATTATTATCCATCACCACAGTCTTAATGCCTGCCTAATTTCACTATTATTTCCTTTTCACATTTCTGTGGTAAGTTTCTGTAGTAAGTTTTAGTTTTGACACATCAGAAGTTTCTACTGAAGAAAGGGTCTGTTGAAAAATTCACAACCAGCTCCATGTTCATCCAAGCAATTTAAGCTTATTTGATTCATATTACATACTCAAATCTGAATATTTTCAGTGTCATAAAATGACCTGAACTGCTCAAGTTATGAGGAAAATGACAATCTAAATCAGGGGTGTCCAACCTTTTTCAATGTGGGGCTGGATCATGAACTTTCATCACCCAGTGGAGCAGCGAGTCATATTCAAAGACCTCACAGGAAGCGGTATCACATCACCCCCGCAAAACGAAAGTACAGTGTTTACTTCCATTTCCTGTCGCAGTGCCTCAGGCCTCAGAAAACAGCTTGGAGGGCCACATGTTGGACAAGCCTGATTGAAATGAAATACAACTGAACAACAATGGGAAAAAATTTTGCAGTCTCAGTACCTGAAGCAAACGTTCCTGTTCATGCTGCCATCTTTCCTGTCGTTTTCGCTCCTCTTCTGGATCCCAGGACCAGAAATTGAAATGCTTATAGAAATTGAATGTGATTATTAGAATATACAAATGTTACAATACAATTGTAAAAAGCTGCACAATGCAGTCACTTTGCCTACTCTAACAAGCAAAATGAAAAAGTTAACCTACAAGGAGATTTCAGATTATTTATTATAGTTATGGTTAGCTGACTACGGGTAGTTATTCTTATTTTCCTCATCAATTTGGAATTATTTTTTTGCACCATGTTCAAATGTATTTGCAAAACAATTTATTTTTCTCCACAGCAAGTAACAGTCAAACAATATTGGAAAAAGAGGTATGGACTGGAAGAAATTCTAAAGATAATAAAAATAGCTGCAGAACTTGTGACATTTTCTACAGTTGCTGATGCAAAAGTACATCAGCATAGTAAAGAAAATCACCAACACCTTATTCTCCCTTGGAATAGTCCCAATGCCACAAGCATCAAAATAAATACTGTATTTGTTCCTACAGATGAAATATTTATGTCTCTGCCAAAAATAATAATACACAAGTTTTGGTTTATGATATTATTTATACTGAGACAAAACACAAGACCTAATCAGATCAAGAACCCATTATATCATATAATATGATATTAAATATTTATTTCCTTTAAAAAGGAAATTGAGTCCTACAGTTGACATTTCACGTGATATCCTCTTCTTCTACAGCCACATATTGGGTACTTCCTCAAATGGGAAAGGAGACAGTCCACTTTTCCATTACGAATAGTATAAGGAATACAGGCTACACTGTGTTTTAATATATACAGGTATCTTTGAGGGATAATGGATTTTCACCTAACAATCATTTCCTGTGCATTGCAGTTTCTATGCAAGTTAAATCAAGGCAATGTTCAGAAAGACACACAGACCCACTCACAAAATGAATGGGAATTCTCAGGGTTAAAATTGAGCATTACTTAAGCCTTTGTAAGACCAAGGTTATCTGCATCACAATCTTGTATGATAACATTTCTCCTTAACAGGGAGAAACCTCAACTCCCAGTTTAGACCACTGTAATCTTACTAATATTAGTAAAAATTAATTAATAATTAATTGAAGACAGAATTTGCCTCCATATTTGTTTAAAGGTGTGAAGTATTTGGGTCATAGTTATTTTCCTTCAGTCAAAGGAACTGAGTTTCATCATTCCTGCTTGACAGTACTTTGAGATGGTTTACAGAAAGAGTTATCTTTGCTTTAGTTGCAAACTTAACAACTAAATCATAGGGCTGGAAAGGGCCTTAAGAGTCTAATCCAATATCCCTGACACAGATGCAGGTGTTATTGTACCTAAACCAGAGAGACGCCTGGGAGATGTCTATTCACCCTCCTCTTAAAAACTTCCAGTGCAAATCTCTATACTGAACATATGCTGAAAAAGAATGCCCTGCATTCAAAAGCTTATCTAAGTCTATCCCAAAAATGCAGACAGTCAACTAAAATATATCACTCACAAAAATCCTTGCCTCTTATACTGATTATACTAATATTCTGACATTCAGAATAATGAAAAAAACTACTTACATTTGATTTGTCTCCATTAGCAGAATCAGCTGGAAAACAAAAACTAAACTTAACTCCTCAAATATTAAAACCCTCAAATATACCTTTTCTTAACGTGAGCTAAAGATCAAAACATATCTGCAGAAAAAGATACAAGGTTTCAGGGCAATTTAATAACAAGACTTGCCCCACAACCAACTGCAAAGAAAATATGTGATAAAATAGATCAGAAAAGTAGACCCTGCACCCTTCACCAGCAAAAGCATTTCTGATACGGCTAGAAATCAGCAGTGCATCAAGATCAGGATCTAATCTATCACTAGCTAATGGCAGCTACTTTTTGGCCACAGGCATTAGCAGTGCTTGGATATAGAGTGTTATCAGATTTAATTTACTTTTATCTTTTGCTGTTTAATGTGGGGAAAGAAAAAGCAGAGCCAAGGAACAGGCACCAAAATTATACACTATTCAAGAGCCACAGTTACCAAGAGAACCAATGCCTTTGAAATAAACTGTTAAAAAAACAGATGCAAAGGAAAACATATAAAGGCAAACAATATTCTTTTGGTATCTGAAACCAAAGTATTACATTCATGTATAGTTTAACAGCTCTTTTCCAACTGTACAAGAGGAACAGGCACTTTCTATGGAAGCAGAAAGTGGAAATAAGTACCAGTGACCATTAGCTTTTACCCCAGCCCACATTTTAAGACACCTACTACTTAGGGCAGCGGAAAGGTTGCAGCTACTCTCCGTGCATCATTTACCTGACCGGGAGAAAAATTGTGAGCGTCGCCAGGAGTTCCGAACCTTAAGCGGAACACTGGCACAGGTAGGTGATTCTAGAGCAGGCGGCAAAATAGAAACAAGAAACAACACTATGAAAAGAAAATCGTCCACCTTCTAGATGTGAACTCACTTAAGTGACAGAAGGGCTTTTTAATAAAATGAATCACTTAAAAGGCAGGTTACAGCTAGGTTAAAGTCAGTTTCCTAATGAAATAACTTCAAAAAAATTAGGATTGGAAAGGATCTCAAGGGGTCATTTAGTTTAACCCCCCGCTCAAAGCGGAATCATCCTCATTAAGAGGGTTTCCAGCTAAATTGAAGTAGAATTAAAAGTCATTGTTGGGATATACTTCATCTAATTTTACCCAACACACCTCTAACACATTAGAATGTAATTAAGGAAGTCTGATCCTGAATCTCTTTTCTTAATTCAAAGTGTTTGTTAGGTTTTCACTCACTCACTCACATTTTTTTTTGCATGGTGACTTTCAGCACCATTCTGTGTGCACTAGAGCATATCAAGCATTTCAGCATAACTGAAAGAATAAAAAATATCTCCAGTCACCTACATGATTTCTGGGCTGCTTTCTTATTTAGTAAACACTTGAGTTACTTCATTTCTGAAATATCTCCCAAGTCTTATAAATTTTAGTTTCTATTCTAGTTTCTGTGCACATACATGGCATGTTAGCTGTAAGGACAGCTGCATATGAACAGCTAAGAGCAGAATTTAGCTCCAAAAAATTTAATTGCCACGAAAACAAATTACTAAGCCATATTTCTCAGCTTGAAGCAGCAGTACTGGTAAAACAATAGGCACCACACATACAGGCTGGGGAACTCCCCTCTTGTCAGCACGGAGGTGGAAAAGGATCTGGGAGTCATTATTGACTCCAGGATGAACATGAGTTGGCAATGTGGGGAGGCGGCTAGGAAGGCCAACTGCACCTTGTCGTGCATCCACAGATGCATCTCAAGCAGGTCCAAGGAGGTGATCCTCCCCCTCTATGCGGCACTGGTCAGGCCGCAGCTGGAGTACTGCGTCCAGTTCTGGGCGCCGCACTTTAAGAGGGATGTGGACAGCATCGAGAGGGTCCAGAGGAGGGCCACTCGTATGATCAAGGGACAGCAGGGTAGGTCCTATGAGGAAAGGTTGCAGGACCTGAACCTGTTCAGCCTTCAAAAGAGAAGGCTGAGGGGGGATCTTGTGGCCTGTTATAAACTGGTTAGGGGGGATCAGCAGGCGCTGGGGGAGTCCCTGTTCCCCCGAGCGCCGCAAGGAGTGACCAGGAACAATGGTCACAAGCTGGCGGAGGGAAGGTTTAAGTTGGACATCAGGAGGCGCTACTTCACGGTCAGGGCGGCTAGGGTCTGGAACCAGCTTCCAAGTGAGGTGGTGCAGGCTCCCACCCTGGGGGTTTTTAAGAGGAGGTTGGATGACCACCTTACTGGGGTCATTTGACCCCAGTGCTCTTCCTGCCATGGCAGGGGGTCGGACTAGATGATCTGCTCAGGTCCCTTCCGACCCTAGAAACTATGAAACTGTGAAAACATAATAGCCTTGAACATATTAGACCTTTTAACTTAATATCAGCTATACATAAATTAGACTCATTAGATAACACCATGCTAGACTTCCTGATGCGTGCCATATTCTTGAGGTAGTAGTTAAGATCACTGACAGTGCCCAAAGAACACTGTCCTAACAGTACTTGTTCAGTTGTAACTTGAAAAATGATCATTTCCCTTTCAAAAACTCCAGCTCAGAGGACCTATATTTTATTTGTAGATTCAACATAAGGTTATTTTTCTTTTTACCCTCTAGCGAGTTTTCAATTACTGCCCAATTTCATTCTATGCAGCTACAGAAATACTCTTTTCTTTTGCTTACCTTGTTGCTCAGAATTCTGCAAAGTAGCTTGGCTAGTCTCAGGCAATTTCTTCAAAAATGGAAATATGATACTTCCTTCTTGTATTAGAGTCTTTGGCTTCCCCATCTGTCCAAACATTTAGGAACAGACAACAATGTATAAATATTATGCATGTGATGAAAGTCTAGTTCTACCACATGAAATTTTTAGCTTATTTTTTTTATTAAGACTGAGGAGAAAAACAAAAACTTAGAAAACTTGCACCAAAGCAATGTCCTATTTAAATTGTGGAGACCTTTTTTTGGTTCTTTGCTGCCTCCCATGTGATACTAGAAGTCTTCCGAATATTAAAGGTGCCACAGTGGAACCCAAATAATTTTAATTGAAATTGCTCTCAAAACAATTCATAGCAGGTTGCCAAATTTAGGAGAAACACCCAGTTGTTTTTACTTCTAACAGCATTGCTTCTCCACTCATCTGGAGCAACTTGATGGTCTCATGCAACTGCTTGAAGCAGCAGCACCCTTTGAAATAAAAAGCTGCGGCAAAAAGCTAGAGCACCTCAGCAGTCCTGTGGAGCAGTCTGCCGTGGCTAGGTAAATCCCCAGTTAATTTGCAAACAGTCATCTTCGCAGGGAGGTAGGGACTTAACCCTGCAAAGCATCTGGGTTTTACCGTACTATTCTAGGACTGACATAGATGTACATTTCCTCAGCACAAAGCCAACTATCACCTCAGCTATATGTAGTCACTCCACATTTCAAGGCAGTTTTAAAAGCAAGCTTCTCCATTTACATACTTTGCACACACTAGTTTCCCTCCTCTTAGGGCCCTGCCACATATTCAAATTAGACCTCGATAAAAACCAGCTATACAGTTGTTACACATTTTCAAGCACTAACTTTGTAGCTGGTTGGCTCTTTTTATAGATAAACAATTGTTATGCTAATTACTTTGCATGTGTGGCTGGTCTAAATGTATTGTACAATTAACCAGTTAATTGCATAATATATGTAGCATGTGGCAGAGACCTAGAAACATAAGGCCCATGGATCAGATTCTCCAGTCTGCTCTTTGGGTGGAGGATTCTTTCTGGAAAGGGACTCTCTGCTATTATAAAGATAGCAGAATCTGCCTGTAAGGGTTGTATCCTGCAAATCTGGCACGCAGACACTGAATTTAGAGAAAGAAGTGGGTGCGGTGAAGCTACACTATTTTCCATGGGCATAACATCTCTTATGCCAATCATATACGCTATGGAAGATTCAAAACAGTGAGTATATTCACCCTTTGCAAGACATGCCCTTTGTTTTTTTAAATAAAGTTTTTCACTTTCAGGTGCTCAAGAAGAGTTTAAAATCTTGTTTTTGGATTACTGAAAGCAGACTTTCAATGAACAAACTCCTAACTTTGTTATTAGATAACATTAAGATTGTTAGCACACTGAAAGCATTGCCTGTCAGGTCCTTCCCTACACTTCTCTCTCCATAATGGTTTTCTGTACCTCCCGTGTGACCAGGTCTTCTGCTTCTTTCTGCTGTTCTCTCTCGGGTTTCTTCAGGTCTTTATCTTTTGAAGCAGCATCCTCGGACTGGGTAGGAGGAGGAAACTCCACACTCATCATAGCAGGGCTGGCACAAGTAACAGTTGCCTTGAATTGATTATGGTCTGAACCTAATACACACACAGGAATCACAAATATTTACTTCCTTCTGAAATTAACAAAAATTAAAAGAAAATCCAATTATGTAAACACTGCCGAGTTAAGACAAAATTCAGCTTGAACCCTCCTTTTAAATTGCACTGACTATGTAGGTGGACCCAACACTTGATCACTAGTGCTTAAACGATCTTGTCAGGGCAAACAGAACTTATTCCTTCAAACAAGGAAGTTAATACTGCAATGCCACCTGTCTCTCTAGGAGGAATGGATGTCACTCCAGGTCTCCCTATTTTTTCTACTAAAACAAGATAGTGCACTTTCTTTGATTTCCAGTGGTTTGCTCAGAGACAGACTTGAACAGATGGGAATATGATGGCTGAAGCTCATTTCCCAGAAGGCAAACTTGAGGCTTGTAGTTTGGGTAAAGGATGTAGGGAATATAGCAGGGAGATGTTGCTTATCCCTCAAGGCAGCACATCATTTTGAATATCACTCCCAAAGTCTTAACATTTTTTTCTATTATACTTGGTATGACCATCTTTCTCTCATATGTGGACTTTGGCAGTTACACTTGGCCTTTGTGACCTCTAGACTGGCTAACTACACATTTCACTGGATTACTACTGAAAACTTCTGTTAGTACAGAAATGGGCCTTCTGTTTGCGCAGTTATTGAAGCATTGCTCCAGTGCACTGCAGACTTTAGGAGGGCTGCTGATGCAATTAAAGATGTCAATATTTACTTATAACCTACTACCATCCTGTGGTTTACCTAATTGAAACATTGGTCTTGGTCTTTCCCTCCCTTTGTATGGCCAAAGCAGCTGAAGAGAGCAAAAAAGCACTAACTCACAGTCCCTGAATTGGAAAATACAGGAGCTGGAGGCAGAGGGTTTTCAAGGGAGGGCAAAACATGCTTCTTCCATTGGAGTTCTAAACTGCTAACTCTTAGGATATGGTGAAAAAGCTCTACTATCATATTCCTTTGTATATAAAACATCCTTGAATTTAAAATGCCAGATTTTTTAAATTCCCCCTGCAATCAAATAAAGACACTCTTTCAAGGAGGCAATTTCTATGGTTCATATAACAGGTGTTAAATTCAAGTTAAAAGTAGAAGTTAATAGGCCAGTTTTAAAATAAATATTGCATTTTTAAAAATCCATCTCTAAAAATATGTTTAAAGAATAAGGCTTTCTTTTTGCCTGAAGGACGGGAGTCATATATTTATACTCTAATTGCTGACAAGCATCTCATATGTTTTTATGTACATGTACAGAGATAAATTGATAGGCACATTTTAAAACCTGGAACATCATTTTATTATGAAGTAGCAGTAAACAGAAGATGCTCAAATGTCGTCTTTTTTTTTTTTTTTTTTTTTTTTTTTTTTTAAGAAAACAGACTGAGGGAAAATAGCATTGTAACTTTTAAATTAATTTTAACTTACACTGAAATAAAATCAATTTTACAAGCATTTTACTTTTTCCTGATTAGGAATCATATGACAGGCCATAGAGTAAGGTCAAAAGTCCATGGAGCACTATTGATTCTATATACTTCTATTTATATAGCCCTGACAAAACTGGCTTCAAAAGTTTCTAAACATTCCCTTTTATCTTTTTTCAATGTCTTGAACATACATCTATTTTTTTTAAAAACTGGAATCGTTACTGCATTACTACTAATTTTAGTTTTCCATGTTTTTAGATACTGCACTTCCATGCTGATCATTCATATAAATAAGTTACAGGCATAAAAGGCATCAGGCAAATCTGAAAACAATATAATAAATCTAAACCAAATATAATCTTTGCATTTTCTCATGATACCTCTAGATGTCACTGTGAAGACACTTATCTTGACCACTGTGGTAACAAAGAAATGCACAACACAATGGAACTGAAAGAGATGTCACCAGACAAAAGCAGTTTTGCAGCAACAAACCTGGTGAAGTATTCTCTAGATTCATGATTTCTGGCCTTCTAGAATCAGTTTCACATTTTTGGTTGGCTGGTTCAGTTTCTTCTATTAAGGAGGCCTGTTGAGAACAATTGCAGTGTTTCAAAGAAATAAAAAAGCTAGCAAACAGTATTTATTTCCAGAGGATAGTACTTTCTTCCTCTTTGTAATGCATTCAATTGACATTTCTTTGAGTCAAGCTGGAAACAAACGACTGGAGACTGAAAGCATGAACAGTATGTGCTACTTTAATTTTGAGTTATTAAGCTGTCAACTTCCTCTCCTAAATATGCATCTTCTAAATGTTCATCACCATCTATTATTGTTTATATTAACTTTGAATAAACAAATGAAATAAAAATTAGAGAATATCTAGAGTTGGAGAGGAATGAACATTTCATTCTGTTTTTGTAATACTTATTAATTTATGTTTTACCAGGATGTAAAGGATTTGACTAAGTTACATTTTATATTTTTCTAGCTAATGTATCTAGAGTAACCTACCTCCTATTATAGAATCACAGAAAAGCAGAGTTGGAATGGGGTTAAGAAAGTAATTTAGTTCAACCCCTGCTCAAAGCATTTGAAGCTTGTTAATGAATTTGCCAAAATGTCTGATTTTACAAAAGGCAAAGACTAAAGCATTTTATTTATCCCTACCCTGTGCAAATCCTCTGTTCCCTCACTGGAATTACACATGATCAGTTTCAAAAGGTAAAAAATACTTTGAAAAGATATGATAAAACCATAAGCCAATAATCCAAATCACTTCAAAAGCCATCTTCCTGAACAGGAGTACTTGTCTATTATGTACTCTAATTAGAAAGCTGCACGAGGAAACTTTGAGAAGGATTCTCGTGGGATTCTCATGTAAAGAAGCAGAGGCATAACAAGTTCTGCATCTTGAGTAGTGACAGCCCATGGGGCAGTAGCCTGGTCACTTCCTCTAACTTCATTGTTCTATTTTAAGGGTAGATTTTGAATCCTTCCTTCCTTACAAAAGTCACCTGAATCTGGCAGCTCCCGCAGGTTCTAAATGTATGCAGGGCAACTGAACCTCTGCAATATGGCTCACTGGCAAAGTTAAACCTTTAGAGACAAAGCACAGACCTCCACCAGTTGAGGTAATGGAATATGGATTGGCAGTAGCCGTTAACCGAAACTTTCCAAAAGTATTTCAGCTTGAGACAGGCACCCAGCACAAACATTTTCAAATGGAATTATTAAACCCTGGCAACTTATTAAGCAACGGAAAACAGGGTCTTATAACAAAAAGTATTCTGCAGTCAAAAGTGTCACTGCTAGCTCTGCCCATAATCACTATATTTAAGTTAGAGGCACATTTTGGTGACAGAGAAGATCTCTTCATTCTAAGCAAGATATTAAGATATGGTAGCTCTTAAAATAGAGAATTAAAAATGAGCTACTTGGTGCAGGAAAATTGAATTTTGCAATGACATAATGCAGAAGTTATCTGGTTGCTCATGAGACTTAACACCTTTCAGTTGCTGAGCAATTAAATATCTTTGCTAATTAAGTGGCAAGATTGAAAAATAACATTAGTAGTCAGGTTCACTGGAGGAAAAAAGCCTGCATTTATCCCAATCCTTTGGGATTCCATATAATTTAATATTTTATAAAATTACCATAGTTTTTTCATATATACATTGTACGCTGTATTAGAAATATTATAACAACAGAAATAATGCTCCTCCCTTTCTACTACATAATCTGTATTAATCTCTATTAAAAAGTGCATGTATTCTTAAATATGACTTTTTTCATAAACCACTTTACATTGTCACTATTCTGAAATGCAAATGCTCTTGAAATATGCTAGCATATCCAACTGCATCTAAAAAGAGAGCTCCATAGAGCATATTTTGGAAAGGTATTACATTTTTCTGGAGAATTTATGCTTGCCTTTATGTTTATGCTCATTCACGTTTATAAATGAGATGATAGTATTTATCCATACTTATAGATAAACCTCCCAGGTGTGGAGGGCCCCAGTGAAGGTCTCTGCATCTCTTAAATCTTAACTTTAGTCAAATGTAGCTGAGGAGGAAGAGCTACCATTCAGCCTCAAAGCTGAACAGGACAGTACAGAGCAGCTCACTGTAGATGTGTAAGAGGAGGGGCTACTGGGCAACCGTTTTGTACAAATTCCCTAGAAAAAATCCTTCCATGGGAGGTGTGGATAGAATGGGTGAAATAAAAAGGCTAATATAAAAGCAAATGTATCCTAACAGATTTTTAGTACGCTGGTTCTGTCCCTGTAGATCTCTCAAGGGCCAGTGAATTTTGTTCAGTGGTAGACTGTTTTTATGCTTCCTTTTCAAATACATACAATGATGCAGTTATTCCTAATATTTAGTTCAATAAGTTGTGGTCAGTGATGAAAGGTTATTTTATATTTTGGTTTAATTATGAATGAACCAGCAATAAAGCATAGCAACTCCTCCATCTGAAATAATACATTTCATGAAGTGATTTGCAAGTTTGGTTGTACAGATATTGAATGCCAGTTTGGGACTAATATAAATTAATTCATTTTCTTCCTGACAGATAATATAGGTACCTAGCTAAATAGGATTGGGGTCTGTGCCCACTTAATTATGACCATACAGATCACACACAAATAGCCTGCCCTTGTGGCAAACAGATTTCTGTTTGTAAAATACAGAAGAAAAAAATAATGATAATTCAGAACCAAATCTAGGACAGAATATTACTGAGCTGAGAATATAATTAACCTACTAGAAGGGCAGAAAATGGAAAAAAAAATGAGAATATAGATTTATTTATCTTTAATGCGTATGTATTAGTTGAAACTTCTTTTATCCAGGGGTCAGCAACCTTTCCAGGCTGTGGGCTGGATTGACCTGCTTCAGGTCAGAGGCAGTTTGGAGCACAGAGGTAAGACCCAGCCACTGCCACCACTTTTCCTTGTGGCTGCAAAGGGAAAGCATTCAGCACTGCTGTTTTTCCCCATTGCAGCATGGAAAGAGTATCCGCAGGCAGAACTCACCCCCATGGTGGCAGAGGAAAGTGACTGCTGATGAAGCCCCACCACCGCTGTGGGGGAAAGTGCTGGCTGCAGACACTCGTCCTATCCCACTGCAGGGAAAAGCAATGGTGTTGGGTTCTGCTATTGTCCAGCCACTGGGAAAAGTGGTGGTGGTGGCACCTGTGTCCTAGCACCTGCCTTCCCACTGCATCCCTGCCTTCATCTGATTTGAACTGGGTCAATGCAGCTGCTGAAGCCCCACATCCACAGGCCACATCAAATGGCTTCACAGGCTCGCTGTAAGTTGCTGCCCTCTGCTTTCACCTAACAAGCTAAAATAACAACAGCGACAGTTCAGTGAACCTTGTGACACAGCTATCCAGCTAAAGCCAACAAAAATACAACAGAGAAAATTAGGAAGTAATGGCTTTTACTGAATTGAATTTTCAGTAACAAAATGAATTTGCTGCTCTATGTATTAATACTGACAAGATTAATATTGGCTCAAATACTTTCATCCTGCAATGACAGTTTTAAACATACAATGATTTTCCCAATGGAATGCTGGGAATTTAGTCAAACCTTAAAACCATACATAATTTGGACTGTAATTGAAACAAGCTTCTCATAGCAACTTGTTTGGATGTCTGAGAATGAGCAGCTAACAGTGACATAAGCTGGGCCTGACATAAGCATGGTGGCACATTATGCCACTGCAACACTACTGTCATCACTCTTTTGCCTGCAGTCATGTAAGTGTTGTAGTCAGATCAGCTACTAAAGCCAAGAGCCACCATGGGTCAGCAGCTGACTGGGAAGTTTCTACACATTTAAATTCATACAGAACAATCCTAGAGGACCCCATCTGCTGGAAGTATACTTTCTCATATGATGTAAAGTTAAAATCCTGATCACTAGTGGATAAGGACCACTGGCAGATTAACATTTATTGGGGTGCTGGGCAAACAGACAATTGGAGGCCCCCCCACCAAGCGAGGGCAGGTTCCCTCCTTGCCTGCCAGGGAGCCCGCCTCCTCAGTGTGTCCAGAGTAAGCTCGGGGGCATGAGTGTTGCTGAGGTGAAAGCAGTCCTGGCCCTGGCCTCTCTGCTGGTGTGTGTCATGCAGCTGGAGCTGCGGTCCCCCCTGGCTGCAGGATGAGCCAGAGCTGGGGCCGGCTTGGGGGGAGGCACAAGCTTTGCCGCCAGCTTGCTACCTGCCCTTCTCCCCGTCTCTGCTGACCTGGGCAGGGCAGGGCTGTCCCGTCCTGTCCCAGTGGCCACCTGCAGGCACCAGATAGCAAACAGCAGAGAGCAGAAGCAAGGCCATTCATAGGGCCTCCTGGCAGCAGATGGCCCCAGGAAGCTGCTGCAGCCTGCAGGGAGCCATGCACCTACACCTAGCCTGGCTGAAAGGGAGGAGTGTGCTGCCCACCCCCGATGCCCACAGCCAGGATGCCCACCTGGGCCATGCTGCTCGTGGCACCCCAGAAGGCCCCTAATTGACAGAGGCCTCTGGGCCTGGGCCCCTGGGCTCATGCATTAATCCACCCCAATAAGGACCACCTTGGATTCCTTGTGAAAATAAGGCATTAACCCCAGTTTCATGACCAAATTCCTACAGGGGTATTTCCCTTCTACCTAATTAACTTTGTTCTGCTGTTTCTATTTCACACATTTCCCTCCACAGCTAGCTGTCAATTCTGTAAATTCTATAGGAATGGTCTCATACTGGCCCTAAGAATCATACAAATCAGGATTTCATTGCCATTCTCCTGCACCTAGTCCAATTATTGGTTCTACCTCCAGAAACAGCATTCCTTACTCTGAGTTCAACAACTTGAATTTAGTCAACAGAGAACGAGCATTACTTGGATAAAAAAAAAATCATCTATGCGCCAAGCAGGAATGAAGAGAAATCAACAAGTTAAAAAGTTAACTAATTAAAAAAAACAAACAGATTTTTTCTTGAGACTTGCTGTTTAGACAAGGATTTTTCCCCCCTACTTTTTCATTGTGAAGTCTTAACAAGAACTACAGGCAAGTCACTCATTCACTGAGAGTCATGGAACAGACACTTTAAATATAATGATGTCATTGGGCATGTCTACACATGCATAAAGGTGCTTTTTCTAATGTGCATTAAAATTTAGTACTTCTAATATGAGGTACGAAAGAAATGCACATTAGGCTGCCTTAATGAGCAGTAATGAATGTGCATGGTTTGAAGTGATGCTTAATGAGCAGCAGCCTATTTTACTGCACATTAGCATAATCACACTTTTTTACGTGACACTTTATAGCACTTTTACACATGCTCTGGGAGAAAAAGGGGCAGTGCTTTAATTAGAGTGACTCCGAGAGCCTGGAGCCTCCAAGAGCTTGTGCCTGGCACACAGGAGATCAGGGAAGGTATAGGCAACACCGTGGCAGACAAAGCAGGAAGCAGAAAGCAGAGTGGCAGATCAGGAAGGAAGCATAGGACAGGAAGTAGAAAGCAGAGCATCAGATTGGCCAGGGAAGGGGACTTGAGTGGTACTCGGGGAAGATACAGGGCTAATTTGTGCCTGCCAAAAATACTGGCTGCTACTGCTCTAGAAATACCTGAAAAGGTTCCTCTCTAGTACTCTTCAGTTGTGTTCATTTCCACTGTAGGCACTATTGTTGCAAAATCTTTCAACAATCCATTCCATACAACCATATTTGGGCAGAAACAGTGCAACCCCCAAACAAGTTTTCAATTGCTGGTTGTTATCAGTACAATGTAAGCTCTCCTTTTCCTGTTACTCCTTCTGTTGGAAGAAGGATGTCTGGGGCTAAATTGGTACATTTGTGTAAGCTCATGAATGGGATCCCCCGACCCTCATAAAACCCATATCATATTGCTCTATGAAGTGGTATAGCTTGATCCAACATCTGCTACTTTTGTAGAGTACACCAGAGATCAGCTGAACTGCTTTACTACAACACTACACAAAATCCTGAGTCAGAACTCGAGAAATGGTATCATGTGGGTGCCTATTTTATTCTCTCAAAGATTCCATATCACGTTAATTCTGTGGTTATTTTCATTATTTATAATTGCAAGAACTGCAGAATCAAGTGTGTATTCAAAGTCAGCTGCAACCATGAACTTCTGAAGTAAAGTTCATTTCATTACTACTCCCCAACCACCCTCTACACTTCCATCTTCCTACCTTCCTGCTGTCACTTATTCTTGACTCCATACCAGTCCCATGACAGTCACAGAGAAGTAGGGCTTGAAGAGACCTCCACAGGTCATCTAGTTCAACCCTTTGCCTGAGGCAGGGCCATCTCTATCCAAACCATTCCATACAACCATAATCTAAACCAGGGGTTGGCAGCCCCCAGCATGCATGCCAGAAGAAGTAGGTCTGTTACCAAGAATGAGCCTATATTCTATGGGCAACAGCAAAATGTCACACATCCTTAGAAATAGTACTCACACAATTACCTATCTAGCTAATACCTTGTGATTTAAAGGGAATAAACTTCATTATCATTCCTGGCTTTTGTAATTTATTTTCTTTTTCTGACATTGTATTTTGTTACATAGTAAGAAAGACCCAAATCCACTTTCCCTTCATGTTTCTTTTTCCTGGAAGAGTGCTTGCTTTGTTTTTTGTTTGGTTTTGGTTTGAATCCCGCTGTGATGTGCTCCAGTTTTTTCTGCCTCTCTCTAGTGAGAGTGAGAGGGATAAAAAGTTAAATTAATACAAGTCTGTACGGTAAGGTGGCCAGGAAACACAGTGACCCCATGTATTTTGATAACTTGCCTCCTTTTCTAATATTTCCTGATAATGGAATGATGAATATTTGAATGCTAAAACTGCCAGCATATTAACATCTGTTAGTATGAAGGTGGAAAACTGAGACTAATTATAATGGCTCACACAGTCCAATTATGTTGTTGATCTAATCGGCTAACATTAGTAGAAGGACTGAATAAAACCTGTACAATAGCTGGGACAGAGTCAATTTCTCACTTGGACCCAGTGAAATGTGCCAGCACATCTGAAGCATGCATATCAGTTACATGACATCCCAAGCAAGAAGCCAACTGCAAAAAGTTCTTGAATCCTCTACCTTTCCATGGCAGCAAATACTTAAAAAGTATAATTTCTTTGTCCTGAGCTGATCCTCTTGTCATAAAACAAAATATAATCACTTGGTTTTCATTAACTTAGTGATGAAATGCATTGAGAAGGAAATCTGGCAGAGAAAGTAAGGATGATGCATTCACTTTTGCTCTTACTGTTGTTTCTTTGTGCGCCCTGTGAGGAATAGGCCTTTGTAAACTGAGCTCAATGCTAGTGATGTCCTGCTTCAACTCTACAGGGTGCCCGTCCTCTCTGGCCACACCTTCACACTTGAGAGATTTACTTGGCGAAGGGGCAAACATTACTGTCGTATATTCTTTTTCCTTCTCTTCTTCCACTCCATTGTACGTTTCCCCATTCATGCTGACTTTTCCATCTACCTGCAGAACACAGTTAAATAAATACGCTGAGGAAATAACAAAAAACATCAAGTTGACATGTATTTATTAATAAATAATAATCTGTACAGTACTAGTAATGTATTTAGGATTATTCAGTACATAAAATTAGAGGCAGTTCCTGCCAGAAATAATTTACAGTCAAAATACAGACACTTAGAGGACAAGATAAATAAGGAAATCCAGAAAAGGATGATATACTTTTGTTCTGCCATTGAATTATAAGCACACTTCGATGGTATCGCAGCAAGAGCAGGTTTTTAAGAGGATAACAGTTAGAGTAGCAGTTCAGGGTAGAGTTGGGACAGGTAGAACAGACTATACATGGGGAAGCTTGAACAAAAGCACAAAGAACAAGTGTGTAACTCTTAAGAAGGATAGTAATTGCAAATCAATGTTTAAATGCACTAAAATCCCCCAATCATAGGAATAGTTCTAAACAGATACAGCAGCTTGGCAAGGTGGCTTCATATTACATTTTAAAACTACCAACAAAATTTGAAGCGCTACTCTTCAAAGCATACTGTACTAAACACTTTGGTTTTGTCTTGCATCAGGAGAGGCAAGGATGCTTACCACTTACTAATTATACTGATGAACTGCTATGTAATCAGACAGCTCACCACAATATTAGTGCATTGTGTGTTCTGGAATTTAGTCGGTTTAAGGGAGCCAAACCAGCAGGACTTAGCTTAATGTTTTGTTGCCTTACTGATCACAATATGAGAAGAAGCCAGCAACCTTCCTCCCCTTCCAGAGTCAAATGATGGCATAGGAAACAAGAAGTCCTAACGGGCCACACTTTTGTAGAAGGGCAAATGGTCTGATATATAATAGGTATTATATCTCTTAAAAGAAACATTAGAAAAAAGTTGCATATTTATTTTACTATTTATTTGGTTCAAGCCAACATTCCCTTCGCCCAGAGTTTGGAGCTTCTCAGTCTGAACCAATGAATTTAGGGAAGGAGGATCAAATTAGCACTACCTGCATCCCCAATAGAATCAAAGAGTCCAACCTGGACCAAAGTCCCATTGTGCAAGTCACAATACATGCAAACAAAGACACTTGCTCAAAAGAGCTTACAATCTAAATACAGTAATACAGAACAGATGGATACAAAAGAAAGACAGGAAAAGCACTGGCTAACAATATCATGATACTGTAATTAAAGAAATCAGTAGCCATCTCAGTACACATATTTCACAGCTGTAGATGAGATGGTAAAGATATGGCAGCTGAGATTAATTTTAAGGAAAGAGTTTTGAAGGATGGCAACTTAGTTGGGCTTTGCATGTCTTTATAGGGAACTTCCATGGAGAAAGGGGTGTCCATGGAAAAAATGGTTTTTGAGGGGAAAGTTTGATTTCTGGCAATGGGCTATTAATTATTGGCAGAGAGCTTATATGGACTGATGCCATATACGAGATGTTATATAGGACATATGAAATGTTTTTAAATGGCTAATCAGCAAGAACTGCATAAATAACAATGCAAGCAAGAACAAGCTCAGACTTAAGCTATTCCTTGGAACATTAGGTTGCAGATTATAAAGGACATAAGGACATTCAGCAAGGACATAAACAACAGAGAAAAGGACTTTGCAATAAACTGGCACATTCTTTTAAAGTAAATTGCATACAGTTTCCCATCTTCTTCCATGCATTTTTCTCCATTCAACTGGTAATGGACAACTTAATTTCCTATTAATGACAAGTTCAGCTTGCTATACACAACAATTCCTGGTCAAGAGCAAACTGCTCATCCACCTGACTTTTTCTGTTCCTATGACTGGTCAAGGGTCTGCTCTACATATCAGGGCAATTCAGAGAACCACAAACTCTGAAAGACCTGAGGATGACTGACATATTTTAAAACTGAGTCTTAAATAAGCCAAAGCAAGCCTGTGCACAGATAATATGCGCATGCATTTCAAACACTCTTATTATTGCTCAAGGTAAAATCACTCCTGTACTTCCCCTAACCACATCATCTACCCAACTCATCATTACTCACAAAACTTAATCCTGAATACAAACATTGGCAAGTCTCAAAACCACAACTCCCTTGGGATTCTCTGTTGTGTTATCTAGTAGACAGGTCATGAAAGTTTAAAAAATAAAAAATCCAGAAAAATACTGCACAGTTAAAACCCATCCATTGTAAATGTCACTGTTTAGACTAAGACATTTCTCTATTTATATTAGGGAGTGAAAGCAAACGTTTGAATTATCAGAACAGATGCTCTGGCTGCAGAGTTAAACAAACATCCTTCTCTCCTCCTGAACTGGAGCAAGTCAACACATTGTCATTAAAGAAAAGTATCATAAATAGATCTGTGTTTTAAACAGGGTAAAAAAAAAATGTATATGACTTAATTCTTTCTGGCATACTTCTTACTGAGATAGATTTCATGGTCCCACCTAAAGTAAACAACTGAACCCTGAGCTTGCCCATGTATAACTGTTTTTCCCCTTTTTCATTTTATGGACAAAAACTAAAAGAATGAGAATTAGAAAAACAACCAAAGATAGATCCAGGTCTCACTCAGTAGGAATGGTAAAAGTCAGAGGTTAAATCAATTAAAAAAGAAACAGGAATTACTAGTTTCATATTTCAGTAAGTCAGCATGAAGCAGCTTGCAGTTAGCACTGGAAATATGTACGTGTCCATAAGAACTGCCCTTAATTTCAATGGGAGCTAGTTCAGAACTGAAGAGGTTGTTGGTACCCAAAAGCATTCATTTTCACATTGACACAAAATGGGATAATGTCTCATTTCAACCATCATTTACCACAGTAACAAAGACTTGCAGATTTTAGGTCACTTTTCACCCAGAAGCTTCATACTGACTAATGTCTCCCAGCACTAAATATTTAGCCATTTTGGCTGAGTCTCCTTGTGATATAGACTTTTTCTGGATTTCTGGCAGTGCCTGTGTGGGCCATGAGTGCCCTGAGTACTCACCACCTGCTGCTGCCACTGCCACCAAGGGCTGTGCGCCATGGGGGGGGCTTTGGGGCAGAAGTGTGTGTGGGAGGTCCCTACAGCCTCCTACTCTCCCTCACACCCACTCCCTGCCCACCCAAGCTCCACTGTCCTGTAGCCCCTCTGGGCAGAGGCACCATGCTGCCACCAGCCCCAGCCCCATGCTCCCTTCCCCTGACCAGCTGCAGCACCCCCTTTGTCCACTCCCGCCACTTCACTACCTGGTGCCTAGAGCAAATGGGATGCTGGGGAACCTGAGCAGGTCCGTCAGCAGCTGCAGCAGTAGCAGCAGCAGCCACCCCACCCAGAAGCTGCATGCTGGATGGGCCAGGTCCCTCCATGCACGAAAGTGGGAGCGAGGCGTGCAGGCTGGGTGAGGTACAATTAGTTGTAGGTGCCTGCAGGCCAGATGAAATTGCCTGGTGGACGGATCTGGCCTGCAGGCCATATTTGCCCACCCTTGGATTAAAGTAATTTTTATTTCTTGTGACCCCATCTGCTGTTTCTGTGACTCCCATTTGGGGTCATGACCCAGAGTTTGGGAACTGCTGTCGTACACTCTAAGAAATCCAATGCTACTTCCAAACCAAATTCTTGCAGTCTGTCTCTCTAATTCCATGAAGAAAGTTACAGTAAAACATTAATGTTACATAGTCAAGCACTAAAGCTCAGAAACACCAGAATGAAAATCATCTGTGCAACCTTAATTCAACCCCCTTCCGCATACACATTATGATCCAGTCACACTATATGACCACATAATTCTTGACAACAGGATTTTTGCACACATAATGAGCAGCTATTCAGGGATTTGTTGGTTGTTCATTCAGAGGTTTCATGCCTCATTTACTACACACCATTCAAATTCAGCTCTGAAGACAAAACTATTAACTTTTTCATGGTCTTTTCTATGGTGTTCATCATCATGGTCTTGAAATGTTTTATAAACATAAATTAATTTTAATACACCTCCTCCCTGTGAATTGAAGGGTTAGTATATTACCCCATCTTACAAATACGGACCTGTGGCACAGAAAGATTCATGTCAAAAATATCTATTAGTTATTGACTAACCTGAGATTGCTAGCAATTCATTTTTCTGAGAGTTTAGGACTGGCAATTCCAGGTTGTTCCCCAATTCCTTAATTCTAAATTGTGCTTCTATGCATAAATTCACATGATTTATGTTAGGATTCTTTTCCCTTTACATTGCTTTTGGATAATACAGCATGTCCTACCTTAAAGTTTTTTAAAACCTGCTGTGTGTTTTTGGGTTGTGAATAAGGCTTGGGTGTCAGCATAGGCACAGGCTTGGAAACAACAGTTTTGCTGGGAGACGTGTGGCCTGTTGAAATGCTGGCTTCCAATTCACCGGTGGGAACAATGGTTGCTTCAATGGTGGCAGTGTATTTTGGAGCAGGCAGCGATTGTTGTCGTAAGTATCTCAGAGGATTTGGGTCTTTAGGTGGGGATGATGAATTTGGCTCCACTGAATGGCTTCTTTCCAGAATTTTTGGCATCTGCAAATGCTCAAGGACAGCTTCGCTAATGGTGAATCTCTCAATGTACTGCTGTAGGATATTTTCGGCCTCCTCATGTGACCTTGCATTCTTGTACGCTTCATGTAGCTCTTTTTCTCTTCTCTCCCTGTGTGGGATGAACACGAGAAATTATAACTCCATACACAGTTACCTAGAGTTACAAATGTGGGCTGAGCCTGATCTGGAATAATTTGGACAAATTATTCACAATGCATTATAAAATTGGTTCATCCTTTTCCGCTCGTGTCCCATATCAGAAACATGGCAGTAGCTACACACCATACCTGAAACACACAGTATTTTTAGACACTAAATTGCATTCTAGTAGAACAACCTACTTCTCCTCCACAATCTCTCTGTAGGTCTTGATACTTTTCCTTCGTTCACTTGCTCCATCACCACTCAATAATTTCTCCATCTTTTTCCTCTCTGCTTCTTTTTTTATTAGGTCCTGTGAAGCACTTCTTCTGCGACTTTTCCACCGTGCCAGATCCTAAATAAGATACAGTACATGTTCAGAGTGTTAACAATAGTAACAGGGGAAGTCCACACGTTCATTAATGCGCTGTGGTTACAACTCATTCAGGTTAGTACTTCTAATAACAGGTACTAACCGAATAAGCAGCAACCAGAGCTACTGTGCAGTACTGCAGGTGCACATTTTTTTTGTGACACTAATGCACAGTAGATTATAGTTTCATAGTTGGTAGGATCAGAAGGGACCCGAGCAGATCATCAAGTCCAACCCCCTGCCATGGGCAGGAAAGAATGTTGGGGTGAAATGACCCCAGCAAGGTGTCTATCTAGCCACCTTTTGAAGACCCCCAAGGTAGGAGCAAGCACCACTTCCCTTGGAAGTTGGTTCCAGATCCTAGCCGCCCTGACTGTGAAGTAGTGCTTCCTGATACCTAGCCTGAACCTACTCTCTGTCAACTTATGGCCGTTATTCCCAGTAGTGTTCGGGGGAACAGGAACTCTCCCACTGCCTGCTAGTCTCCCTTGCCCAGTTTATAGACGGCCACCAGATCCCCTCTCAGCCTTCTCTTGTGGAGGCTGAACAGGTTCAGGTCTTGTAGCCTCTCCTCGTAGGGCCTGCCCTGGTGCTCCCTGACCATGCAAGTGGCCCTCCTCTGGACCCTCTCCATGTTGTCCACATCCCTCCTGAAGCGTGGCACCCAGAACTGGATGCAGTACTTCAACTGTGGCCTGACCAGTGCCGCATAGAAGGGGAGGACCACCTCTTTGAACTTGTTCGTGATGCATCTGTGGATGCATGACAAGGTGCGGTTAGCCTTCCCGACTGCATCCCGACATTGGTGACCCATGTTCATCTTGGAGTCTATAATGACTCCAAGATCCTTTTCTGCCTCTGTGCTGATGAGAAGGGAGTTCCCCAGCCTGTAGCTATGCTGCTGGTTCTTTCTCCCTAGGTGCAGTACCCTGCACTTGTTAGAATTGAATCCCATCTTATTCTCATCCGCCCACCCCGTAACCTGTCCAGATCCAATTGCAGCCTGTCCCTCCCTTCTAGCGTGCCCTTCTCCCCACATCTTAGTGTCATCTGCGATTAATTCTACTGCACATTAGTGTCTCATGTAGATGTGCCCAGTGCTGTCAAATAGGTGATGACCCCAAAAGCCTGCTTAAACTGTGTTAGAATGCCTGAAGAATGTTTGCTGCAAAGGCTTGTCTAACTCTATCCCACCTATTTAGTTGATCCTAAGAAATCCTTGCCCCTCTAATTATAGGCTGATTTCATGTACCACAAGGGTCACCAATGTATCAGTCCTAAATTTTAAAAAGCAAAGCAGAATATTTTAATTTTAAAAAGTTGCTCGACTTTTTTTTGTTACTGAATTTCAGTGCAGTTTTCATATCCTTGCTAATTAGGTTTTGGACTTCTTGGGCTCATCCTAACTAGCACAGCCGTGCAGTATGTAGCACCGCAAACACTTCTGCAGCGTCATGTACCGCACAGTCAGGCGTTCTCCACACTGCAAAGGCATGCTGCTCATGCACGCGCTGCTCTGGGGGTTTTTTCTGGAGTTTTTTTGGCCCCTGGATATCCAGGGGAGAAAAAACAAAAACAACAAAACGTGGAAAAAAAACCCCAGAGCAGTGCACGCACAGGCAGAACACACTGCTGAAGTGTGGAACCAGGGTTCCCAGAGCTGCACTGTGACTTCCAGTCAGGTTCTGCCTGGCAGGATCGGCACTGCTGCAGCCCCAGGAGACCCACCGAACCCCAGCCAAGGCTGCTGGGGCCAGCACAGTATTGCTCCCAGCCTTCCTTACTGCTCCTGGAGCAACTTGCTGCAGCCAAAGCACATGTGGTACAGGTGTTCCCTGGGGACACGTTGCTGTGGTGCAAGGTGCACTGCTGCTATTTGTCCCTGGGGATCCAAACATCCGTGCTTATCTCGACATGGCCTTTGATGCTGCAGTGCTGTGTTAGCTGAAAGCAATAGGAACTCCAGGCAACAAAAGGGCCTGGTCAGTGCACACACTTTTAGCCCTAATAAATGTGTGGTAAATTCTAGTCCCTATAGCAAGATTAAGTAAGCAGGTATTATATAAAGTGCAGATTGTCAGACAGAAAACATGGCAGATCCAGGGGATGAAATCCTCCTTGGCAATGTGTTAGCTCTTCCCTCCCCTATACCAGGATACTAGGCTCCACTGTTTGGGAAATTCTTTATCCACAGACTGGCTGGTGGATCCATATCTGTGAAGACCCAATGACCTGTTCGATCACTTTCTTTCCCCAGTCCTGCCCCCTCCAATAGACTTCTGCTGGAGTGAAAAGCAGCACCAAACAATATATGGCATATATTCCTTGCATCCTGTCTAGTTCACAAACTCAGGCCTTAGGGGACCGGATTTGTACTTAGTCTGGATTTAACAGTAAGGAAGAAATATTTCAAAACTGTAAAACCAAACAATACAGGCTAAAATTTGAACTTTAGAAAAATAAAACTCACACTCATAGCATGAATATGGAAGTGTTTTTATGCAGAAAAATAAGACTAAAACAACAGGAAGTATGAGGTGGCATATTTATCATTTCAACTAGCTTAACAATGTTACAAAATTAGTATGCAGAATGTATTCCAAGTACTTCAGCAAATTCTTGTTTTAAAGAAAAACAGCATCACTTGATTTAAACTATTTCATTTACTGCAGTTTTCTAAATGGTTCCACTGAGTTTTCATCAGTAACTGGTAGATGATAGCGTACATGTAATTTACAGTATTAAAACAACTTAACTAAAAATAGGAAGAAATATTGTCACTTTCATTTGGCTTAGATGCACATTACTAATGTTACACTCAAGGGGATGAGTCTATAAAACCCTCTACTTCAGTTTCCCTCAGTTACTAATTATACTTGATGAGGAAAGGAAACATTTACCTATTCAAATAGTCCTACTACTGCCTATTGTTTAGAAATTCTAATTAGAAATTAGAATTTCCATCAGCAGATTGCGCATCATAAACTCCCTCCCATTTTTGCAATTAAAGAAGGATGCACTTTTTTCCTTTCCATTTTTTTTTAAAGAAGCAAAGGTAAAAAAAAAAAAAAGCAGCACAAGATATGAAACTGCTAATTGTTAGCAAACTTATTGCTTGGACATATGCTAGTAAGTGAAATCATGAAGAACCACACACCATGAATACAAACAATATCCCCTCCATAAAGCTGTTCTTAGGGTGCCAAGGACATTTGCATAAGGGGATTTATAATAGCTCTTAAGAGATTTTAGAGCCAGAGTATAAAGTAACAAGAGGCATTTCTGGAAATGCATATACAGTGGGTTAGGACACCTTTCATTTCAATAGTAAGAGTCCCAAAAACTTTCAAATAAAAGAAAAAATGTCCAATGACCCCAAACATATATAAACTTTTACAACACATAGATCTCACACTAACCATAGTATCACTCTGTTGGTTATAAATCTAATTGTAATTTTATCATTTAATTTTGACTTTTTCATTAAGTATTTCTGAACTTCTGTTTAAAGAAAACTCTTTAGAATCGTTAAAAATAGCTTTTTATACTGGGACAATACTGTATCAATTACTGTACTTAAGTTCAGTGGAGAAAAAAAAAATCGAAAGGCTATTCAATCATTCATTATTCTACAGTCATTATTCCTAAAATGAGTACTACTCACACGTAGCTGGGTCCTGGTCACTTAGGTTGGGGAACTGATCACCGCCAGAGGTGTTGCTAGTCCTTGTACGCGGCTGGCTACAGATGCTGGCATGCCTGAACTATTTTAGCCCAATTCTCTACTAAGCTGGTACACTTACAAACTCTTTCCAGAGCTTTCTTGAAAGGGCCTGAAGCACTGGGGCTTCAGGGACTGGATATGCTGAAATCAGCATAATTACTCAAGGCAGTACTCACATCAGCCAACTCCAGCTGAATTGCAGATTCTTCAACTGATTTAGCAGCGACTACTTAAAGCCCACGACAATCTTACTTTGTACTCACATCTTGCCATCTGGTCTCATCCTCTTTCAGTTGGTTGTGGACATTCTGCAGTTTCTCGTGGCGAGCCTTGCTGTGAGGCTGCATGACTGCTTCATCGTCACACCTCATGTCAAACATACTCATACTCCTAAACAAAGCAGGAAAAATGAGTAGAGCATTATTTTCTAGCTGTCATTTTTTAAATTTTAGGAGGTAGGCCACATGAGGGTGCTAGAACAAAAATCAGAATACATCTTTTTTGCAGGTTTCCAAAAGCAACTAACTGATATCTGCATGAGTTCCATGTATCACTGCAGGCACATGAGCACCACATCTCTCAGTTGTCCCGTTTTTAACATTAGACAGCAACTCTGCCTTTCTATAAATCACTTGAGCAGAATCGTTAGGGTAAAGAGTCCAAGAATAAAATGTCTTAAAATACTTTACTGACAGTCAATTCAAAAGGTAGAAATTTGGGAAGCTATATTCCCCAACCAATTTTGACAGGATACCTCTAATTCCTTGCACTACTGCAGAGAGCCGGATTTCAATTGATTTTAAAACAAGAGAAGTTTGAGAGGCACAGCATGGGCAGCATTGTGGGTCAGATGCTATTGTTAAGTAAGCTGTGACAGCCTGCTCTGGGAAATGCATGCAGTGAAAAGGTCACGTTACTTTGGTTCTTAATGAAGAACCTTAATGCTGTCAACACCAAGCTATTATTATACATATTCTAACCAAGAAAAAACACACTGTACAATATTCATGTTCTGGTCTGTGACAGTTCCTTTAGGCAAATTTTATTCCTGTTCTTGATCTTTCAAGGGTTAAAAGGAGAAAGGTCATAGATATAGAGCATATTACATTTGTTTAAAAGACAGTTGCATAAAGAAAGTAATGAAGTACATTATTTTTGTAGTACCTATTATCAGCAAAATATGGCCTCAGTTATGCTATTAAAAAAAAGCCAGCCATGCAGTTTTACATGAGCTAATTCCATGGCAGTATTCAAACAGCCCAGCTTGGATGAGCCAATCAGCAGCAGTAGCACAAGATGAAAGTATAAAAGTTAGGAAGGTAGGTAACAATGTAAACAGTAGTCACATTCAATAAATGTGGTATGTTGTATGCATATGTGGGCTTAGCTCATTCAGGAGAGCAAGGGTGCAAATTAAACACACTCTCACAGAAAACTTGTAAGGTTTAATTCTATTTAAAAGGCACAGAATGGATATGCACCTGATTGCCAGCCACACTAGCAGAAGTTTTTCATAAATACATGATAACACCTAACCTGTAATCTTTAAATAGGTACAGAAAGCCTAAATTATTACTATGCATAACATAGGTTAACTTTAAAAATGCATACCAGACTGCTGAGTCAAGACATTAGTTTGCAATTCTTTCATCCTTGCAACTTAAATGGTTTTGTTACTTTGGAATGGAGGACTATTAAAATGATGAGGTCTTAAAGGATCTATAAGTTTTTGTTCTTTACTAAAAAAGATGGCATGCAGTAGGGGGAATTACAAATTAGAGTATTTTGAGGGTTTTGTTTTGTATTTTTTTTAAATGGGAAAAAATGTCACCTCCAATGACTGACCTCGATTTCAGGTATTCCTCAACTCTTACTAACAAAGTCCTTATATAATATAAATTTGTAATCTGTGGCTAATAGCTCAAATAGATTTCATAGGCTCCTCAAGCCAAGCAGACACAAAAAAGAATTCTCATTCAAAACGTATAAAAAGCATCTCGTGATTAGCCATTTCAGTCAGTCATCCTCTTGGGTGGCAAACACATCTTGCAATGCACATATACTTTTGGAGGGAGAAGTCTGAAGGAGCCTTATCCCAAAGTACTGTGCTCTGCTCTGGCTGACAGCTTCACACTTCCAACCAGGTATAAGGGAAACAATTTACTTCCCTCTCTGCTCTGGAACAGGACAACAACTAGTCTAAATTCTTGGCCTGACAAAAATGCAGAACACAGGAACTGGGACAAAGGACTATTGTCCAAAGACATTTTTTCCACAACATTTATAAATGCTCATTAGCAGGTTTCCTCATAACAGTTCAAGTTTAAAAACATATCAATCTCTCAAGCAAAAGATGGATCAAGTCTTCCATTTGTTAAATAAAGCTATATTAAGCCCTGTTTGCTAGACACGTGTGTGCTGGAGAGAAAGTAGCAGGGTAGAGAAAGACAAATACAAAGAAATGGAACACTGGACCATGAAAATGAAGTACATTGTGGTGGTATTGTTTTAAATAAATTTTCCACCTCTAAAGCTATTTTGTAGGTTGAAGCCCAAACTCCTTCTGAAGTGAGGAATTCATGGATAGACAGACCAACCCTTTTGGCATATCTGTTGTACTTCCAGAGTTTGCCCCAGACACCAGACATTTTTTACTGGTTTGGGAAAATGACTGACATCATTTTCAAGTAATGGTATTTTCTTGAGAGTTGTTCTAGTGAATTTTATCACAAAGTGGAGGACTTTTTATTTTTAATTCAAGGAAGCCTGAACACATACCATAAATATAAAAATAACTGAAATATGTACCTCAGGTTACATCTGATTAGTAAAACAGGCTCTAAGAACTTGTGCGTTCATTTAAATGAGAACCTGGTGAATAACTACTTTGAGAGAGAGAAAAAAAGTATCTGTTATAAAACTGGATGCAAAATACTCATTTTGTGGCCACATTATAGTTTTATAGACACACTAAGACTTAAAAAAAAAAAAAAAAAGAAACAAAAAACAAACAAACATTCAAGGAGGTAACCTGCTAAGAGTCAAATTCAAGTAAACAAGTACAGCCGGCTCACTGTAATTTGTCCATCAAGCTCAAGGTAAAACTAAACTCAAGATTAACATTAGGCTGTCATGCAACAGCCTGTTTTTACAGGGCAGAGAAGTCGAAACTGGGGCTGGATATAGCCAGCAGCATTGATGTAAATACTATAATGGGACAGAGATTGCTTTATGCCTAGACAGTTAAAATAAAAAGGCTTTCACCTCTGCTTTGAAAATATGCTATCCTGCTCTTTACAGTTTAAGAGTTTGCAAGATCAAACTGTTCTCTGTCCCCTTTCCTCTCTCTCATCAATGCAGGCAATTCCAGGATTACTACAAGCCATCAGAAATCAACAGAGGAACAAAGAAGCACATCTTCCCTAATCCCACCCCGCAACAGGCCCCACATTTCCCTGGTGGAGGTGGGGGAAATTATACATACAGAAGAAACCTGGTGAAGAAGAAAGGTTCCAGGAAGAACCTGGAGTGGGACAATGTGTGGTGGGATTGATGCATATTGTGTAGCTCCTCCTAAAGCAGAGCAAGATTCCATTAATATTGCCATGTTATATTCACATCAAAATCATTCCAGTGAGAAAGATGCTGGCACTTAGCTCAAAGAATGAGATGAAGAACTGACACAGAGTCCAGAAAATTCACAATAGGCTGAGACACTAGCCCTGGCCATGGCCCCCTGCAAAAGCTCTACAAACCTTGCCAGTCTCTCTCAAGGAGGTACGCAGACATGGCCTCCATCAGCAGGAACTGATTTTCTGCCATGCAAAGGAGGTCCCCACAGAGAAGGTAAGAACAAGCTGCAAGCACAGACCTTTACAGATTTACTGGTTGTTTTCTGTACAGGGCTTCTAGAAAACAAAATACTAGAGGAGGATATAAGGATCTCCTTTTCACCAAGATAAAGATCCTGCGGATCCTGAGGTCCAGGACAGAAAATATGCCATCTGGGGTCAATTGCAAGGAAAACTTTTGATATTCACTAACTACTGTAAGTGGTACAGGTGATTTTCTGCCATTGGAAGCTGGAACTCTAATTTCCCCCTGGGAAAGAGAAAAAAGGTCCCAAGACAGAGAAATTTAAGGGCTGCATTTTTATGTATAGAAAAGTGCTTTTAGGCTGTTTTTGGATGCATAGGATTTTATTTCTTTTCCTTCCGAGACCTATCTTGTACTTGTTTTAAAAGACCTGTAGCTTTCAGTTGGAAGGGACACATTCAAATTTATAAGAATTCTTAAAAATAAACTTGGCAAAGACCTGTTTCTATGAAATATGGCATTCCCTGAATGGATGCTGCTGCCATATAAAGTTTTTATCAGCATATATCTGAAATAGATAACATAGTTCATTCATTTCATTGCTATTCCTAAGTAACATGATCATCTTAAATCTATGTTAAATAAAGCTTTTTAGGACACCTGCATTTTCACCCTTCCTCCTGCATAGTTTTGAGTAGAAATTTACTGTGGCTTCAAAATTGTCCCTTTTACAGAGGTCAAAAGGAGAATTTTTTTTCTACAAAGTTTAAAGGAAAAAAAAAAAAAAATCACACAATTTTTCAAGTCACAGATTATTCAGAGACTACTCAGTTTATAAATCTACCATTCCTTTAATGCCTTCAAAGCATAAATACATGACAGTACTACATATTTGTTTTTAAAGTTAGGTGGTGTTTAGATCTTGACATTACAGGCAGAAGAACAGTATTTAATTTGGGTAAATGTCATGTTAATTTCTGTATACATAAAAATGTGTTTGGGGGTTGTTTTTATTAAAAGATGGGATACTGTTTTCACTTAAACCTTGAAAATGAAGGATTTTTCTTTTGTTGCATAACTATGCAAGTTACATAAATTCCAACACTTCAATTATATACCTTATTAAAATAGGTCCACTTGAAAGAGATTTTTTAAAAAATGGTTTAAGATGCAACTAATAAGTAATTTAGGGCTTAATTTTTCAATTAATATTTGAGGGTAATAAATGAATTTATTTAACACTACTTTGGAATTAATTTTTTTTTACCAAACTACACAGCTCACTCCTCAATTTCTGCCCCTTCCCAACATCTAGCCTAGACCTAATTCCTTCAGTACTGACTTATTAGAAATTGTGCAAACTCATGTGTAAAAGAAGAAAAGAACATACCAACTTTCTAAAGCAGCAGCTGTATATAGTGTCATGCATTTTTACAAAACATTTATTTGCTGAAATAGAAATGCATATTGCATTCCATCTTTAACTGTTTTATCTGAAACATTTACCAGAAGACTGCAAAATACTAATGATGCATAAACGGCATATTATATTAGTAGAGAATATGGAAAGCATGCAGTGTAAGTTGTTTAAAAGCAACCCTGTGAGCACAAGACAACTTACTCTGCGTCATCAGACACAGCAGTTCTGGGGCCGAATCTACAAGACCAAATATAAAATTAGATGGTTGGTAAAAACATGATGTATCAATTGTAATTAGAACCAAAGCAATTTCTTTTGGTCCCCAACCTCTCTATTAGTAAAGAAGGCTGAAAAAAACCCATGTTTTTCAGGTTATATAAATCACATTTAATGATACTATGGAGAACAGTAAAAAAACAAAACTTTAACCATATATAATTTATAATGTAAACTATGGAGAAGAGTAAAAATCCTTTCTCCCCCCAACACAAAACTTAACCTGAAATTGTGCATAGGAAGTAACTGCCAATAGAAAATAGGCAAATGAGATTTATATTAATTAGATTCACCATGATATTAGGTGACCAAGTATATGATTCATCTTGACAAACGAGACCCAAACAAACCCAAGAGTAACATTCCATAATACAGTGTTCAGGATCACCAATACTGACAGCAGGTAACAAGTATTAAAAGTGAACAGACCAGGAGACTTCCACTCTTTTATAACAAAATAGGTCATCCTAGTGTATGAGAGAGCACTTTTCACGAAAATGAATACTTCTGCAACTGATACATTTGGATTGTGGGATTTATCATAAAAGAACATTCAAAACCGTCAGAATCCTTAGCAGTTTCAGCTTCTATTCATGAAAAAGCAAGAGCTACATCTCTAAAGATGTCAGACATTCCAGTATCTTGCTTTTTTTTTTTTTGGAACTCAAGAGTAGCTCAGCCACTGTTTTCTTAATTCAATTTCACATTTTATATTTTCTGTGGTTAAACATTTTCTTCCTTTAGCACTAGAAAAGAAATCGGTGCATCACTTGTAACTATTTCATTTGTTTCCAAGGTATACATATTGACATACAGTGTTTGCAATCCACACTAAAAGAAGCCAGGTAATTGCAAAACCTAAACTGCAAAACCAAAACATTATATTGGACATAGCGGCACTGAATAACCTGCAATTCACATGGTAAAGAGCTCACATTTGTAGATGTTCATCTTTGAATGAGAATGCTTCTTGGTTGTTTTTCTTGAGACCCTCCTGAAATTGTGAGGTTTGACTTGGATATACCCGAGTAAGAATACAGTCGGTCGTAGTTGTATCACTTTGTCCTGTATTAGGAAGGTTGTGTTTTTCTCGTTCTTCTATGAGTTGACATTGCATTGAAGATCTTTGAGGATTGTTAGCACAGACTTGTGGACATTTTTCAGGTTCGAATGAGCCAGCAGTGGTGCTAAGTAATTTAAATTTTAGTTTATAATTACAAAACATTGTACATACCTACAGTCATATGCACCAGTGAACTTGGTAATGGACTAGAACAGGAGTGGGCAATTATTTCAGTGGGAGGGTCGCTTAACAACTTTTTGTGAGCAGTTGAGAGCCACAAGGGTAGCCCTGCCCCTTGACAGAAGCCCCAACCCCGATCACCATCTTGGGACTGGAAGTGTTACCCCTAACGCCTAAACTTTGCCACCTGAAGTCCCCCCTTGCCCCTGGGAGTATTCCTTTTGGGAGGGGGGTTGCCATCCTGGAAGCAGAAAAAACCAAAATCATATACTAAAAATCAAACATCTACTATAACACATTTTAATTTTATTTCAAAAAATATTTGTGTCCCAATTTCCCTGTGTTTGCATAGTGTATATAGAGGTAATTGCATAATAGCTCAAAAAGTCTTACTATTGTATATTGTGCATGGGGGGGTGTCTTTGCGTGTGTGTGATTTGTGGGGGTGGTGGAAGAATTTGTGAAGGGGTGTGGATGAGTGTGAGGTTTTGAGGGGAGTTTGTGAAGGGGGTGGGAGTGTTTGTGAAGGGGTGTGGATGAGTGTGGGGTTTTGAGGGGAGTTTGTGCAGGGGCATGGGACAGTTTGTGAAGGGTGTGGATGAGTGTGGGGTTTTGAGGGGAGTTTGTAAAGGGGTGTGGGGGATGTGGCTGTGGGTGTGTGTGGAGGGTGTGGGGTTTGTGGTGGGGTCTTTGCGAGGGCGTGAATGTGGGGCTTGCGGGGAGGGTAGGTATGAGGGTGTGT
>NW_017729033.1:62640719-62662862 GCF_001723915.1 Gavialis gangeticus | reverse complement strand
CTTTCCCTGCCTGCTTCCCCAGGACAGACAGTGCCAGCAGCCACAAGTAAGAAGGGCAATGAGTAAGGATCTGGGGTGCTCAGGAGTGGGGGGCGAGGGTAGGTATGAGGGTGTGTATGGGTAGGTGTGGGCCCCCCATCACATGCCCCTCCCCATGCACACAGTCCTTGTTGCTGGCGGGAGCAACAGGCCCTCGGAGCACTCCTGGCCTGCGACAGGCACAGCTCCTTGGCAGCACATGGCTCTGGCTGAATCCTGGAAGCTGCATGTGGTGGCACCAAGCTGGCCTGGCTGGCTGGCACACACCTTTAAGCCAGACCAGGTTGGCTCTGTGCCAGCACATGGAGCTCCCACTACTGCAGGTGGTGTATTCCATGGTGGTGGGGGCCATACCCACTCCCAGCCTGCTTCCTGCCAGCTTTCAGAGAGGAAGCCGCAGGCTTATAATAATTGTTTTTCAGAGGGGCCCTGTGGGCCAGACAGAATGGCCCACAGGCTGTATTTTGCATGTGTCGGACTAGAAAGTAACAAGTAGGTACACATCTGCAAACTAAGGAGTTAAGGGCATAAACAATTCAATTTAGATATTTAATTGTTTCTTTTTCAGTTCTTCTGCTCTAGCCAGAAGATGTAATCTATTTTAGCTTCAGTTCTTCTGGTCTCAAACCACTACACAGTCCCACTGCAAACAGCAGGGGCAGATCTAGGATTTTGTAAAGCAAGATGAAGCATGCTACCCCTCAGACTATGGTAGAGAATGAGGGTGAGGTGCAAGTGGAGCCTTGGGGCCAGAGGGGGACCCTGGGTGTGGAGGGCAAGGCAAGGAGCAGGTGCAGGAAAGGGCTGCTAATCCTTCATGTACCTGCTCCCTGCCCAGCTCCCAGCATCTCCTCCCAGCCCTGGGGCTCCAGTTGCATGGAAGGACTGCATAGTGTGCTGCGTTTGGCACACCAGTGCAGCCACCCCACTCGCCCCCCTCCTGGCAACAAACTTTTCTTCTCCTAACAAAGTTTGCAGTACATGGGGACAGAACTTGGGAAATGGGATCCATCTACTGATGCAGTGATTTTTTTCTTCTCTTGTATACTTATCCTTCCTTTTTCATGTGCAAGCTCTACTTTTTTTACCACTGCCCAGGAGCTGAACTGCAAATCCCTTCAAAATTCAGTTTTGGGTCACACTTGATTAGGCAGCAGAAAAAAAACTACCGTCCAGTCTCCATCCTTTCTATATAGACTTGCCCATCTGGAGCCACTTCTCCAAACTTGATTAGGCTTCAATCCCGATTACAGGAGAGCCAACCCTAGAACCTCTTCTCTTTGGTACCTGATACCAAGCCATCTCATTTATTATCTATCCTTCCCTAATCAGTGGGCACAGTAATCTCTTTCCCAATTCCCTAGCACCTAAAAAAACTTTCCCAAAATGGGCTTAAGTAATTAATTGTAATTTAACTGGAGACAACTATTACTGAACCCCCTAACTCTACCCACAGCCTTTCCAACTCCCCCCCCACCTCACTTGTCCACCTGGTTTTTAAAATCCTTGCCTGTACCTCTAGTTTCTCTACCAAAAAGGCCATCACTAAAACGGCTACTACAGAGCCTCCTGACTCCTTGCCCAGCAAGCTTGGAACCAGGATAGGAACAGAAAAAACTAGTAGTCCCTTTTAGAGAGAGAAACTACTGCATGGGGTAGGTTAGACAAGCAGTGTACTGGACCGGTAACAAGCCAGGGATGTGCAACCCGTATGTAGTTAACTAAGGATGGTGCTGTTTGACTTTACGGAAGAGGGCAAAAGTTTGGAAGCTAAGGGGAGCAAGGGGAGAGATACTCAGGGAATCCCTGGAAAGTTGTCTCCCCCCCAGGGGGAGATTGCACTGCTCTGAAATTCCAAAGATCCAGACAACTCCAGCATTACAGCAACAAGCACGGGAAAAATAACATTTGCTTCCAAGAGCCAGTCAAAACCCCAAGAAAATTCCAAAGCAGATAAACCAGCTAGCCCACCTGGAGTCAGGAGAGGTCTTGCCTTACCAGGGAGAGAGCTGAGGTTGAGAAATGCTTATTAATTATTATTTTTAATCTCTTAATTCCCCAGATTCTAGTGTTCCAGTTCCAAATGATGGCCATCATTAGACTGTTATTTCCAAACAATTTATACCAGGGCCATCCAACTCCTAGGCAGCCAGGGGCTTAACACTGTGCTGGCACACCAATAAAAGCTACAGCCTGCCACACCCCGCGCACTGCACAACAGCTCCCCTGCACACTATGTGGGCTCCCCTGCCCCCTAAATACTGCATGCGTGCCCTGCTGCACTGCACTGTGCAAGCAAACTGGGCCACAGGCTCTGCCAGCACCAAGGGTTTCACTGCGCTGTACAGCTTCGGAGGAAGAAACTTGAGGAAGGGAAGTGCAGCCCAGAGACCTCAGCTACCGTTGCACCTGTAGTGATGGGAGGGGGGGGGAGAAGGAGGGGAAGGAAGAACCTGGAGGAACCACTAGTTAACACCTTGTGGGCTGCATGCAGCCTAAAGGCCACCAGTTGGACAGCCCTGACCTATACTACACTCCTAGATTACAACAATCACCACACTGGACCTGACAGACAGTTCCAGTTGCTTTCAAGGAAAATTCAAGGACACTGGGTAAGTATAAGAACAGTCAACCTATAAGGTAAGTTTTCAGGCAAAGGGAGCTAACCTAAAAGGCTTTCAGTTCTTTCCATTTCTTTTCTTTTTCTAATAAATCCTATCTAATGAACCTGGGGAAATCATATGATAAACATGTGTCAGCCAACTGTGAGACCTACCTCCAACGTGCAAGTACAAGGAGGAAAGAAACTAGCAGTAGAGAATGGACTTACTTACCTCTTCACTTTCTTTTCAGTCTTTACAGTTTCCTTAGTTGTGCCCTGGCTATTCTGTTGCTTTGAAAATGGAACTGGAAGGAACTGGTTAGCACTCGGTCCAGTATGCTTTAGAAAAGCCCCTGTTCTTCTGGCCATCATGTCATCTTTCTCGGGGTCTGGAAATTTCACTTTGTGTTCTGTTCCACCACTAATAGGATCATGATATTTCAGCTTCACATGGCTCTCTTCTCTTGTTACAGTACAGCCCATAGAGACAGGTGAAAGTGTTCCATGACAATGTTCAGTTGTGTAATTCAAGGGCAAACTGCTGCTGAGGCAATTTTGGGCACTATTATTTAGAAAACAATTAAAAAATGATGGAAAACTAACATCTGTAGCAGCAGCAGAACAGGAACTGCGTACAAGAGGCTTCTATGTTGAATAGCACAATACATGTTGTACTTTTAAGCAGGCAAGGGGTTATATTTTTATGCAGACTTTACTTGTATGCAAGTAATTACTCATTCAGAAGCCTGCATAAAATATGGAGGAAAGATATGGACTGCAAACCCACCCCCCCCCAGAGATGGAAGACCATGTTCATGCTAAATGGCAATTAGCAAGTCAAGATTCTTATGTATCATGAAAGAAACAAGCTGTTTCATGGTCATAAGATACACTCTGGTAAGTAATTTCATGAACTGAACACATGCTGCTTGAATATTAGAATGAGTAAAATGCATCTTTTAGGCTTTTTTTTTGTTTTTAAGTAAGGCGATGTTACAGAGTGACCCACTTAGCACTACACACAAAGCAGGCGCAAAGCTCACAGTTGCTGGCTTTCATTCTCTGACCTTTCTGCTTTCTGCAGAGTCTTCAAATCTTTCTTATGAGCTACCTCCTTTTGCTGCTGCAGCGAGTGATGACCCACTGATGTGGGAAGACTATGCAT
Source organism: Gavialis gangeticus (assembly GCF_001723915.1). Classification (NCBI taxonomy): domain Eukaryota; kingdom Metazoa; phylum Chordata; order Crocodylia; family Gavialidae; genus Gavialis; species Gavialis gangeticus. The sequence continues at coordinate 62,659,056 of NW_017729033.1, read as the reverse complement.
ATGAATTGGCCTAGAATGCCTCTGAAAAGCTCCCATCCTTCTAACCATCATATCATCTCTCTCAGTTTCTGGCAAACTCCCATCAAGCTCTTCCTCATTGCTTTCATGCCTTTCACTCAATCTGCATAGAGTTTGCTTCTGAGGGACGACACAAGCAGCTGAGACAGATGACGGGGTTCCGCTGCAATATTCATCTGTACCTGACTTTGCTACCTCACTAGTAAAAATGAGATTGAGAGTAGGGGGAAGAGGAACAATAAAAACATTATCAGATAAAATGAAACAGAAGAAAGAGGTAGAGAGAGAGATGCATTTTGTTTTGATATCTTTTTCCAAACATTTACAAATGTCTAAACATAGCTGAATAATTTGCTAATTATATCAACTAGCAACAGTTGCTATGACAACAGACTCAAGGGTTAGATAATCTAAAGGCAAAAATAAAGCAAAATGTAAGTTCTGGTCAATACTTCTGATTTATCAACATTATAAGTCTTTTCTAGTTTAATGCCAGAAACAAACAAACAAACAAAGGTCTGAGTATCAGTACAGCTTGATTTTTACTATGCATGCTTCAAAAGATTTCTGAAATGAAAATAATTTAACTGGCAGTCTTCAAGAGAAAAAGAAAAATAATCCGTATTGCCAGAAACCTAGGCGAGAGTTGCTCTATGACTTCAGATGCACAAGTACCATACTATGCAAAGCTCATGGAATGCAAGAAAACAGAAGATTGGCTAACAGCTAAGATACGCAGTGGAACTAGTGATTCAACTACTAATCAGAAATTCCAGTGTGAGTTTTCAAAATAAACTTGCACAACATTGCTATGCATGATCTTAACTCTCTTAGATACTATGAAGGCATCAGATAAATTCTGAACAAGATGATTTGCATAGATAGCTCTTAACTACATTCTGCAATGTACCCCATGCAAGTCAGCATCCTGTGATTAGAGGCTTCATCTCACACTCAGTAATCTGTTTCCTAAATAACACAAAATACCTGGGATCATTTTGTGGCCTAGATACTTCAGCAGTATGTCCAATGGACTTCTGGTTGCAGACTGTAGCTGATGGAGATGATTCAGTGCAAATCTCAGTTCTAGCACTTTCCCTCCCAGTTTCCTCTTCTGTTTCATCACTGGCTGCAGCTCTAGCAATGCTGAGCTTCTCCCATTTCTGTTGATCAATCTCAGTCACTGGCCCAAAGTGCACAAACCTCTGCTTAGGGCTAGAAGCCTTTTTGTAAGCTGTGGCTTTGCGGGTAGCAAAATCATCATGAACAGCTGTTTCTGCTGCAATTTTAGCTGATGATTCAGGATCAGGGGGACATACAAGGTCTTCTTTACTAGTCATCATCAGAAACAAAAGAATCAAAGGAAATTAGAAAGACAAACAAAAACCAAGACCACTGCAAACACTTCACCAACAAGACAAAGACTTACATTTTTAACTCAAGGAAGTACAGATATCTTACTGCATGTCAGGAGTACCAATGAGAAGGCAGGGTAGATATTCACTTTTATGGACTAACTAAATAAGACACTTGTATAGAGCACAAGCTTTCATGAACCCAAGTTCACTTCAGAAGCATCAATGTTATTCTACGTAGATTAAAGCAGTGCCTTGTCCAGTGAGAGTAGCTGGAAGGCAACAGGTACCATCACTCTTTCAAGAAAATTTTGGGAAGCATGTCGAAGTGCAGTTTATGATACACACACAGACACAGCTCTTCCAATGAACAAGCTATGGTTGCAGTTGGGTAACTATGTCCACCTAACTACTATATAGCGTAGAGCAGTGGCAGGCAATTATTTTGGGCAGAGGGCCACTTACCAAGTTTTGGCAAGCCATTGAGGGCCACATGACAGGCAGCCCAGGGCAGATTAATATAAATTTTCTAAAATTTTAGGGGCCCCGTGGGCCGGATAGAATGGTCTGGTGGGCCACATCTGGCCCCCGGGCCATATTTTGCCCACCCCTGGTGTAGAGTCACTATATAGTAGATGACCACATAATGGCTGCTTTGTATATGAAAACAGGGGCTGCTCTTCTCTTCAAAAAATCCATCCAAAAGCAGAGACATAATAAGCAGTTTCTGTACCCTGGGCAGCTACAGTGGCTGGGGCAGTGGATGTAGACTGGCAGCAATGGTGGCCCTCAATCTTGTATCTCCTCACACCTGCTCACCCGCCCCTTGTTACACTACTGCCCACATGTTACCCTGAAATACAGGGAACAAAAGCAAGGGATGGACTATAAACTTTGTCAAATTTTAGAGTAGAAACTAACATGGAGATTAAATTGAAACTGGGGTTATGAACACATGGTCATTTGTAGTACTAAAGGGGGTGTTCACACAGCTCAGCCCCATGGCTAGAGAGCTACAAAGTTTTTGCAAAGGTTCACTCTCCAGCCAGAGCATGATAGGGGTTACTTCTTTGCAGCCCCCCCACAAAGACAGCTGGAACATTTTTGTGGCAGATCCACTATTGTTGTGATGCTACAAATGGAATGAATGTCCGCATACTCACTTTTTGCTAGCACTAGGGTCTTAGTAGCACTACAAACATAGCATGTGTCCATACCGTCAGAATCCCAATCTTGCTGTAAAAGTATGAGTTCTCAGCTGAATCTAGAATATTGCTTACGCAGGCTTTCTTAGTTTCAATTTGGAAAAAGTTAAAATCTTGTGAATGGGATAGCAAGATACGAGAGAGGCAAGGACTTCTTAGTGTGATCTCTTTTATTGGACCAACTACACAGTTGGAATAAAGTTAGACAAGCTTTCAAATGTAAGGCATTCTTCCTCAGTTTGCTTAACTCTATCCCAACTACATATCTGGCCCAATAAAATACATCACCCTAAAGAAATCTTTGCCTCTCGCATAATTTCTAGACCATCATGGCTACAACATCACTCTTACACTGCCAAGATATGAGGCACATCATATTCAAACCTTGACCACAGCATACGTTTGAGGCTTGGATGTCTACTTTGAAGCATACCTCTAGTATTTGATAATCAGTAGTACAAGACTCTACTGTTATCTCTGCCACCAAAGAACAATTTGTTCGGTGGCCTAATTAGGACTGAAATCTCACAATAACTAGTTTAATCTATGAAAAAAATGTCTGCACAGGCAAGTACATTCCATTAGAAAATTGTGAGGTTCCTTTCTGCCCTACTTTCCCATGATCCTGCAGCCTGCTCCAAAGTAGGCAAGTGAGGCATTCATACCACTTGCTATTTGCATCTTGAATTGCCTGCATGTGTTAGAGCTTGTCTACATAAGGAAATTCCACAACAATTGCTCTTCTGCCCTATGCACATACTTAGTGTCTTTGGGCAGTTTATCTTAGCCTACTTCAGATCAACCTATTTCCGAACTACCAAAAAGGCATTTTCTTATTCTTCACTCTGATTGTTCACACAGGGACCTAACACAGCAGAACTACAGCTCTTTAAATGCACACTCTGGCTTATTTTCAACCATTTCCCTGTATAAACACACCTTTGGTTAAGTGCTTTCCCTAATTCTGCATATACACAACTGTTTTTGAATTTTCAACACTACCTGAAAACACAGGTTGAAACAATGGCATATTCAAGATAAGAGAGACTCAAATAAAATTAACATATTTTCCATGCTGCTATTCAACCCATAGAAAAGAACATACCTGGTCTCTCCTGACATTTTCAGTCTGTCCCATGTCTCCAAATCAGCTTGTGTTATAGAGGCTTTCATAAACACTGGAGACTCTTGCTGCTGAGAAAGGTTACTTTGAGTTTTCTGTTTAGTCAGGTCATCTCTCTGAATATCAGGCATTTTCACCTGCTCTTCTTCCTCTGACTCATTGTCCTTACATTGCAGGAATAGGTTCTCTTTACGTGTCACAATTTGCCTCGCTGGTGTCATATGTATCTGGTTTCCTCTAATTTTATGCACATTCCAAAACAGCAAGAGAAGCCATTTTGAGGAAGTAGACAATGATAAATGGAGTGTCAATAATGGAAGTTCAGAGCATAAAAACATTAATTGAAATGATGACTAAAGTAGACAGCTTATTTATTTTTTTAGGCAAACGTGGAATCAGTTGAATCTGGGACTGTTTCATCCAGGCTATCCTGTGGACACACTGCATGATTATAGCTTCTAGCTTTTCCCAGAAAATCCACAGTTACTACAAAGATATTTCATACAGTAATGAGATTTCCTTTATGCGGTTACAGTACCCAATTCTCATTTTATGTTTCTAAGCATGCCAGGGCTGATTTTTTTTTCTTTTAACTAGTACTAACATCTATAACCTTTGCAAGATTCCAAGTCTTTGTATCCAATGCTCTATGCTCTCCAGATATCCTTCCAAAATGTTACTTACATGTCGAACTAATCTCTATAAGTGGCAACAGACTGTATTGTTACTGACTAGAAGGCACATTTTATGTGACTGAAAACAACTTAAACTACTAGAGATTATTAACAGTGTGAACACCTTTGGTAGACATTTTCTTACTAGACTCTCCAACTACTACCTATAGTAATTCAAATTTAGGACTAAATACCAATATGGAAGTTGAGTATAAATATATGCAAATGAAAAGATGATAGTATACACACCGTACCTATGCATCTATATTGGCTTCACAGTGTACGATGAAATAAAACAGATATGCATATGTTCTACAGAAGATGACTGTCTAACAGAAACTGGTATAGCATGCTTAGCTTTTTTTAAAACAGCGTATGTAGAATTAGAATATGTGGAGAATTATTAGGTTTGAGCCAGTCAGGCTATTTTCTGTCTATCCATTCCTAAAATAATGTTAAATGTTTTCTATTCTAATATTATCAAAGCCTAAGTCAGTCAGTCTGTCTGTCTGCCTGTCCATAACACTTTATTTGCACTCTGATTGGCTGATGGAAACAGCCAATCAAAGTGCTCCAAGCGTGGGGGAGTGCCACCATGATTCCGAAGCTGCACTGAGGAGCAGACAGAGGTTGGGGGAGTCAGTGGGCAACTGGCTAGTTTGTTATATGGGCTCAACCTTACTTGGTTCAGAGGGTGCAGCACAAACTTAACCAGTGGCAGAATTGGGACCTTCCCCACCCCCCACAGAGTATTAAAAAAGGCGGCAAGATAAAAAAAATCACATATAATAAAAATGGCCTTAAGACATATAAATTCTGAATTTACTTATCACTATTTATATTGTCCTTTGGTAGATTTCTCTTGGCTCTGACAATGAAAGTGAGTTATTTATTTCCTTTTGTTTATATTTAGTTCCTACCTAATTTCATTTTCTGGTTCTCATATACTGTAGATAGCAAACACAGAAGAGGTTTTTGGTTTTCTGTTGTTTCTTAATATACATTACACTTGTGTTGATTTTATTGATGCTTATTTCCCTGCCCCATTATTGAAGTTATGGGCCAAATTTGTCACAGTTAACAAGCAATTTCAAATAGGATTAATTGCTACAATAGAGAGAAGGTAGTATGTGCACACCTTGCATATTCCTGTTTTTCCTTCTGAGATGACTTTTTAACATCTTCCAGTTTACCTTTATCTTTATTTGTATAGGGTCCATATAAAAACTGATTAAAGGGCACTGTAAGCTTGGGCTGATTCATTCTTGCTCTCCGAGCAGCAAAGTCATCTTTTTCTAGGTCAGGAAGTCTGCACACCATTTCATCTTCTGATCCAGAATCCTTCCCTTGTATCATGAAGGGGTTTTCTTTGCGAAGGATGATGTCTGGGGTAGTTTCACTATCTTCGCATGTTGGTTTTTGACTAGTACAGAGCAAAGTTAAATGGAGTTCCAGATATAAATGGGGAAAGGAAAAAGTGCCACCACATCTCCAGGCTGTAAGTGATGTTAGTCAAAATGTGCTCCAGGCTGCTGTTAGTTTATATAAGGCCAATCTTTATTTATTTAGGGCATAATCCTGCAAGCCCTCCATGAGAGGGACTCTCCTTGAAGTCAACTGGAGTTCCAGAAAAATGGACAGGTAGCAAGACTGGGACTTTATTTAATTTAGCTATGATCAGAAAAGCAGAAAACACAGGCTTCAAGGTATACAATCAGCCATCTGTAAGCGGTAACATTGAAATATTATTTTCAGGCACTTTAGATGAAACAAAGGCATTAGCACAAAACTACCAAGCTGGTTTCTTATCAAATACTGTAGGCCCTTCAGACACCTAAAATTAATCACTGTTCCCTCAGTGGTACTATCCATTGTCCTGCGCACTGGACAACCATTCAAGTTCCCTATTTTCCCCACTTCACCGTGGTTTTCCCAGATAAGCAAGAACCAGACAACCATTTGGGAAAATAGCCTAGAAATAAGATTATTCCTTTCTCACTGGGGCTAATTAATCTGGTGGTGTGCCACAGTTAAACATGTTACTTCTCAGGTAGCTTGTCCAGCTTTTGCTCAATTGTCTTGGCATGGCACTGCATTTTTCTGTGCAGATGTACCCTATATAAACAGCACTGAGACATGGCAGTATCTTTTAGTTGTTCCTGACCACCAAGGCCTTTGACCACCAAGGAAGAAAAGACCATCAGTGTGGGTGGATCCAGGATTTTGAAAAGGGGGCACAGATATATAACACAGCTCATTTTTGTCCAGTTAAAGAGATTTGACAAGCTTTGCTAATACCATAGGGGTCCAGCACTATATTATTCAGTTCAAAATCAAATCTCTAATTTGCTACATTTTATATATAAAATTTAAAAAAAATACAACTAAGCAAAAAACAGTCAAAAACATTTGTGTCATTAGTCCTGTAGTCATTCTAGTTGCATGGACATCTCTTCAGAGTCATAAAACAAAATCTAGCTGTCTTCAACATTTTGATAGTTCCTCCAATACTTCACTGTCAGTCATTTCTATACTTGAGTTAATAGGACCACATCTGAGTTAAGTTTTTTAGCCAGAGCTAAAAACAGTCTGTGGGGCTGAGAAATAGAAGAGAAACATTTCCAGGAATGGTTAACAGACAACAAAATTACAGAAGAAAGCATAATTTGAATAGCGGAACATTACAACCATTAAAAAGACCAGAGGGTTAACAAACCTGGTGGAATCAGCCATGAAGTCAATGACTCCCTCAGCACTGCCTGAACAGGAAGTTAGGGTGAAGCAGGAATCAAAGGGGGATGCATCTGCACCACTTTACCCAAACATGGATCTCTCTCTTACCATCACCATCAATACTATCTCTTGTGATAGCTGAACATTATGGCAATAAGGCTTTTGACAACTGGACACCAGAAATTTTATTTTAATTTTGTAACATATACAGTATTCTATTAAGAAAAGTAGTCCATACCACAGACAGACAGGCAAGGCAAAAATCACAGATCTCATTTCTTATCTAACCCAAAATTTTACTGTTACTATTAATTTTTAAGAAAATTAGGGGAAAAAGATGGTTATTCAACCTGTCAATATAGTAATTAGTGTTCTTTTATGTAATGCACAATGTAAATCAGAAAAAATGGTAACATAAAATGCTCAGGCATAAAGAAAACTATCAGAACAGCTAACCGGTACATGCATTTCTCCTCTAATTTAAAATCACTAAAGTTAAAAATTTTCATAGTAATTTTTAAACGTTTTACAAGTCTTCTGTTGTCTTGGGAAGTCTGCTGCTTGCCCAGAGCCCAGATCCGAGATGTCATGGAGGGATTACCAAGACTCATCCAGCCCTTTGATTACTACCCCATGCTGCTCATCCATGTGGACAGCAATGATACTGCCAGGGGATACCCTGAGTGGATCAAAAGTGACTACAGGGCTCTGGGTGCAAGGGTGAAGGGGTCTGGGGCTCAGGTCATGTTCTCTTTGATCCTTCTAGGCAAGGGATGGGGCCAGGCAGGCATGAACAGGTGCATCCTGCGAATCAATACCTGGCTGCGCAGGTGGTGTTTCCAGCAGGGATATGGGCTTCTTCAACCATGGGATGTTGTTTCAAGAAGGATTTCTAGGAAGAGATGGGATCCAACTGACGAAGAGAGGAAACAGCATCTTTGCAGACAGGCTCGCTAACCTAGTGAGGAGAGCTTTAAAACTAGGTTCACTGAGGGATAGAGACCAAAGCCCTGAGGTAAATGGGAAAGTGGGAAACCTAGAGGAAGAGTGAGTAGGACAGGGCAACAGGGGAGGTGTTCTCATACTTCCAGAAAAATCAGGGCAATCAACTAGCTACCTCAGGTGCCTGTACACAAATGCATGGAGCCTGGGAAACAAGCAGGAAGAACTGCAAGTCCTTGCACAGTCACAACACTGTGACACGACTGGAATAACAGAGACTTGGTGGGATAGTTTGCATAACTGGAGCACTGTCATGGATGAGTTCAAACTGTCCAGGAAGAACAGGAAGGGAGGAAGAGGTGGAGGAGTTGCATTTTATGTAAAAGAGCCATATGATTGCGCTGAGCTCCAGTATGAAGCGGTAGATAGGCCTGTTGCAAGTCTCTGAGTTAAGGTTAGAGGGGAGAGCAACAAGAGTGATATTGTGGTGGATGTCTCCCATAGACCACCAGACCAGGAGGAAGAGGTAGATGAGGCTTTCTGCAAACAGCTAGTGGAAATTTCCCAATCACAAGCCCTGGTTCTCATAGGAGACTTCAATCACCTTGACATCTGCTGAGAGGGTAATACAGCAGGGTAACAGGCAATCTAGGAAGTTTCTGGAGAGTGTTGTGGACAACTTCCTGGTGCAAGTGGTGGAGTGGCCAACTAGGGGCCATGCTTTACTTGACCTACTGCTTACAAACAGAGTAGAATTGGTGGGGGGGACGTAGTAGTGGATGGCAACTTGGGCAGCAGTGACCATGAGATGATTGAGTTCAGGATCCTGAGAAAAGCCCCAGCAGACTAAGGACCTGGAAAAACAGACTTCAACTTGCTGAGGGAACTCAAGGGCAAGATCCCTTGAAAAGCCAGTCTGAAGGGGGAGAGGAGTCCAGGAGAACTGGCTGTACTTTAAAGTACGGGCTGGATGAATGGACTGTAAGGTGGACAGCAAACTGGATAGAGCGTTGGGTTCAGAGGGTAGCTATCTATGGCTCGATGTCTAGTTGGCAACCATTATCAAGTGGAGCGTCCCAGGGTCAGTCCCGGGGCCAGTTTTGTTCAATATCTTTATCAATGACTTGAAAGATGGCATACGACACCAAGCTGGGGGGACTAGTAGATACACTGGAGGGTAGAGCTAGGATTCAGAGTGACCTAGACAAATTGGAAGATTGGCTAAAAGAAATCTCATGAGGTACAACAAGGACAAGTGCAAAGTCCTGCATTTAGGACAGAACAATCCCATGCACCAGTACAGGCTGGGGGCTGGATGGCTGGGCAGCAGCTCTGCAGATAAGGACCTGGGGGTTACAGTGGACAATAAGCTGAATATGAGCCAACAGTGTGCTCTTGTTGCAAAGAAGGTTAATGGCATACTGGGCTGCATCAGTAGGATTGCAGCCAGCAGGTCAAGGGAAGTGATTATTCCCCTCTATTCAGCACTGGTGAGGCCACATCTGGAGTATCGTGTATCAGTTTCGAGCCCCCCCACTACAGAAAGGATGTGGACAAATTGGAGAGAGTCCAGCAGAGGGCAATAAAAATGATGAGGGGGCTGGGGCACATGACTTATGAGGATAAGCTGAGGGAACTGAGCTTATTTAGTCTAGAGAAGAGGCTACTGAAAGGGGGTTTAATAGCAGCCCTCACCTACTTGAAGGGAGGTTTGAAAGAGGATTGAGCTAGACTGTTCTTAGTGGTGGCAGATGACAGAGCAAGGAGCAATCGTCTCAAGTTGCAGCAAGGGAAGTTTAGGTTACATATTATGAAGAATTTTCTCACTAGGAGAACAGTAAAACCCTGGACCAGTTACCCAGAGAGGTGGTGGGATCTCCATCCTTGAAGGTTTTCAAGACCCAGCTAAACAAAGCTTTTGCTGGGGTGATCTAGTTGGGGATGGTCCTGCTTTGAGCAGGAGGTTGGCCTAGATGACCTCATGAGGTCCCTTCCAAACCTAATTTTCTATGATTCCATGATGATAAGCTTGCAAGACACTCTTCACTGCCTACTATCCATGGTCCCAGCCACCCTTGCAGCAAAACTTCTGAGTCCTGAACTAGATTTTTTAAACAGTTTCAGAAGAAAGTTTTTGGTAGGCCAGACAGCAGCACTGAAAAACCAACTGGGCATGCATCTGAGCACAGTAAAATAGTTAAAAATTGCCTCTTCCCCTGAGACACTACTGGGTGTTTGAGCCTCTTGCAGTTGTTTCTCTGTTTATTTGGTGTTTTTGAGTAGAGACAGCTCCAACAGTTGTATCGGTATCAAAGGAAGAGATTCAACTGTTATATTCACATGAGCCTATGCTCACACTCAGATTCATTCAGGGTCAAAGTTGGGGTTTGTATCACTAGAACAGTAGCTCTGCCTCCCTTTTTCAAGTGCATTTGTCCATCCCTGCAGATGTTCCCAAGTTAGTCTATGTAAAAACAAAGCAAAACAAAGCCTCAAAGGTAGCCACATCACCAATATCTCTGAAGGCTAGAGCTGGAGTTTCCATCTGAGCTATAGAAAATTTTAGCAGTCCAGCTTCTATGTTTACTAGAACATCAGTGACAACTGGAACTGCAGCTGTAGACAGCTATATGTTTTGTGCTTTGTACTGCTTCATGTTTCTAACCTCTCTAGCAGTAGTCAGATCCATCAGTTTCCCACTGATTTAGAGTCTTGCCTAGTGTGAGCAGTGAACAAGATCTACAGATTCTTGCCTACAGTCAATAATTTAAAATGGCAGGAAGAGATTGTTTTCCGGCTTACAAGTGTCATAATAATGCTGTTTATAAACAAGTCAGTAATGTGGGGCAGGCCTCTGAGGTCATATTTAGGTTGGAAGTCCTCACACACTTACAGAACTGTGATGTGATTGGAATAATAGAGACTTGGTGGGACAGGTAGCATGACTGGAGCACTTCTCATGGATGGGCATAAACTGTTCAGGAAGGACAGGCTGGGGGAGAAGAGGAGGAGGTGGTCTTTATGTAAAAGAGCTGAATGATTGCTCAGAGGTACAGTATGAAAGTGGAGACAGGCCCATTGAAAAGTTTCCGGGTTCAGGTCAGAGGGAGGTTAGGCAAGAAGGAAGATGCCACGGTGGGTGTCTGCTATAGACCATCAGACCAGGAGGATGGGGTGGACGAGGCTTTCTGTCAGCAGCTAGTAGAAGTATCCTGATCACAGGCTCTGGTTTTCATGGGAGACTTCAACCACCCTGACATCTGCTGGGAGGGAAATACAGCAGTGCACAGGCAACCTAGGAAGTTTTTGGGGAGTAGTGGAGACAATTTCCTGGTGGCAAGTGTTAGAGCGGCCAACTAGGGGCTGCTCAACTTGATCTACTGCTCACAAACAGGGAAGAATTGGTGGTGAATGTAGAAGTGGATAGCAACTTGGGCAGCAGCGACCATGAGATGATTTGAGTTTGGGATTCTGAGGAAAGGAAGGAAGGAGAGCAGCAGACTAAGGACCCCCGGACTTCAGAAAAGCAAACTAACTCACTCAGGGAACTGATGCCCAGGATCTCTCCTGGGAGGCCAGTCTGAGAGAGGGAAAGGAGTCCAGTAGAGCTGGTTGTACTTTAAAGAAACCTTACTGAAGGCACAGAAATGAATCATCCTGACATGCAGAAAGGCTAGTAAGCATGGCAGAAAACCATTTGGGCTTAGCAGGGAGCTCTTCAATGAGCTAAAACACAAAAAGGAAGCTTAGAAGAGGTAGAAATTTGGACAAACTGCTAGGGAAGAGTATAAGAGTACTGCTCGAGCATGCAGGGATGGTAAAAGGAAGATCAAAGCACAACTGGAGTTGCAGCTAGCAAGGGATGTGAAGGGTAACAAGAAAGGCTTCTACAAGTATGTCTGCAACACGAGGAAGATCAGGGAAAAGTGTGGTTCCCTTACTGAATGTAGGAAGGCAACCTGGTGACACGATGCAGGAAACACTGAAGTACTTAATGTGCTTTTTACCTCAGTCCACAGAGGCAAGGTCAGCTCTCAGACTACTGCACCTGGCAACACAATGGGGGGGGCAGGGGGTGGTTAGCAGCCAACAGGTGCAAAAGAACAGGTTATGGACTATTTAGAAAAGCTGGATGTGTACAAGTCTATGGGGTCAGGCACAATGCACCTGAGGGTGCTGAGGAAATTGGCTGATGTGATTGCAGAGCCACTGGCTGTTATCTTTGATAACTTGTGGCAATCAGGTGAAGTCCCAGACAATTGGGAAAGGGCAAATACAGTGACCATCTCTAAGAAAATGAAGAAGGAAGATCCAGGGAACTACAGACCAGACCAGTCAGCCTCACTTCAGTCCCTGGAAAAAATGGAGCAAATCCTCAAGGAACCCATTTCTAAACACTTGGAGGAGGAGAAGAAAGTGATTTGCATGGATTCATTGCAACAGGTTACCCAGAGAGGTTGTGGAATCTCCATCCTTAGAGGTTGGACCTGGATAGACAAAGCCTTGGCTGGGCTGATACAGTTGTGGATGGTCCTGTTTTGAGCAGAGGGTTGGATTAGATGACCTCCTGAGGTCACTTCCAACCCTAATTTTCTATGAATCTATTAATTTTGTCCTAAACAGGTCTACTAATTCTCTCAATTCTAATTTACTATGATTACCAACAGTGCACTATGTCCAAGTCCAACTCAGCTTTTGTAATTTGTGTCATTGTAAGGGAAAGTTATCAGCCAAGATTGAGTCCTTCATTGAGAAATCTTCACTTTTCCCTTAATTATTTTATAAAAATTCTCTTGTTTCTCAGAGGGATATGCTTATATATTAGTATATTTCTTTAAAGATTGACAGACTATAGAAGAAAACACCATGTGCAGGGCAGTATCAGACAAGTACTAAGAAAGAGATATCACTTTGAAGAGACAAATTCTTATTCTATACTTCTCTTCTGACTTTACAAGGAAAAAGCAGAGCTGGAAAATACTGGTCCAAATTAGGGGTGAGGATGAGCATTTGAAGGGGGATTAAGTGCAATTAACATCACCCATATTGCTTCAGACTCTTCTGCTATCACACTATATTACAAGCTAGTAATTCTGAAATCATTTTAGAATTCTGACATAACTGACACTTTTGGTTAATCGCATCATGCTAAAAGTCCCTTTAAAATGCTCATCTCTTTTTTAAAAAATTCATACAGTTAATGTTATGTTACCTGTAAATACACTATAAACCCTGTACTTCTAAGTAATTATTCAGCTGGTTGAAATCACCTATTAGGTTCGTGTCTTAATGGTACCACTTAAGCTTAACAAAAACAATTTTTCTGATTTTGAGCAGGCTCTCCTTGATAAGTGAGAACTATGGAGTTATGGCCTCCAGAGATTTAAAAGGCCATGGCAAACTAGACTAATTATGGGATCACCCATAATTTTAATGAAGGTCATTGACCAAGCGATCACTTTCCAATCAGCATTTAGTTTAATTTTATATAAAAGCAGCATATGGTATTTAGATTTGAAACGGAGAGAGTAAGCATTTTGTTCTTTTTATGAATCACTCTCAGGCCCCTGGCAGCCATTACACTCAAGATGCGATTAACCAGGTAACCATGTCTTAAGTAGTAACCCAGCCACATGTTCATGCAGTTAATGGTGTGATAAAACAAGGAATAAACCACAAAGTTATTACACAAAATATATGTAATAACTTTGTGGCTGGTTCCCAAAGCACCTTAAATTGAACATGTGGCCAGCACCAATCAGCTAATTTGGGCTGCCAGTCTTAGGAACACACCAGAGCCTTGAAGGGCTCCAATGCATTCTGCTGATCAGGGCTCCCGGTTTTGGGAGCGCACTTAAGTCCTTCAAGAGTTGGGGGCAGGCCTGTGGTTGGGAATGCCAGTCAGCTGACCAATGCTCCTAAATATAAAAGAATTCCACTAATACCTTTCTATCAGACACAGCTTGGCCCCCCTCCCATTCTTCACCACTAGTCAGGATGCCTTAAAAAAAATCAGGTCCCTGATCTGAAGATCTAACACTGTAAAAAAAGGGAGGACCCATCTTCAAAAAAGGGAGGAAGGAGGACCTGGGAAACTATAGGCCAGTTAGTCTTACCTTGATCCTGGGTAAGCTTTTTGAGAGAATTAATCTGGCGCATATCCACAAGGGGCCAGCGGGGGAGATTATGCTTAGGGGCAACCAACACGGGTTCATTAGAGGCAGGTCCTGTCAGACCAACCAGGAGTGACTAGAAATAATGGTCATAAGCTGGCAGAGGGTAAATTCAAATTAGACATCAGGAGGCGCTACTTCACTGTCAGGGCGGCTAGTATCTGGAACCAACTTCCAAGAGAAGTGGTGCTGGCTCCTACCCTGGGGGTCTTTAACACAAGGCTTCACAGTCACCTTGCTGGGGTCATTTGACCCCAGTACTCTTTCCCGGCATGGCAGGGGGTCGGACTTGATGATCTGCTCAGGTCCCTTCTGACCCTACAAACTATGAAACTATAAAAAGACAGATACATAAGAGTACAAGATGCAAGTGAAGTGGCTAAGGTGATAGATCACATCTTGATATAATTTATAATTATCTTATGTCCTAGACTGTATGGAAACCCTGAACAAGTAACACACAAGCATGTGCTTAAGTGACCACTGGACTGGGGCTGCAAAATTCTTCAGCCTTGCAGTAACTGACTTTTACACCCAACAGTTAAATTGGGTCTTCTGGGGATCTGAATATCAAAAAAGGTGCTGGGCCACCAGACTGGCACTGGCAAAAACAGAACACTGACAGCTGTGGGAGAACAGCACCGACTGGCACAATGGTGCAGCAGTGGGGAAATGAGACAAAGTCAGAATAAGCAAGTTAAGGAAGTCAAGTTACACAGAGCCATGATTGTCAGGAGAAGCAGCTAGAACTTATTGTGGAAGAGGAACGGGAGCCAATTAAGGGATTTAAAAGTGAGATAACAGATAACCAGTGGGCAAGAATGTGACAAAAATGTGATTCCCCTCACCTGTAGCCCTAGGTCTCTTCCCCTCTATAGCTGTCTAGTTCCCTTCCCTGTTTCCTTTGTCTCATTCATGTATGTAGCAACTCAATTCCCCCTAGAGACATCAAACACTTCCCCTGCCTCACCAGGCCCAAAAGTCTTTTTGCTCAATCTCAGGGGCCAAGCTGCTAGACAGGCTGAGCTTCTCCTGTTTGGCTTGGCTCTTGACCTCAGCTGTTGAGCTGAGGCAAAGCATCATTAGTTCCTCTGAGAACCCTCTGCTTCCACCTGCAGAAGTTGCATCTGGTTGGCAAATCAAGGATCTCCTGCTGAGAGCAGGGAGGAGAATCCCTTGTAACTGCTCTTCTCTTTCCTTCTGCCAAGGTAGAACAAAACTCCTCTTAAAAGGAGACCAGACTCCCTTTTGGGCCATATGCTTGCCCACATCTGGATCTGTCTCAGAGATTAAGTCACTAAATTAAAACAGGATTGGAGCAGAGGGCTGACAGCCAAAGGTTGACAGCATCCTCCAAAGATGTGCATGCTATAAATATTGTTTGTTACACCTTGGATTACCAAACATAATACTATTGGCTAAGACAGTCTTGAAACCAAATTGTGCTTGCACTATTATCCTTCTGGTTTATGAACTACTGACCGGCTAGCAATTAACCAAGCCAGGATAGGATTGTGTTTTATGACTGATAGCATATTCTTTTTATTAGTATTTTGGCTAATCTCCTAGGGTAACACTAAGTTTGAACATTACCTTGTAGAGTACAGCATTGCTTTGTATGCATTGTTTATGATGCGTCTCACTTTATAGAAAATGAATTAGTTTGTTATTGCTTATAATATAAGATATTCTGAGAGAAACAAAATAAAAGAGGAAGAGGAAAAATGTATATGAAGAAGCAAAATCAGGCTATTTTGATTGGACTTGGTGACTGCACATAGCATATAAGCTTCATTAAGCCTATATATATCTATATCTATATTGATATTGATATATATCTACAGAGAGAGAAAGAAGCTTAATTCGGATCTTAGTTTGCATCGTTTAGCATTGTATAAACAACAACAAGTGAAACCCACCCAAAATATATATAAAATAAATGCGTGCATTTCATGTGTGCTTTCATTATGGTTGTTATTATTTACATAACACTTAGAGATGCAAACTAATATCAGGCCCAACAAAGCTACATTCTGTACATACGTTTTGCTGGCACCCCTTCCTATAATTTTTAGATTTAATTCATACTGAAGTTTTTTTGTTAGTGTTTGTTAGAGATTATGATGATATTGAATACTTTCCAGATGTTCCAAAAGTTGAGGTTCTTCTAGGGGGTGTAAGTTTAGACATTTACTATGTCAATCTTTCATAAAAGACTAAGCTTTCATCATACTCCCTAAAGTTTTGCTCAGTAAAAAAGCTGCATGATGAATAGCTATTTTTCATGAGGGTCTCACATAAGTGCAATGAAAAGACCTGGAACAAGCTTCATATGAAATTAAATCTCTATATTATTAAGGCTTTCAAATAAAGAAAAGGAAATAACTGACATGAGCAGAAACTATAAACAAGTAATGCAGGTAATAAGGTGAGAAAATATGGCCATTCCATACTTAAATCAGTCAAATCACAATTGCTGAACTATACTCATGTGCTTTAATTGGTCCACGTGTTAACAAGCAGTGCATTTTTATAGTTCCTGTCTTTAAAGTTAAATACAGCCTTCAGTAAAACTGCTAACAACAATAACAACCTCAAATATAAATGTAATTCAGTCACTTGCTCCTGAAGTATTCCATCACTAAGGTATATCAGGAATTTCTTGAACTCTTGCCCCAAACAGGCATAACGTAGTAGCAGAAGTTTTTTATCAAATTAAAGATTGCAAGACTTCTTGGTAGTCTATTTCCATCCTACAGTAGTACAATCAACCTAGTTAATATAATGAATTGAGTAGCCTATAGGTTTGTAATGCATTACTGCCATACCACAAGCCTTTTCACACTTAGACCTTTTCTGAAGTCCTGTAAGTTGTGCTGCTTGTAAGTTGCAAGTGAAATAGCAGAAAGTGCAAGTGCTTAGCACAACACATTTTTGTTATATGGCATGAACCAACGGCAGAATGAGAAAAACCCCACACACTAGCAAACTGATTAAATGTGAAGCGTGCACAACATTCCACACTGTCGGGCTAACCTGCCATAGCGCTGAGCTGCTGACATGACTTTAATGCCAACTTGTTCAAGCCGCCTTAGCTTTCTGATTTCCTCTGAATCTTTTCCCTTGAATTCATGTGTTTCTTTGGCACTACCTGAAGGAAACTGACCTATAAGGTGGTCTTTGTTTTGAGTCAAATCTACTTGAGTTTTATTGGGATTTGTCCTGGCAGCCATGCAGCCACGCACTTGCTCCTCTTCAAATCGTCTTGATGCCTCATTTTGTTGTTCTTCTATTGTTTCAGGGTGGGTTTTGCTAGTGAGTTACACAAGGTAGTTTACTGTACAGGACACTGCTACTTTTTTTTTTTAAGTATATTTTGCTTAACAAATATTTATAAATGCTATAAGAGAATAATCATGCTATCTAGTGCAAGATTCTCCAAAGGCAAATCAAAACAAAACATCTGTTGGTTAAACCAATATGTGAAATATGAGAATGTATGCTAAAAATTCACCAATGCACAATAGATTAATTAATTCATTGACTTATGTCACCAGTGCACAACAGATTCATTCATCAAAGATGAAACTTCTCATGAAAACTGTAACTCGGAGCATCCATAACAATACTAGAGAAGCAAACGTATGTTAATACGAGTGATTGTAGCATTTAAATAAATCACTTGTATCAAATACCACAGCTGTGAGCGGCGCGTACTGTAACACTGAATAATTCACAGGTAATGTCATCACAAATGAACAACAATTATCTAAGTTCTGTCATTACGTGCATATCTACTTGTGTCATTATTCTTCATTTCTTTTGCTTTATTATTACAGACAACCAAACAGTCTAATCCTGTGGTGCTCAACCTATGGCCTGTGAACTGGATCCAGCCCCTAAAGTGACTGGATCTGGCCTTCAGCCTTGGGGATCAGTAGCAAGCAGCTTTGTCCAAAGCGTCTCCTTCCCTGGTCCGCATCATGTCACTGATCCTCTCCACATCTTTTTCAACCTCTGCCCCTTCCCTCCCCCCCCAAACACTGGCAGCCACATCCCTGCCCCATCTCTCTGTCTCCAATGCCCCCACTAGAAATGGTCAACAGTGCAGCCA
>NW_017729033.1:62629395-62635719 GCF_001723915.1 Gavialis gangeticus | reverse complement strand
AATGCCTCTCTACATGAGTTAGTTTTTAAGTTTCACCCCACCCAAACACTGGCAGCCACATCCCTGCCCCATCTCTCTGTCTCCAATGCCCCCACTAGAAATGGTCAACAGTGCAGCCAGGTTGCAAGAACCCAGCTTGCTTCTCCACAAGGTTGAGCTGTACTGTTCTAGTCTAAGGAATTGATTTCACCCAATTTACACAGTACCATGTGGTATGAAGGAACATGACTGGTTAAATGTTAAAAAGGATAATCATTTAAGAAGATGGACAAAGTCCTACCTGAAAGGCCTCTCTCCTCCTAGGGGTGAAGTAGCAGTACTCCAGCTTTTCCGGTATTCTTCTCGTTCAGCTTTCTTTTTCCGAAGAGGAGCTGGTATATAGGCAGTCTGGTTACTCTTATTTGGGAGGTACTGGTTAAAAGGCACAGCTGATTTAGGTTCACCATACGATGTCCGTCTTGCAGACATATCATCTTTTTTCACATCTGGCATTTTTCGGTGTGGCAAATCAGATTCAGAGTCACTTCCTCTCCCTATTGAAACACAGTACAGAGAGGGGGATGTTATTTTTTACATAGCAAAAACACCCCTACTGTAAAATAGTATTTCAGTAGTAGATTGAAATACTATAGTTGGCAATAGTGTATTTACACAGAATATTGGGAAATTTCACTAGGAAACTATTATTTTAGGTACAGTTTTTTAAATCAGAGAAAATAAGAACTGATGATAGCTAATTATGGCTGGAGTTATATTCATATTTTAAAATCAGTCTGGCAAAAGTACTGGCCACAATCTCAATCTCTACATCAACAGCAAATAAATCTATTCCAGCAGTCCAGCATCCTACTGTAGGCATCCAAGGAAACTGGACTTCAGAAAAAAGTCACAGTAAGTTCCTTTTTCAAGAACCCTTCCCTTTGAAGAGCTGCAAAGCACAATAGGTCAGATAACACCAGGATCACCAGTGACACAAAACAGCTGCATAAACCCAGAATCAAGCTTACTTGACTGGACCCCAACTGACTGCTACTTACAAGCAAGGTTAGACATCACATGGAACAGGCCAGTGAATCGGTGCATAACTTAAGGTGTTATCTAGAGGGTGGTAACACACTGGGTTTTAGAGGGCTACTTGCATGTACACTGATGTAGCAGATGTTGATACAGGGATAGAGGGTACCTCCTCTTGGAATTATATCATATAAACTGAAGTGCCACAACCTAGGCATGGTTTTGGATAGGTACAAACTACTAATGGTTTCTAATCAGAACTTCCAGTAGCTAGACAGGATATAGGGGATAGATCGGAATGACAAGGTTTCATGAATATTTTTGGTGAAGAATGGGAAAGACGACAGTGAGAAACAAATCAAGAGCTTCAGAGGATAACAGAAACAGCAATTTTGAGCAGATTTGGGTAAACACTGGTAAATAAAAGTCACCAATACACACTACTGATATTCATAAGCTATCTTTAAAAACACATTCACAGACTGGGTTAAAAACAGCTTCAGACACAGGCAAGCAAGTTTTACTGGCAAGAATCTTCCTAAAAAACAAAAGCATCATAAATACCAGCACAAAAATACTTCTAAGAATGTGCAGTAGAAGTGCTTTCATATACATTTGGAAAGGATATTTCATATTCTATCAACAAATTTTTGCAAAAATACAAATGTTTACAAGTTATTTGTGAACAGAAAGTGACTCTTGTTTATAAAGGTTAGGCCTCCCAAATAGGATACAATTAAAAAAACCCCACAAACCACATGATTTAAAGAACCTAGTGTACCAGGCAAGCTATGTTCACATAATCTAGCTGAGTTATAGGAAACAACAAACAATGTGAAAAAAGAAAATCAGGAGGATCTTGTGGATAATTTGAACAGAAAAGAGGGCTAAATATGTCAGGAATGTTAATTTGCAAAGAATAATTCAACCCACTGCAAAGCTCAGCATGTCTTCTTGGAGATGGATGAAGAAGGGGAAAGAGAACAGCAAAAGGAATACTGGACAGACATACTACTGAAAAAAAGCTAAGCAGCTAGATTCATAACTTTCTTTTTCAGGAATTTTACACTGAGATGTTTTTGGTTATTAAATTTTCTACCTGCAAATGTGGGTAACAAACTTAGGCATGATTCGTTACTACGCAGTTACACATGTGTAGACATGACCCAGGAGCAAACTTACTCCCGGGACAGCCCTGCTGCTAGGGGGCCAGCCCAGGGCTCTGGGCTGGGAGCCTCTCCTGCCCCAGTGCTGGGCTGCCTTTATGGCAGCCCTTGCCTCAGGCTTTAAAAGCCTGCAGGCACTCAGAGCCCTGAGGCACACCAGCAGGGAGTCTGAGGCCACTCCAGGCCCCTGTGGCCCCTGGGCAGGCCACAGTCCAGCTGCCTTAGCTTGCCTGCACTCCGTCACTACTGCTTAGCATCACAGTGTTGCACAGTTGCCAGGCTCAGGCTGCTGCATAAAGGTCAAGGGCTTGTGGGCACAGTGGGTTTCCATCACCAATCGCAAACATTGGTTAGGAAGTGCCTGTAAGTCCACAGCAGCAACTGTAAGTGCCTGCAGCAACTGATGGACATCCTTGCATCCTAGGACCCAGGCCTCAGATGTGCTGCCTATAGCAGCACAGGTGGCCTGCCTGAGCCCACGCCCCGACCTAGCACTGCCAGTGATACATTATCAGGGGAGGGCCCCTCACGCATCCAGCAGCCCATGCTGCTGAGCTCCCTGGCTGGATCCTCCACCAGCATCTCAGGGAGCCTAAGTCAGTACCTAAGTCAGTACCTGTCTCACCAGCTCTGTAGCCCCAGCCCCCACCACAAGGCGCGGCCAGCCATGACAGCCACTTGCCAGCAGAGCCAGCTCCTCCTCAGAGGGGATGTGGGAGACGGGGGAGGAGGGTGTGGAAGCCCTGACCATCCAAGGACACTGCCTAGAACTGCACACTACCTAGAACTGACAGCTGTGATTCCACAGAGCCACCAGCCACACCAGCCCTGGCCACATGGTAAGCCCACACTGGGGAGAAGGCCTCCCTTTGCCTGACCCCTGCTCTTGCTCAGCCCACCTGCACTCCTCTGGCCCCAGGTTCCATCTTTCCCCCACCAGCACGCAGGGAGGTGGGAGACAGTGCAAAACTCCACTGAGCAGCCCATGCCCCTGCAGTTAGGTGGACATGGGCCTCTTGCACACCAAGGAATCTGTTAATGCCAGCAGCAATGTCATCCTCAGTTGCAGGGGGGTATGGACATGTAGCACAGCCATGGGCAGCCCTGCAGGTAGTGGTGGAGGTTGCGGGGTGGCCCGAGCTTGCACCATCATAGTGCAGGGTCCGATACCAGGTGTGCAGGTCCACCCAGGGCACTGTGGCCATTAACAGCAGCATCAGGGCATAGCGAGTCAGGTACTCCTCAGTTCGCGCAAACAACTCCTCATGCATTGCCTAGGCATGCACAGCAAGGCCATGCTCACGGTGCAGCGGCGGTGCAGGGGAGAAGAGCTGGCCCTGGGGCACCTATGTGGAGAAAACCCCTCCTGGGAGGGTGAGGGCATGAGCAGCTCCTCATCCCAGTTATCTGGGAGCCTCATGCCACTGGAGCCCGGGTGCTGTGGGCTAGGCGGCAGCACAGCAGAGCGGTTGCTCTGCAGGAGGACAGGTTGGAGCAGGGTCTGGAGCTGCAGTAGCAGGTGCTGTCAGGAGCCTGGCCTGTCCCACCCTGGGAATCACAGCCAGCACCCAGTGGCCCACTGACCCCAGGGAAGCAAGTGGGGATGGGAGGCTCAGTTGGTGGCCACTTAGGGCCACCTGTGCCATGGCAGCATAAACCACCATTGCCCATGCATGCACTCAGCATGGCATGTGTACCCACAGAGGAGCAGCCAGAGGCTGGAGTGCTGGCCACCTGTCCCTGGGCTCTGCTCTGGGACAGCACACAAACGACATTGTACATAGTTTTCATGGGGAAGAAGGCTTTTTATTGTTGGTGGGTGGGTTGGGTGGTGGAGGGGGCTCTTTTTGTTAGGGAGGGAGAGGCAAGGGGGGCTCTTTTTTGGGGGATGGAGTGGAGAAGGGGGCTCTGGTTAATGTTAGGGGGATAAAAACTTGCTCTTCTGAGACAAGTCTGTGGTGAGTTTGGTGCTGAGGGTGGGCAGCGGGGGGCCTGTGGGTGGCGATCCAGGTGTGCTCCTCATCCCAGTCATCTGGGAGCCTCATGCCATTGGAGCCCGCGTGCTGTGGGCTAGGCAGCAGCACAGCAGAGCGGTTACTCTGCAGGAGGAGAGGTTGGAGCACGGTCTGGAGCTGCAGTAGCAGGTGCTGTCAGGAGAGTGGGGAGTGCTGGAGAAGGTGGTCGGCCAGTTCTTCCTGTACCTGGTGCCCTGAACCCCGCTGGTGTGTGCATGGATCTCCTGGGGCCTTGGTGGGGGGAGAAGGTCACTGTGCCACTGCAGGTGGTTCTCCCACTGCCAGGCATCCTCCACCCACTGTGCCTCCTCCACCCAGGCCTCATGGAACAGTTCTTCTGAGGCCTCACAGATGTTATGCAGCATGTAGGCTGTGATGATGATCCAGGGGAGAGCGTCTTCAGTGAACTCAGGGTAGGTGGTGGCAGTGCATCAGCATCCCTTGAGGCAGCTGAAGGTATGTTCTACTAGGGCATGGGTCCAGCTCAGGCAGTGGCTGAAGTGGGCCTGGCAGGGGTCCAGCTGGCCAATGTAGGGCTGCAGGAGCCGGGGTAGGAATGGGTGGGGCAGGTCCCCAACAAGTAAGGATGGAACCACCATGGTGTCCAGCTGCAGGTATGGCACCCCCAGTGTGAAGTGGCTGCTTTGCACCAGGCCCGGCAGGCCAGACTTCTGGAAGACACAGGCATTGTGGGTGCTGCCCACCCAGCCAGTACTCACATACATCAAGGTGTCTCGGTGGTCCACGATGGCCTGGAGCACCACAAAGTGAAAGCCCCTCCACCTATAGTAGGGGTGGTCTCCATGGGGTGGGTAGGTGATGGGGGCATGTGTCCTGTCCAGGCCCCCGATGCCCTGGGGGAATCCCAGGACACAGAACCCCACCACCACTGCCCCGGGATTGTGCACACAGAGGCGTGTCCTACAGCTTGTCCTAGTGGGCTCCACACACCTCCAGAATGGCCCTCCTGGCGGTGGCCTTGCCCACACAAAACAGATGGCCAATGTACCACAGGCTGGTGGGTGTGGCCAGCTTAAGCAAGGCTAGAGCCAGCTAGGTGCCCACAGGGAGAAGTGGCTGCATGCTGGTGTCTTGCCACTCCAGGTGGGGCTGGAGCTGCTCCAAGAGGTCTTGGAAGGTGGCCCAGGTCATGTAGAAGGCTGCCAGACACTGCTTGTCATTGTGCCACCACCAGTCTGGGCCCAGAGGTGGCCGAGCTGGAGGTCCAGGAGGTGAGAGCATCCCTGGTAGTGGCACCCTGGAGCCTGTCATCAGCATTCCTGATGGAGTTCCAGCCAGGCAGATAGGGTGAAAGTGGCAGGTGCACAACGGTGGTCCTGGGATGGCACACGGCAGGCAGGCAGTCGCTGAGCATGGGGGAACCAGGAGAGGTGAGACAGCTGTGGGCCAGGCAGCACTTGGCATGGTGGGCCAGCGCAATGGCCAGCAGGAGCACAGGTGGTGAGGAGAGTGCTCCCACATGCTGCTCCTGGCCAGGGAAGTGGCTGGTCAGAAAGCAGCAAGTGGGGCTTGTTTTTGAAGAGGGCTGCCTGCAACTGCAGCCAGAGCCTGGAGTTCCCCCTGGTCGTGTCAGGGGCCCATTGCGGAGTCCTGAGAAGCCAGAGCAGTTTGGGAGCAAATCGCTCTGACTTCCTTGCATGTGTAGATGTGCTCGTCATCGTTTACTTGCGAGTAAACTGGTACCACATCAAATGCACATGTAGGCACACCGAGTGAGTATTAACACATATCAGCATGAAGGATAGAGACATGGCTACATAATCCTGGGAGTCTGAGTGGTGTGGAGCTTTCCAAATTGTTTAGAGAAGCAGGGCCATAACTTAAAAACAAGCAGAAAGTCAAGGTGTTTTAGTACTTAGAACTCTTCTGTACTGATCCTAATTTTACTTTAGCAAGCAGTTCTGACATATGCAAATATGTTCTGAAAGGACAGACACTAGCATACCAGAGGACAGTGATGGCAGAAGGAATGCAAGTGTTTCCTCATCACCCTCTTCTTTGTTTTTAGGCCTGTGGAGCCAGGTCTACAAGTAGACACAGGTCTGGGTGGCAGCATTTCAGAAACAAGGGCTTGGTTAACTTCCACTGTTATTATTTGGGGGGGTGGG
>NW_017729033.1:62591842-62629194 GCF_001723915.1 Gavialis gangeticus | reverse complement strand
ACTTCCACTGTTATTATTTGGGGGGGTGGGGGGGGCAGGTATGCAGGCCTGCAAGAAGCACTGAGGCTAAATGCATGTCTGAGTGGGAGCTCAGTCTTAAACCCTATTTACATAATTAACTTACAGTCACTTTTGCTCTTTTGCAATTCCTCCTAGGAATAACAGACAGCAGAGCCCATCAACCCAATCAGTTTTTCCCGCTCCTACAGACATGTAGATGTAATTTAAAGGGTCTTTGTGGATTCATGGAGGGAACCATGATTAAGTAGCATGTATTGTGCCACAGATGTCCAAGCAAGGAATTTACAGGTATTGGGATTTATAGGATATTGGGAAGATTTAAAGTTAATTAATGCACTCATGGCAGTCTGTAATGTTATCGTAATTTAGTATTTTTACGGATGTACCTCTCTGTCTCTTCTTGAAGAGTTTCAGTACCTAGGTGGAGACATCAAAGCAGTTGTTGAAAGAGAGTGCAAACCATGAACTGCACTGGTGCAAATACAGTTGCTTACAGGTTCTGTATTGTATATTACAGAATATTACTTAACCACTATTAAAAATTCAAAAACCTCTTTTTGCTCAGTTGTTTATTTTTACAGGTGCAAAGGAGCTGTATGACTGAAGTAGAAGCTTTCATTCCCTTGTACTGTTGTGTTCAAGCTTCTGATGCACACTATTTCTAACAGACCTGAAACCACTTAAGTGAAACACTAGCCTGCCAGGAACTGAGGCAGAGGTGTGTGGGAATAGGTGAAGGAGACACACCAGCCCAGCCAATTGCTCAAATTAATGGTAAATAAGCCCAGCATTTTAGGACTTTTGTAAGCAGCTCACCACGAGCTCCAGCTAGCACCAATGACAGTTACTAACATCCTACTGGAAAAAACACTGGACCCTTTTTATTAGGTACCAACATTTCATGGCTTTTGGTTTAACTCAAAAGAACAAAGCCTTAACAGTTCTGGGGCAGGTTTTCTCCTGAGCATTGAGCTCTGCTTGTTAGGGGAGAGTAAGCACAGAAGCTGCAAGGAGCCAGTCATAGGTCCTGGATTCTAAGGGTCAGACTGTAACAATTCCAGTGGAAATTAAAGCATCCTAGGAACCAACAGTGTGGAGAACCAAACTCTGTCCTACCTCACTTCCACCTCCGCCCCCCGCAGTCCTGATCCCTGACATCCCTTACACCATTGTTCCTGCCTCCAAAGTAACAGCTGCCTGCAAGCTTTACATCTGCAGAGTTCCCATCATCCCAAGAGAGCTGTCAGCTAGCTAGTTATGGTTAGATTGGTTTCCATTGTAACACCACTGTAAAGGTGTGCCAGAGATTGTGGCTATATCTTTTGTTAAAAATTAAAAATCCTTTTATTAAATACTGAATGGAAGGAATTCATTTGCAGAATTGCCATAATTATATTTTCACAATATTGGATTTCACCTCTCTCTCAAGTATCAGCAATTTCCAAGAGGTTTCCAATTAGTCTTTCCACTGGCAAGTTTTTATTTACAAACCATTTAATTCATTTCAACTCCCTCCCTTGCATTCATTAGTTCTTGCTTCATCCTAGTTTCTGAGCTAAAGCATGTCTGCACAACATCTTGTTACACCATAACTCTGAGAAGCACCCTGTCATAAATTACGCTACTACGAGGTAATTCCATTTTCCCATTCTCCATTATAGTAGCAGAGACAGACTTCACATAAATTGGTGGCAAAATTATCTGAAGACTGCAAACGACGTAAGCAAGCATTCACAGAAAGTTTCTTTACTAGTTCCTAAGATTTAGTATGCTACTCCACGATTAGGAGACCAAGTCTAGTTTTTGAATGGCAGCAGTTATGCCCAAAAGTGCCATGTGTCACATTTAATTTTATGCACGTGCCTCTTTCAAACTGAGACTTACCATCACTGCTTCCTCTGAGTACTACATCTGGAGATGGTGTCTGCTGTGAGCGGGAGCCAAAAGAATCCAGACTGTCAAAAGAATCATCTCTGCCGTGGCGAGGCGGGGAGAGGGAATCACTGCGTTCAGAGTCCCAGCAGTCTATGTAACCGCTGTCACGAATGCTGCGTTTGGGGCTCTCGATATCCTCCGTTTCCTACACAGAAGCACAGAAGGCATCTCGTCAAAAAGCAGCTGCTTACATACAAATGAGCTTCATTATGCATCTGATAAAGTGCCTTCCTAGTGCACTAGAATCTCCTCCCTCAGAAAAAAGCTTTTCCCTTTCAAATCAAAGGCTTAAGTAGAAACAACATCTGATTTTGTGCTGATTAAGGGGAAAACCACACTTCTTAGATCAGTACAGTTACCTGAAAGAAAACTGTAAGAGGCAGGTTAATAAATTTAATCAAAACTGAAATAAACCTGAAGCTTGACTTGTCCTCCACAGTCCATAGCACACAGGCAAAATCATTAGAAGTTTAACTTCATGGCCATACTGGGTATAAGAACACTTTTTTCCAAATGCAATCCCCCGGATCTGTCTACTGTATCTGACTAGGACACCAGCCAACAGCATTTGTTGTTGTTGCTTCAGCTCAACAAAATAATGAAGCAGTGTGCCCCAGCCTCCCTCTACCTTGAAGAGAAATTCCTGTTATGAAAGAGGGATGTCTTTCTGAAGCAATCAGCAATGAAAAATATGCAAAATGCTTTTCCTGATGCCTCAGAAGAATTCAGTTGTGCTCTTTAGTCTTTGCCAGCTCCTGGCTCTGGGGGATATGAAAGCACTTGTAGCTGACCCACATGTTCAGAGCAGTGAGAACAATGGTGGTCTTTGACAGCCCTGTGATTATAAATTCTTTCCAGTGCAAGCAGCACATACTAAAACACTGAAACTCCAGCAGAGGAAAAGGTCAATGGAAGCCATCCTCACCCTAGCATTATAATAAATCCCTTGTTTCAACCAGTGTCTTACCATTAATTACAATAGCATAGGCTGAGAAAAACAAAAATAACTACTCTTGCTCAAAGATAAACCTCTGCTTTTTTCCTCCCTCAGACTAATGCTGAAAAATCAGAGATGAGGGAGACAACATCAGACTGACAGTTTGGAAATCTGAAGAGACTGGAATGCAAAACTTTTTCCTGAGCCATTTAAACATTGATTTTCAATTAAAAACACTTATATGCCAGAGTTAGTGCACAACAGCTGAGCTAAGAACGGTTCCTATCCCTTCCACAGCTCCTACTACCATTATTAGTCCTGCTAAGCAGATCAATCAACAACACAATATGATGCTGCAAATAACCTTCTCAATGAAGAATGTCTGGAGAAGCAGCTGCCAAGAAAGGGGGTAAAATACCACATGAAAGCTCCACATGCAAAAGGTTGGAGGCTCAGAAGAAAAAGTAAGATCAATAACTAATGTCCTGTAAACTTCTCAGTAAGAAAGTTAATTAGTGCTACTGCACAGTTTGCTGCCAAATACAAGCATGCATGAGAGCAAAGGTTCTTTAAGGCCAATCTAAGCCACCATAATGTGAATAAAATAGATACAGCACCAGAGTAACACTTGGGTTAAATTGTTTTAAAAAAATTAAAGCCAAACTTTAATTTAACAAGCAGCAATTTAAACCTCTATTTTTTCTCTCTCATTCCTGCCTATTAACAATATACACAAACAAAAATGCCACCAAGAACCATCATACAAATTTTAAGAAAAGTCTAGCTTTGCTGTATCAATTATACAAATGAAAGAACTGAACAACCCTGTTCAAATCCTTTCGTCTGTTTTTTCCAAAATGATCCAAAATCTTTTCCTAAATCCAAATGCTTTACAGCTCCTCATCTCTACATACCAAGCAGCTACATTCAATCCTCCAGCACATTTCCATTTTAAAGTAACGTGTTTGATTGTCATGGAAACGCTGAAACTGCAGCGAGGATCGAAATCAGATGCACTGTTCTGAAGTACAAATTGAAAAAGCCATTCTTCATTCACAATGTTTTAAAGTTTGAAACACCTTTAAAACAATGTAAGTGTGAATTTTTGGAACCCTCCCCCCATTTTCATTAGTCCGTTAACATTAATTCAGTTTATTTTTTATCTGTAACTCACCAGGAATTAAGTGGGCAAAGGAATAAGCCAGACTGACAAGACAGATTCTTGTAATTCATATGTAAACATGTCCTGCTTAGCTCTCCCCTTGGCATCTCATTCACCCAATAGATTTGTCTGATAGATATTTTTTCTAATTCTGAACATGTGTGTTATCTATTGGATTGCACCCACTCTAAGTTTATTATTTACATCTGTATTGCAATACTTTGTGAAGAGATAATCTTATAAACTACCACAATGCACTGGTCTAGCAGGCCCATCTGGTAAAAATCTCTGCATAACCATGTGGTAGTAAAAGTATAACAATTACCATATTTTAAATACATTTGCAAAACATTCTACATATTTTTTCAAACTGCTGAATATATTTAGCATATTATGAATTAATCATTTAGCCTTCAGTTTAAAAGAGTAGAAGAGTTTATAATAACATGGGTAAAATATCAAAAATAACACCTGAATGTCTTAAAAATAAGACAGGGTGGTTCACTCAGTAAGGGACTGAGGACAGCATGCATTTGATTATGCAAAAAAAACTTACCATAACTGGGTGTAATGGTGGTAATTACTCATCCTGAACCCTCACTTGTTGTCAGTGCTATTAAAATTTAGTGGAAACAGACTGGCAGAGAATGTGGTTTACTGTTTATAAGTTGTCATCTAAGCAACTAGCCACTGTCAATGCACCAGAATGCTCCAAAGTATAATTAAAATGTTTCAACTTACAATAAATATCTTTTAAAGTAACACAAAGAAGAATCTATATGGATCAGAGGGGAATCTGGGATGGCCAGTGACTTTTGCAATAGCACCTTCCATACAGTCACCTATGAGGGGATACCTCATCTTGGCTGTAGTTTCTACTTTTCCAGTGCATAACATTCAAGCTTCTTGCTTGTCTTCTACCTACAGAATTCTACCCCCCTCTGCTGAGCTTGGCTAATGATACTAGCCACTCTACACTTTTATCTTCTCATTCCACAAATGTTTCTGGACTTTATTCCAAACTGCCTCCTTCACAAGAGAGAGGCATTTTTCCTTGAGTCAATCCATATGTTACCTTCTCCTCTTCCAAATTTCCCTCAGTGTCCCTTCTTCTGACCACAGAAAGCTAGACAATTAGACACAGCTTACCAGAGGAGGAGCAGACCGTAGATTATACATGATAAATACAAGCATGAATAAACTGTGTCATGAAACACAAATGACATGTACCAAACCATACTTTGACTATTCTGCTTTTGTGTGTTAGCCTACTTCCTCTCCATCTGGGGGTTGGTTTGTTATTCTTGGGTCTTTCAGAGGGCAAATCCTTCAGATCAGGACTACATTTTCCCTCCTGTGTCTCCACACTACTGAATATATTTGCATCACTACCACAAACATAAAAGTAAATAATAATGAGATTCAGTTTGTCACATGGTTCATGAGTGATTCATGCAGGACGTTTCAAATGAAGGTTAATAAATCTTCGCTGCTCACCCCATTGTCAGGTATGCAGCACAGAGAAAATATATCAGAGAAAAACAAGAGGATTTTTTCATAGAAAATATTTCAAAACTTCTTCAGGATTATTTTTTGTAAAGCCAGATGCTTCAATTACCATAAGCCCTCCTACGCAGAGTTCAGAGGACATTCTCCCTCCCCTAGAGAGTGAGCCACGAGTGATTTAGAAACAGTTTGAGATCTCATGTCCTTTCAGGGAAAGGATCCAGCATTGGGTATGACAGAGTGATGGTGCTGGTTCTCTACCTTCCTCTGTCTCCAAACTTTATCTCCACAAGATCATAAGATAATAATCTGAAGCCTTGGCGTTTTTATGCACAGTAAAGGAGTATAGGACTTAATATACCTAGTGCTTATATCTGACACTTTTTTGTGGGTGAGCCAAGGTGGAGGGGAAGAGGAAAAAGGAAGAAAACAACTCTTTGAAAGGCTGATGTAATACAAACATTATTCTTAGAAACTGCTCAGGATTTTAGAACGATGGATAAAATTCAGGACAATGGATAAGCACTCTCAGTAATGTAGCTGAAGACATCTTAAATTTAATCTATTCCATTTATGTAATTTACATGTACACAATGCAGCTATTGCTTTATGGCTGATTTCCCTTGGCTCATTCTACCCACCCTCCTGTGCATGCTTTCCACCCCCACTTTTTCTTCTATACCTCCCCCCAAAATAAATAGACAATTTTTTTCTCTTAACTTATTCCTCTGGCTAGGTTCACACAGCCAGTAGGCTCCCCTAAAGAAGATGGCTCAAGGAGGAAGAGAATCAGCTTATCCTAAAGCTTTGTCATCCCACTAGAAAGTACAGGAAAGTAGGAACTACTGCATGTTGGCCAAGTGCATTCCTACTCTTCAGGGGTATAATACAGGGGTATAATTTCCTGGATCTGCCAGCAAGACAAACAACAACAGGGAGCAATGAGTCAAGAGCAATGACTAACTGATCATGCTTACAAGCTGCCAACTGGAAAGAGATAGACTACCATATACCTTGTAAGCCAGGTAGAATAAGTGTCTTTTTTTTTTTTTTTTTTTTGAGGTAATGGATGAAAAAAATGTTCTGTGCTAGAGAAGGCACAGTCCCCATATGTGGTTAGTGAGTTAATTACTGTCAAGGTGACCCCAGCACAGCTTCAGACTCAGTCCAGGAAGGTGTACCAATATTCGCTACAGCTCAGGGTAAATGTCCTAAGCCTTGTTTCAGGGGATTGCTTTGTGCTAGCCAGCATGACACAGCTGACCTGTAGGAAGAGTGATCATTATCTGCACTGGCCTCATGCTAGCAGCAAGACCTGAAGGGTCTGCAAACCAATCCCCCAATCCATTTTCAGCAAGTATTTAGAATTTGGCAAATGCAGATTATCAAAGTTCTCTTGCCTGTGAAGCATATACTCATTCCCTCCCCAAGCCTCTGTGGCTTTATCTGTCTACTGAAACAGTATATACTTTGCTTTGAACGTTGTAATGAAGCTGAAAACAGGATAAGGAAAGAGCTATCCATAAAGCTTTATGCTAAGACATCTTTTCTTTAAGCTGATCTTCCTGGGCTAGGCAACTCTGTACTGCTAACTTTAGTTACTACTTGCAATAAACTGGCACATTCTTTTAAAGTAAGTTGCATACAATTTCCCATCTTCTTCCATCCATCCTTCTCCATTCAACTGGTAATGGACAACTTAATTTCCCATGAATGGCAAATTCAGCTTGCTATACACAACAAATTCCTGGTCAAGAGCAAACTGCTCATCCACCTGACTCTTCCTGTTCCTATGACTAGTCAAGGGTCTGCTCTATATATTAGGGCAATGCAGAGCACCGCGAACTCTGAAAGCTGAGGATGGCTGACATTTTAAAACTGAGACATAAGAGTCTAAAAAAAAATATGAAAATTAAGGTATAATTTTCAAGTCCTTTGTTGGCAACTGCTGCACCTTTAATCCTACCAGTAAAAATCACCTGCCAATATGTATTAACATTTTAGTACTTCCAAAACGTTACTTAGGAACTCATTCAATAGCCCACTATTCCTACTCTACTTCCACAATAATGGACACTAAACAGAACTTTTGTGACATATGAATCTTTAACCAATGAAAAGCTAATGTGCATTCATCAAAATGAACAAGAATTACCTTTCTCATCTGTGCCAGCAATCCTTCAAATTCCCTCAGGTTCAGTGCTGCTCCATTATACGAAGTGCAACTGTTTGCTGCTTTCCCCAGCCAATAAATGGTGACTAATACCTGCAGAAGTTAATAAGCTTTAATTGAAGCCATGTACCCAATTACTTTCCTTAATTTACTTTTCCTAAGTATCTCTAATTAATTTCAAATTACACAGAATAACTGGCAGAGTTGAGGATCTATTAGAGATCTGAGTTCCAAGTTTTACATAAGGACAGATCTGTCAATAATTAAAAGTAAATATGAGGCATTTATCAAAGGTAAAATAATACTAGAGAATTTGGTGCGACACATTACAGCTTAATGAAAAATGTATAAAAATTTAATATCATGTAATGTCTGGCTGGAAAAAGGTAGCAGACATAAATTTCACTGTTAAAAAACTGCAGCACTCAAATGTGCTACGCAAAGAGAGCTCTAAAAGAACCACTTTCTAATAATGCAAGTTGCTATTACTTTTACATTTTTTTTCCATGACATTTTCACCTGTTTAATTCCAACACACATGACAGCTTGATTCACAAAAGATTAGTTTAGTAGAATCACAGGAAAGCAAGGCTGGAAGGGGCCTCAGGAAGTCATACAATCCAACCTTCTGCTCCATCATCCTTAACTAAACCATCCCAGCATTTGTCTAGCCCAGTGAACCCTGGAACTGGGGAGTGCCTAGGCTGCTAAGATTGAAGCACAACATTAGTACTGTTAGGAGTGCAAACACCCATGCATGTTTCATAAGATAAATGCAGAGATTTCAAATAGGATTGCATAGTTAAAAGTGTTCTCTTTCTGAGTTTCTTTCCAACAAAATAACTGCTTCATTCTTCTTCCATAGTTAAAAAGAAAGTGAAGCCTAGGTGGTGCCTTGAATCTAACAAGGGATGCTTCGAGTCTAAAAAAGGTTGACAATCACTAGTCTAACCTGTTTTTAAAAGCTTCCAGTGCTGGGAATTCCACAACCCTTCGGGCAACCTGTTCTAATGCTTAATTACCTCACAATGAGTTTTTCCCAATATCCAACTTAAATTTTCTTTGCTCGTTTTAAGCAATGAAAACTGCAGGCAACTTGTCCAGTTGCCTGCAGCCCACAAAATTGTTTATCATGATTCTCTGCATAACCACCCGTTAGGTATGCGAAGACTGTTATCAAATCCCTCCTTCATTTTACCAGACTAAATAGCCCCAGTTTCCAATCCAACCTTCTCTCACAAGTCACCTTGCCCAAAATGGTTTTTGTTCTCCACTTGATTCTTTCCAATTTGTCCACATCCCTCAAACAGTGACACTCAACCTTTTGGCCTCACAGGTCAGATAAGTGTCATAGGGCCTGTCTCTGGGATGGATTGGGCGCTAGGGCTTTGCGCTGCCCGCTCCCTGCCCTGTGCTGATATTGGGTCCTGGGGGCCCAGCACTACCCATTCCCTCTTCCTATGCACTGGGATTGGATCCCAGGGGCCTGGTGCCTAGTACCCTGCCCACCCCCTACATGCTGGGATTGGGTCCTGTAGGTCCAGCACCACCCATCTTCCAGCTCCCCACACTGGGATTGTGCCCTGGGGCCCTGTACCATCCCCACTTGCCTTTATTCACTAGGTTCAAGTACAGGACCTGGGGCTCCTTGTGGGTTTGGAAATTTAGCAGAAGAACATGCAGCCAAATTTCCAGGCCCATGGGGAGCCCCACAAGCTGGTTAACATAGTGCTGCAGGTCAGATCTGGCCCACAGCCTGGTGGCTGAGCATCCATGCTCCTAAAGAATGATGCCCAAATCTGGATACAGGACTCTAGGTAACATTTCACTAGTGATGAGAGTGAAAGAATCACTTCCCTTGACTTGTAAGCAATGCACCAGCTCATACCATTCAGCTTACTATTGACTTCTTGCCAACAAGAACACACTATATACTTATATTAAAGTTTATGGTCCATTCTCACCCCCAGGTCCTTTTCTGCAGTACTTCAACCTTGCCAGCTGTTCCCGTCGGTAAATGCAATTGGTCTATCTTAAAGTCAAGGACTTTGCACCTGTCCTTGAATTTCATTTGATTAATTTCAGACCATCTCTCCCATTGATCCAGGTCATTCCTAATCCTATCCTCCAAAACATCTGCAACTCCACCCACCTTGATACCACCTGCAAATTTGTTAAAGTATACACTTAATCCTATCTTCTAGTCTGGATCATTAATGAAGACAAAATACAGTAGCAGACCCAGGACAGACCGCTGGGATACTCCGTCATTGCCTCCTCCCCTTGTTTTAATCAGTACTAATGAATAATGAATTTGAAACAGTAAGTTAAATAATATTAAGTAGTAGATTTCAAATGTATTGTCACAATACTATGTTAGTATAGCAGTACTGCATCACAAGCATGAAATAATGCATGTTATAAAATAATGCAAAATAAAAAAATTCAAAGTGGAATTTCCCCCTAGTTTTTTTCTTAACTTAGAAAAAGAACAGTGGAAATGTCATCTAAATGGGTAAAATCATGTGAAAAGCTTTGATTTTTTTAACCAGATTTTTTTCCTGACCAAAAAAAGAGTCCAGACAAAGTCTTCCAGCCCAGCATTTCTCAGTACATAACCATGTCATGGAAAAATCACTCTTGTTAACAAGTTAAATGAAAACACTTGCAGACAAAATGGTGTTAGCAGCCAGGAGGGCTGTCCAGTTCATTTTCCTGCCCAATGTTGCAAGGAAGTTTATGCTATTTTTGTTTATATGCCAGGATTATCTCCTCCCCGCTTCTTCATCTGGGGATGAAAAATATCTTTCCAGTGTCACATTAACAGGCAATTTTGACCTACAACATAGGAAGATGCATTGGAAATTTCTCCATTACAAAGAAAGATGCTTCCCAAAACAAAGCTGTCTTGCTTGTAAGAACAACACATTTATACAAAAAACTTTTAGCTAATTTCCTCAAGACAGACACCCAAAATGTCACTGAACTGAGATATTGTATCTTAATATGCTTGAAGAGGAAGCTACTTCTCTGCTGATGACAGGAGAAATAATATAAAATAATTGTGCATATTTACCTGTAGCCATGATTACTGGCTTGAAAAATTATTAGGAGACAGTCTTGGCATTTCCTTACAGTCTCTAGGGAGGGATGTCAGCCAAAGACAAATTGAATTCACAGTAGTTAACAGCTGACAGAAGAGCCAGAAGGTTTGTTTGGCTTTAGAAATAACTAACTCTAGGATTAACAAAGTTCAGGCATTTCTTCTTTATTCTGCAATTACAGAATTATTACTACTGCCACCAATTTAAATCAGCAAGAAATCAAGATTAAACAGAACTGCCCACTCTGCCTTTAAAAGTGCATGTTGCTTGGAAATTCAATGAGAAAGCTAGCAAGTCTAACGGGAAATTAGTGCTCAGCAATTTATAGCTACATACAAAGAACACAGTCTGGCTTATATGCATATATTCTTGAAATACTTTGTATAGCTTTACTTTTGTCCATTTTATGCTAAGGTCAAAACAATGTAGTTTTTGATGCATGTCAGCCAGAGTGGCTAGTTAAAACTGGACAGACAGAAGATTTGTGTCCTTATTGTAATTAGAAACAAAGCAGTTCTATTTGTTTTTGCAAAGATGTTGCATAGGTTTTGTAAATTAGTTAGTGTAGAACTTTACAGAAAACCCACCATTTTAACTTTTACAGTCTAAATTCTCATTTAGTATAAACTCAGGTTTATCCTGAGAGGAAAGTAATGCAAATTATTTACTTACATTTTTCAGCTTCCTGCTATAGTCAATATTCCTGCATGCAATAAGAAAGAAAAAAAGGGGGGGGGAGGGTGGAAAATCAGAAAGCAGACACTTTCCAAGAGCATATATGCAGCAGATCACGTGTTTCCTCAGCATAAGCCTACAGGATGCTTCTGGTTGGAAACAGGAAAACTAAGACGATATGGTGCACTTATTTATTAGTTGATAATGCTGGATTATTTTGCCACCATGACCACAATCACTAAATTAGAATGCTTTCCCTGTAAAAGAAAAATAGGTTTGCAGCAGTCCCTCAGTAATGTAAGCCACTGCCAAGAGTGTTTCATTTATACAGAGCTGCTGATTTGGGGAAAAGGAGGCCTAAGCCCTGAAATCTACTCTATAATAATTCAAGGATTAATTTCTGCCCTGTAGTATGAAACACATAGGAAGGAACTACATACACAAAGGTCAAGGAAGAATTCAGCTCCAGATTTAAATACAGCAAGTCTCAATAGGAAAGTGAACATGCAGAGAGAGAGAGAGAGAGAGAGAGAGAGAGAGAGAGAGAGAGAGAGAGAGAGAGAGAGGAAACAGTAAGAAGACGCTGCAAAAACAGTCTTCTCTACTTCTCCTCTGTTGTAAGATGTAAATTCCTAAAGCAGAAAATGTATTTAGAATGTGCAAAGAGGAGAGCACTTTTCACACTAAGCCAATATACTCCTGGGCCAGATTTCCTCAACACAGCTGGAAGATTTAAGTTAGGAATTGTA
This sequence comes from Gavialis gangeticus, assembly GCF_001723915.1. Classification (NCBI taxonomy): domain Eukaryota; kingdom Metazoa; phylum Chordata; order Crocodylia; family Gavialidae; genus Gavialis; species Gavialis gangeticus. The sequence continues at coordinate 62,616,932 of NW_017729033.1, read as the reverse complement.
AAGTATGAAGTTGGTTGTACAAACACAAACTACACCTCAGCTTTAATTTATGCTGGAGAAAGAAACTTTTTGTAGAATAGAACCTAGAGAAATGGATCTTGTTTGAATGTTGTACAAACAAATAAAAGTGGCATGCATTAAGCGGAGACTGTCCCCAGGCTGGTAATAAGCACTAACTCCATTAAATACTCTATTAAGTCAACTGAGTACATTTTCTCGCTGGAGAAATCAAAAAGGTCATACATTTATGTGAATATTGAAAGCCCAGAAAATGAAAAACATTCAAATAATTTTTCTTGATCCCAAAACTTGTGGCACATACATGCTAAGAAAGCTAAATGGTGTTCATACTTTTTCATACTAAAATTGCACTGGAAAAGAAAGTATAAGTAATCAACTCTGAAAATCTTTAAAGCATTAGATCATGTATTTTGTAGCTGGATAATCTAAAAATTGGACTAAATAGGGCATACTTCACTTAGAACACATAAGAAAGATACCTAAAAACTAAAAATACACTTTTATCTTAGTTATGTAGTGATGCCATAGGTTTATTTTTGTAACATTGAATTCACGCCATCATTGCTATAATAAACAAACACTGAAACTCACAGCAGACAGAGGCATAGGATTCTGTTCCTTGTTTTGACGTCTAGTTTACAGAAGACAGCTATGGACATTTTTCACTGAAAGAGTAATGAATTTGGCTTCCATATCTAGCTCAGTTGCCCACCATTAACTTGGAGATTGCAGGGATGGTGGTTGATTTCTACAGCTGCCTTGCTTGAAGGGTTTCATGAGTCAGCCATGCCAAATCAATCTACCATTGTGCTTAAGTGTGGGTTTTCCCTGGTCTCCACAGTTGCATCCTTTTGGTTTAACTCAGGGCTGTCTAACTTTGAAGCAGCTGGGGGCTGCATGTTGCACAGGCCATGTCAGCAAGCACCTCTGGGTTATACCTGCCCCACTGCACTGTGCACATGGGCAGATGCTCTCCCCCAGCACTACATACATAGGCAGTCCCCACCTCAAGTCCCTCACTGCCCTCTGCGGTGGGCTCCCACAGAGCCATGGCCTGTGCCACTCCAAACTCTGGTTTTAATTTTGAAAACTTGAATTTGTCTGGATAGCACTTGGGTGCTCTCAAGCCTACCTAGCTTTTACTATAAAAAGGAGGTAGAAATGGAGAACTCCTGAAATTTAGAAAAGTATGGAAACTACTGTGCTAACATGGATACATCGGATACATCTGAATAAGATTTAGTTAAAATAACCTTTGCAGTTAAGTGAAGCAAAGCAAAGCCCTTCACTCAGCTCAACAGCATTTCTTTGTCTGTAAAGCAATACGTTTTGAATATCACATCTGATCAATCCCCAGGTATCAGAGAGTGCTCTAGACAGCTGTGGGCAAAACACCAATTTCATGAAAATGGAAAAACCAGAAACCTCGATCTCCTCTGCTGTAAATGACAGGAAATTCTTGTTTGTTTTTAGTGCTCTCATTGCCCTAGTCTGTCTTGATGGGATGATCTTTGAAAGGAACAACGGCCCAATTGTTAGGGAAGAATCCTGGGATTTGAATAACCCAGGCTAAAATTTGTGCTGTCTCAGATTGTGTGGGGAGAGCTTGAACAAGTCACTCACTCACTCTGTGCCTCAGTTCTCCATCTGTAATATGGGATTAATATTTTCTAATTTCACAGAGATTTTGTGGATAAACACTGATAGCCAAGGATTAGATACACTTTATAATAAACAGAGGCCATAAAATTACCACTGTTGAGCAAATGTAAATGATTTCCTTAACAATTCAGCAGAACAGCTTTGCCTGCCAAAGTTCTTAGCATCTGTGTGCCACATTATAGGCTTCAGGAAAATCTTTCATGTTGTAATTTGTATTGCTCTGGCTGAATGTTACTTTTCATTCTCATAGTTTACACAAGAAGTCTCATGCCCAAATGAAAAACTTGGTAAGATTATTCTACAATATATTGTTCTCATCAGAAAATGAACTGTCTACACCTTTTTCTGCAGAGACTGTGGAGGCTTCTATCAGTTGTTCAAAATTACTGATCAGTCTCATAAAACATCTTGAAAACAGTTTAATTGAAATGGCAAGGCCTTTTTTCAGCCCACACAGCTCACTAATTAAACAGACAAGAAAATGTTATCATTCTAGATTGTTTGTTAACAGTTTATTTTTGTCTAAAGTAAAACAGGATTTTAAAGCATTCTGTTCAATCTGACTGACAATAAAGAAAAAATTCCCTCTCAGAGGAAGCAGCTAGTTTTGAACAAGATGGTCTAATCTTGACAACACCACGCATTCTGCAAGCTTAGTTCCTATGTTAGCTTTATGTAGATGCTGATATTCGTATACCTTTTAGTTCATTTTTTAATGCCTACAATTAAACTGCATATAACATGGCATTAAGACTGCCTATACATGTGCTCAGGGGCAGGTAGGGAGGGGTGTTTCAATTAAAGCTATTCCCAGAGAGCCACTCTAATTAAAACACCTCACCATCATGTGTATTAAGCCCCTGTGGGTTTAAAAATGGTCACAGAATGCTTTATCTAAATCTCATTCAACCCCTGCAGGGTCTTACACATATGATGATGAGGCCACGTGGAAGCATTCTAATTAGAATGAGGAACAGACTCAATAAATCGAGACTCCTCTGATGTGTTCTAATTAGAATGCAAGCCAACATGTGTATAGGCACTCTAAAGCTTTAAATACAAACTGCTGTTATACTTACTTGACTGTTACTCTATTTGATGCGTCTTGAAGATCTCCTGGATCAAAAAGTTGAGATTCTTTAAGACCCAGCTCCTTGCAGCCTCTTAAGAATAAGATGATATTGTCCTGAAATTAGACAAACAAAATTCAACTCTTCTTTAACACAGGAAATTCTCCCAATGAATCAACCCCTGGCACTCTGGCTGACCTAAATGAATGGATAATTCCCAGTGGCTTAACCCACCAAGTCTAGGCATTATAGAAGCATTATAAAAATCTCACTTTCTTTGACATTTCCAGAGGGAAAAAAACCTGCATACTTCATTTAAAAAGAAAAATCTGTAACAAAAAATAGTTCAAGTAGTTCTCTTTTGCAGGAATCAAACAGCAATATATGTCCACATACAAAACTGCTGTTAATTTCCAAATAGGTTATGTCAACTGCTTGCAACCCTTTAGCACATTACATAGTACCTGTCTAATGTTCAGTCTTGAAGCAACCAAGAAGAGAAGGCATGTAACAGTAAATCACTATTTTATGTATGCTGTTGATTTACAGCATGCTTTTGTGATTTGTATATTGTTAACTGCTCCTTGTTAGTATAATTAGCCCTTTCCTCCTTCCTCAGGTAGACAAAGATTAGGAGGAGAGAGCTGAACCCTTCTTCTTCAGAGGTGTCAAGGTGTAAAACTGCAACAAACAAGGAAAGACACCATAGGATTGGAAGGGACCACCCAGATCACTTAGTCCATTACTCTGAAACCTCAGATCTCCATGTAATAGATAACAAGTCCAAAAGTGTCCAAAAGAACACTCTTTCTAGACACTCTTAGGCATAAACCACAGAGCACTGGACTTTTTCATGACAAACTTAGGACCTTTTTGTACTAAAGAGCTGATCCTCATAAAGAACAATGTGCCCCAGGAGGAGAGCAGGAGAGATCAAGGACACTATCACAGGGATGCAAATCATTGGTAGTTAAGTAAAAACTGCACCAATCTAATTAAACCAGTGTTCATTCAGGGATATACACTCTTATGGAGACTTGAGAGGCTCGTTTTATTTTATCTTAAACCAATACATACAAACCTTTTCCAACCAAAATGAAAGTGAGCATACATGGATTAGTACTGATTAAACTAAGCCAAAAATGCACACCTTTTGGAAAAATACACCTCTAAAGTCATTGCAGACAAAGGATCAGCTGTAGCAGAACATCAGGAAAATCCAAAAGGGTTTGAGTGGGTGACTGAAGGTTGGATATGGGGTTAAAGACTGAAAGAATTACTTAATCTAAACCCTCATCTCTTCTGTACATTAAGATGACTTGTCACCTGACTAGCTGGAGGGAAACAGTGAAGCCATAAGGTATGCCCAATCATTAGAGAAGCATCTTGAATTTCAAAAATAAGCTAAAGGGGAAGAACGGCAAAAATCTATGGGGAGACAGAAGAGGAGACAATTTTTCACCTTGCCCTAAAGCCCTCCTCATCTACTGCTCTTTGAGGGGAAGCAATTATAGATTAGAGTTCTCAAAACTGTCATATTTGCTTGCGCCTGTGCTTACATTCCTGGGGAAAATCTACAAATAAGCACAAAATTTTTTTTATTTTTTTCCAGTGTACAGTGATCAACAAGTTAATTGGCTGGACACTTAGGACACCAACATGGGTGAACATGAAGCTGGTTTTACCAACTACATTACAAAATCTGGGCTCCAAAATTTAGAGAGGTCTAGGTTTCCCTCCACAGTTAATACCTCCCAGGGCTAACAGTTAATACCTCCCAGGGCAGCCAGGGGTAGAAGGATCAGCTCTTGCAGGAAAGAGTCTGACTCAGAGACATTCGTGGCATGAAAAGATGCTTGTAAAATTCCCATCTGTTTTGTAATTTCCATTAGTTTTTCCACAGTACTTCTAACTCAAACGTGAATAATACTGTGTCTTGCCTTTTAAACAGTATTGTGCATCTCCAAGTGCTGGGTGGCACAGTGTTCAAATATAATAAAAATGTAACAGCATTTAAAAAAAAAATTAAAAAAAAAATCAAACTTTTACAACAATACAGGTACTCCTTACTTAATGTCGTTCTGGTTAACATTGTCTTGTTATTACGTCACTGATCTATTAGAGAACAATCTCGTTTAAAGTTGTGCAATGTTCGGTTATAACGTTGTCTGGCTGTCACCTGTTAGTAGGTAACTATTGTGACGTAATTGGATTCATTTAACATCATTTAGCTTAAAGTCGCATTTTTCAAGAATGTAACTAGGACATTTAGTGAGGAGTAGCTGTATATAGAACAGATATACTAACAATGGGAAACAATGAAAGGGTGAGATACCTTTGGGGATTTTTAACAGTGCCCTCACCTCAAGGTGAGACATTCCAGTCCAACCTATGCCACCAGTGACCAACAATGGCTGTTTGGTGGCCGCTGTGAATACGGTTCTCAGTTCGCTTATTAATGGTTAAGTCTCAACATCACAAAGATCTACCATCAGTTCTACAGCTTGCTTTGTGTATGTCATTGTAGCGGCTGCCCCCATAAAAGTAACATTTGCCTTTAAACAGTATCTAAATTTATATCCTGCTTGGTAGCATTTCCAACTGTATGGACCTCTTTCCTGATTTGGCTCAGCTCTACTCAGTGTTATAGCTATTGGTTTTCTTAAACTGAATCTGCTGAAGAACATGAAAGAAAAGAGTCAAGAAATGAAGGTTTTATCTCTGAATTGTAAGAACTTTTAACGACCAAGTCATTTGATTTCTTCACCTTCTGAGAGATATTGCTCCCCTATATAACTAGAGGTGCTCCAAAGTGCAGCTTACAATATAATAATTATTTTTAAAACATCAAATGAAGATGTTAAATACACTCTTTTTAAGTCACAAACACCTGTAGGTTTAACACAGATGGGTACTAAAATGGGGAAAAATACATATTCTTTTTTAAATCCTCTTAAGTATAAAAATATCTAGAAGCTAAGTAAAATGTTGCAAACATACATAGGAGGATTAGAAAAATGTATTTTTAACAGTTTCAATATGAACAGCAATGTACAATTAATTTAGTGCATTTGGAGGAGATTGACTAACTGATCATCATTTGCAGGAAGGTAAAGTCACAAATGGGGTATTAGAATAGGTTAAAGAACAATCGTTTGATCAGGCTATATGCGCCTATAAAACAACAGTATTTAAATTCTGCTAGTTACTTTTGTTTTCTATTTATGAGACAAAATAGAATCATTTCAATCAAGACAACATCCTCTTGCCATTTGTCTCCTGAAATAAAGAGGAAAAGTAAAGTTAAGGGTTAAGCTTTTTTCATTTGCCAACTCATTGGATGTTAAACTAAGCAGATGCTTACTATTTATAAACCTACACAAGTTATAAACTGGCAGCTCATTGAAGACAAATATTTCAGAACAGCGACAAACACAGGATACAGATATATGATGCACTGCAAGTAAGAAGCAACAAATCCAACGCATGCCTGACAGAAGTCACTGGGCCTGCTGTTAGCAAACCTATATTGCTTATAAAGATTACACATTCAAGTTGCTAGTGTAAAAGTCGTGCTAGACTGACGCTTAGTTCAGACTGGAAAGGTTCAACCTGTATATGAAACATCACAAGCTTTAACAAGTGAAATTCAACAGTCATATTTCACTTTCATGAGGCAAAAACAGCCTCTCCACTTACTGTGCTCTGTTACGATAAAATTTTCCCACACACAGTGTGACCAGATGAATTACAAAATCCCTGTTCCTGCAGGAAATGGAAATGCATACTTCTTTAGAATACGCACCCTGTAAAGTCACTATAGAGTCAAACAGCAGCAGTGCTAACTCACAAGATATTGTACACCCGTGTGAATCAAATATTCACAGCAGGCAGGCTCTCGCCATAGTATTTTCTGATTGGATGCAAAGGCCAACAGCTTGAATTTGGCGCACCTCAGTCCTTTTACTTTTCACAAGTGCAAAACAAAATATTCACCTTGTCCTTACAATGCTGCCAGTTAGACCAGCAACTTCATGGAACTTGTTTTTGACAAATGTATTGGCAGGCCTGAGGTTATATATGTAGGGTAAATCACAAGGTGGTGGGCAATGCACAATAGACACCCACATAATGTCAGGATGCTGTGTCAAGTATAACACCCAACCACCTTCTAAATGATTGGCCATTACTTCCCAGTAAGCACTACTAGGTGTGAAGGTTTTTTCATAGTGGCAAATAACTGTAATTTGGAAATCTATTCTATTTTAGAATTAAAAAAATTAAAACCCTGCAAAATGAAATTCTAGAAATTTTGCAGTTCAGGCTGGTCATAGATTTCATAGATTACAGAGTCGGAAGGGACTGAATAGATCATCATGTCCGACCCCCTGCCCCTGGCAGGAAAGAGGACTGAGGTCAGACAACCCTAGCCAAGTGACTGTCAGGCCTCCTCTTCAAGACCTCCAAGTTCGGTGATAGGACCACCTCTCTTGGAAGCCCATTCCAGACTCTAGCCACCCTTATTGTAAAAAAATTCTTCCTAATGTCTAACCTAAATCTACTCTCCACTAGTTTGCACCCATTACTCCTAGTTACTCTCTGGGGCGATCTGGTAAACAGCGCATCCCCAATTCCCTGCTGTCCTCCCCTGATAAATTTATAGGCAGCCACAAGGTCACCCCTCAGTTGTCTTTTGTATAGGCTGAAGAGATTCAGATCTCTCAAACTCTCCTCGTAGGGTCTTTCACAGAGACCATTAATCATGCGGGTGGCCCTCCTCTAAACCCTTTCCAGATCCTCCGTGTCCCCTAGAAGTGCGGCACCCAAAACTGGACACAGTACTCCAACTGCGGCCTGACCAATGCCACATAGAGGGGGAGCATCACCTCCCTCAATCTGTTGGTCATGCATCTGCTAATACACGACAAGGTCCAATTGGCTTTGTTGATGGCCTCGTTACACGGCTGGTTCATGTTCATCTTGGAGTCAACTATGACTCCAAGATCTCTCTCAGCCTCTGAGCTGCTGGGGAGGACATCCCCCAACCTGTAGGTGTGCTGGTGATTCCTCCTTCCTAGGTGGAGTACCTTACATTTATCTTTGTTGAATTACATCCTATTATGTTCCACCCATTGGTCTAATCTGTCCAGGTCGGCCTGTAACTGCTCCCTGCCCTCTGGTGCATTATCTTGGTCAGTAGTAAGGAATACTGAAGCGAAGAATTCATTAAAGAGCTCTGCCTTTTTGTCTGCATCAACCACCAACTGACCTGATTTGTCCTGTGCAGGGGCCCTATGCTACAAGATATTTCATGTTGATGAAATCCATACATTTCATTCCAACATAGGATTTTTCTTTCTTTCTTTCTTTTTTTTTTTATTAGGCACATACAACAGGAAGGAATTTTCTGGTTCATCAAAGCCAGCCCTCAGCATCCATAAGCAATCATTCGTCCAAAAAGATCCAGAAGAACATCCAACTCTAACCTGTCTCACACACCATAGTCACAAAACACCCAAGGCACCTGTAGGATGACAGCAAGAGAGACAAGGCAGCCCTCAGTGCAGGATTCTGTAATGTAACATGAACAAGCTGAAAGGCCATTTTGAATAGTAAACTGAAGTGTTCTGTTAAGGTCAAAATGTCATGTTTCTACACTACTGAAAGGCTTCCCAATTCTTGTGTTAAAAATGAATTTTAGTAAAGGCAGCATTTCCACAAGAAGTTTCACTTTCCATGACCCAGTCAGTACCTTTCAACAGAAAAATATTCTATCAGGAAATCTGCAAATAGATGTGGGTTTACCAGGATTTAGGAGCTTTGAGGTGATTTCACAGCTAGAAGGGAAACAACTACTTCCAGTTCCAGGATCTCTGGTACTCTGTATCACTGCCCAGTCTGGTTCTGCTACAAAATATTTATTAAAACAACAAATGAGTTTAATAGAATGAAAAAAAGAGATCAAAGAGGTACAAGACTAGTGAAGGTAGAAGGTAAAAAATTTACTAGTAGATCAGTTTGGTCTAGTTCTTACCTCTCCTCCTACAACAGAATTCTTTAGCTGAAAGATTTATAGCCCTATCTGCAGCAAGAGGCAATGGAGTTAAACAACTATCATGCACAGACAATACAAGGCAATACACCAAGCTCTGCCCATTGCCAGGCAGTAACTTAGAAAGCAGACAAGAAGTAAAAAATTTAATATACATATAGTGGAAAAAGCAAATAAAAGGGTAGAAAAAATAGAAGGGAGAGCAGCAGAAAAAGTACAGACAGCTGCCAACAGTTTCTGCCAACAGGCTGCCAGTAGGCTCTTGTCTTATACAAGTTTTCACAATAATAGGGAGATACAGGAAGGAATAGGATAATAAAGGAAGAATCTCTTCATGGAGACACCTCACAGAATCTCATAGAAACTACTCAGTTGGTCAAATAACAGATATCACATCTATCCAAAGAACCTCGCCTGTCATAGAATCTCCTAACTTTGGAACCAAAATATAACCCTGGAAAATGAGAGCTGTAGTAACTGGATCAGAATTCAGAAAGGATGAGAAGGGAGCCTCCTAGTAAAAATTGATCAAAAGATGACATGTCCAACTTCTCTCCCAACCATAATAGTTGGTCCAATAAAAGACAACACAAAAATATCCTTTACCTCTTGTATATTTCCTGGACCACCACAGCTACATCAACATGCCAACCCTGGTCAAAAGAAGGTGAAATTGCACGACCTTAAAGGGTACCAACTGAGGGAGGGAAAGAGAAGGGAAGGGCTTGAAGGAAAATCAGGAGTTGTCCACAACACCTGCAGATAGGACATTTCAATATCATTGCCTTTATGTGCCCAGCAGAAGAGACAATAAAATAATAAAAGCACGTAGGCAGAAAGCAAGGAAGACACATCTTTCTCAATAGCTCAATGTGGGGAGAGGAAATAAAAACAAAAAACAATGCAGCAAAAAAAATCCATCATCCACTTTTAAAAAAAAAAAAAAAGAAGAGAAAATAGAAAAAAGCAGGGAAGAAAAATGGATGTTAGGGTACTCTGCAAATTCAATCTACAAAAAGTAAAATAAAAACCCTCAAGTACTTAGAGAGACTCCAAATCAAACTAATGAGGAATATTTCATACAGCCAGTAGACATTCAGCCCAGAATCTCAAAAGACACTTAAGAAACAGATTCTCATTTATTTGGCCAACTCTTATAGATTTTTGAGGGAGTCAGGGGCCTAAAAACTGATGAAGATTAGCTACTTAACTGAGGGGAAGGGAAGGACTGGGAATTTTTTACCCTCAATGGGCCTTTGTACATGCCATAAAATTGGCATTTAAAGTGGCTTAAGTGGCCTTCTGCACTGCTTTAATGGCATTGCTGTCTGTACTCAGTGACATATTCTGCTTTAAATGACTTCGTAATGCAACAAGATAAAACACCTCTAAGGTATTTTTATTTTCTACCTAACAAAGTGCAACAGTGCACAGGGCGCTGGAATCCAATGTGATCAGGGCTTGGTGGACTTTCAGCACCCTGTGCACCACCAGCACACTCAGTCACCCACCTGCCACCTTGCTGCTCTGCCCCAGGGGCAAGCCAGCCATTCCCAGGCATCTCAAACAGTGGGAAGGCGGTGGGTATGGCACAGGGGTGCTGGAGCCTACCTGCCTCTCCTGTGACAGGCGTGGCAGGTAAGCTGCCGCTGGATTGCACAGCTCAGGCTGCAGGGGACCCCAGTGCTTTCCTCTACAGCAGCAAGGTCCACCAGGCAGCACCCATCCACTGGCATCCATCATGGGCGCCACAGCTGCGGAGGGACCACTGGGCCCCACGCAGCTCAGGAGCTGGGGGTGGTGGGGGAAGCAGTGAGAAGCCTGATCTTTTTTTGTTGTTTTTTTTTCCTCCCTGAAGCCTGCCTGCTTGCCTGAGCTGTGCGAGGGCCCGGTGCTTCTCTCCGTAAGTGCAAAAGGGCCGGTGCATCCCTCCGTGGCTGCAGTGCCCCCTCAAGGACCGCCCAGGCTGGGTGCCACTGGGAGGACACCACTGCAGAGGGAAGCACTGGGCCCCTACACAGCTCAGGGACCACTGAACCCACTGGCATCTCGCCCCCTCCACCCTTTCCCACCCCCAGAGGGGCAGGTAAGGATCAGGCCCCCACCCTTGTGTACATCACAGGGGTTTATTTTGGTTTAATTTTCCTAAGTTGAAACGGTAGGTTTTTAAAAACCCACCACTTCATTTTAGAGAGAACTAAACTGAATTAAACCCCCATGGCATGTACAAGCACCCATTACTAGTATAAAGGCCATAAGAGGGTTGCACCTCAAGAATGAGGAGAATCAGATAGGTATATGCTGGAAACCATCCTAACAAACAGAACGCGAGATCTGGAAACCAGGAGTGTCGGTCACTAAGATATTGCGAAAATGGCTTGGTCTCAGCTCAAATACTTTGATAACATATGGGTAAATCAGAAACACAGTAACGAATAGATACTCAGAAGCCTATTTCTCTTTCCTCCTGTGGCAGCCAGCACAAGATGTCACTGCTAGCCCCAAACGTATTGTTATATAATAAAAACCCATTTACTCTGCATTAATAATTAAAGTGCTGTGATTTAAAACATATTCATATTTTCTTCCTCCCCTCCCATGAAAAACAAAACTAGAAAAGAGATCCACAGAACTTATTACATAAAACACAGGACTAATACTAAGCACTTTTCTTCGTAAGAATATTTATTCTCCAAATATCTAAAAGGCACTCATTGTTCAAAAATACAAGCTTGCAATCCTGTAAGAAAAACACAGCACAATACAGTCCTCAGTCTATTAACAAATTAGGCTTACCACTTCACCAACATCTAAAGGACAGGCACAATATAGTACTGACTGATTTACTTTTTAAGCACCTAACCTACAGCAAAGTTTGTGCAAATATTATGACTGTGTTCTTATTTCCTTAGCACACTACTATTAGTAAATTTAGTAATGCTTAAAAACTGCAAATCAGACTTTTGCTCCTATGTTTTAGGCACTGTACAAACACAATGAAATACAATCTGGAGGAACTTGCATCTGTTCCAGATGCACAGGTGAAGGTGATCAACACAATTTGACATCCTGCTACACACCACACATGCACAACAAGAGGCGTGACCATAGGATCAATCATCAGATCCCATCACACACTACTTCCAGTGCAGGGGGAGCCTGGAATCATGATACCAGGCTTCCTCTGCACCAGCAAGTAGCAGGCTCCCAAAGCTGGGAGCCTCCTAAACTAACAGGGCACCCAGTCACAAAAGTGCACCATGTGCCCCTGAGGCTGGGACCCACAACTGATGGGTACCCAGGCATGAGAGTACACCATGTGCTCCTACACCTGCAAACTCCATCAGCTGATGGGGCCCCCAGCCAGAGGGGTGCACCTGACCACACATTCAATTAATGGTGTAATAGGAACCAGCCACAACGTTATACATTTTTGTGGAATAACTTGTGGCTTATTCCTTGTTTTATGGTGCCATTACATATGGCCAGGATATAACTTAACACATGATTAACTAATAACACCTTAAGTGTAACATGTGGCAGGGTCCTTAAAGTATAATCAAGGGTTTCAGTGGGAACAATGCAAACTGCAATAGAGCGATGGGTAACTAATGTACGTTCTGCAAGTTCTGTTTTGTTTTACACATTATTATACATCTATAGATAATAAACCTATGTGAGGTGGGGGAGAGGACCATGCAAGTTGGAAAAAAGGAAGGAAGGAAGGGAAAGGCAATATGAATGGGAGAGAACGGGGGAAAAAAATCCAATAAAAATAGAGCTGGATTATCAGGAACAGTTAACAGACAGCAGAACTGCAGAAGAAAAGAGATCATGGAGAGAAGTAAAGCACTTACAAGAGCTGGATGGATGGGAGGAACATGGGAAGCAAATAGCTGGCCAGCAAGAAGGGAAAAGATGTTCAGAATGATAGATAAAAAGCAGCTCTTTATTAGGGCTGTGCAAAGCTTCAGTAGCTGATTTGATTAGGAGGAAATTCAGCCCGATTAGGCGGCCAAATCTCCAAATCCGAATCGAATCGGGAGACCCATTAGAAGCTTCCAAATTGATTCAGAGAGATTCAGAGATTGGGCAGGCTCGCAGCCAGCAGTAAACGGAGAAGAGGGAGGGAGATGGGATGATATTCCATATATGGAAAAGACAGAGGGTGGAGAAAGACTGTTCTGATATTGACATCTGTAGCTGGCCAGTGACTGTGATCTTCCTGAGTTGCCTTCCAATTACAGTGCTCTGGGGGAGGGACATAGAAACAACATATAAAGTTGTGTTTGAAGTGATCTGTGCCTTTTGTGAACTGTCTCTCTCCTGGAGCAGCAGTATCTGAAAGGCTCTGGCTTGCTATCTAGTCTCTCTTCTTGTAAGTTGAATCCGATCCTGTCCTACAATCTCTATTGTTATCCCTATCCATTCCTTTCAGCTTATTCTTCCCCAAAAATCCTCTTATTTGTTCTTGTTAGTCTGTCTTGATCAGGGGTGGGTAAAATACAGCCTGCAGGCTGGATCCAGGGGGGGGCCGCAGCTGCTGTCATCAGAAGCAGCCCCGATGGGCGAACCTGGAGCCAGCACGGGACCCAGGCTGGCTGCAGGGCTGGGTTACAAGCTGGTGCTCAGCGTGGGGAAAAGTAGCCTTTTGCTCACCCTGTGGCCAGCACCCTGCGCTGTAGCCACTTGCAGCCTGTGTGAGGCTGCCTGTGCCTGCTCCAGACAGCCTCGCATGGCCTGCAAGCACCTGCAGCAGGGAGTGCCGGCCACAGGGCAGGGGCACTTTTCCCCGCACTCAGCACCAGCTTCTTCCCTGCCGGTGAGCAGGGGGTCAGGGCTGTGCGCTATCCCCTGCCTGTACCACGGGGCTGGAGGGCACTGGGAGTGAGCAGGAGCACAGGGCCTGCACCCGCGTCTCGGGGCCAGTGCCAATGGGGCCCAGAGCAGGGTGGCAGGAGTGTGGGGTCCTAGCCAGCAGGGGCTCTGCTCCCCCCTCTCCTTTGCTGGTGCAGCCCAGCCCAGCTCCACAGAACCCTGCCAGCCTGTGCCCAGCTTTGGGCCCCACTGGTGCTGGCCCTAGGACATTGGTCCCAAGATGGTGATCGGGGGCAGGGCACCTGTCAAGGGGTGAGGCTACCCATGCGGCCCTTGACAGCCTGCCAAAACTGGGTAAGCAGCCCTCCACCCGAAATAACTGCCCACCCCTGGTCTTGATTCTTTCCCCCCCACAAAATTAAATCTGTGTTTTTCTTGACAGCGTCTCATCACTGTGCAGGAAAGCACAACATATATTACACACACACACACACACATTTTGCAGAACACCAAACATTATGGAGTATGCTGGAAAGGCAGGTGCTGGCAGGGGAGAGATAAGAGGCAGAGGGAGAGCTGCAAGTTCCCACCACCCCAAACATAGATGCACCCTCTTTCCTGGCAGCGATGAGTCTTCTGCTGCTAGTAGGAGCAAGGAGGTGGCAGCAGTGCTTGCACCTGCACCACTAACCAGCAGCAGCATGACATTCTCCACCACAATTTCAGGTCCCAGCGTAAGCCTTCCAGTGCCAGAGGAGGAGCTGGAGCTAGAAGCAGAGGAGCTGAGGGCTGTAGCAAAGGAAAATCTGGGGAAGAAGGAAGAATCTGAGTTTGTGCTCCCCACACCTCTCAAAGTTCCCCTAGAGGCAGGTCTCCTTCTCTAGAAAGCACTTTGGGGGAGGTTGTGGGGCAGGTGACTCAGCTCCTCCTGTTGTTGCGTCTCTGCCTGGTGAGGAGGGGGATAAGGCAGGATCCCCACCCTCAACCCAGAAACGGGTGGGTAGTGTAGCATGGGATCATTTTGAGGTGGCAAATGATCCCAGGTATGCTTCCTGCCAGCACTGCCAAAGGCAGATCAGCCAGGGCAAGGACATGAAACACTTCGCCACCACGGCAATGCTGCTGCATCTCAAGAGGCAGCACCCCCTTGTCTCTGTTCCTCTTCAGGCTGGCACCAATGGAAGCATGCCCAAAAAGAAGTCCTCCTCTTGCTCCAAAGCCCCCATCTCCAAGAAGCAGAGGCATCAAAAAATGGCTGGATCTGTTGCAATCCAGTATAGTCCACATGGTGGAGGGCACGTGTGACCTGAGGATGAAGGGAAGTGTCCGCAGCAGCAAAACTCTTGATCACTGGACGGAGGTGGTGGTGAACAGAGTCAGGGAGCTAGAAGGGCAGAGGTGGGGGGACATGGAAGAGGGGGATCTACTGTCCCATGCCAGCACTCCAACCACAAGCCAATCTTCTCCACCACAGCCGCTGCCAATGTGGGCCAAGGGCATGGCTTCAAAGTTGGGGTCCAGAGGCACCAGACCCCACCATCAGGCAAGCAGCACAAAGGCCTCGGTGGCTGCCTATTTCGCCAAGGACATGGAGCTGCTGCACTGCGACCCCCTGGCCTACTGAGCAACCCACAGCTAGGTGTAGCAGGATGTGGCCACGGTTGCCCAGGAACACCTGTCCTGTCCACCAACCAGTGTTCCAAGCGAGAGGGTGTTCAGCATTGCTGGTGACATTGTGACATCCACCTCCTTGGATCCTGGTTTGATGGAGCAGCTGGTGTTCCTGAAGGTGAACCTCCTGCTGCTGGGATTCCCCAAGCTCCAAATGCAGATGGAGTGAGTGCCACAGTCCTCATTCTACACCTATTTGCTTTTTTTATTTGCTTTCAGAACCTTGAGGTGCACTTTCACCAAAACCCCTGCACCGCTCTGGCAGGCCTCTAAAAACCTGGCAGGCCTCATGCCTGCATGAGGGGCCACCATCCCTGCTGCATTCATCCTGCTCTGCCTTAACACACACAAGTGATATGAGTTTTACTTTCAACAGTTTGAGGTGTGCGTTCACAGAAACCCCTGCATCTATCTCCTTGAAACTTGGCAGGCTTCATGCCCTCAGAAGTGGCTACCACCCCTCCTGTTTTCATCCAAATCTGCATAAAAATGACAAAGTTCTAGATATTTTAGTGATTTTCCATTATAGTCTATGGCCAAATCTCCAAATCGACTGAATCAAATCGAAACAGTGATTCGAATCACTGAATTGAATCACTGTCCCCCTGAATCGACCAAATCTGAATTGAATACTTGTTGCATCGTACAGGCCTACCCTTTATGACATTATCAATGTTTAAATATGTCCTGCTATTATGGCTTCCTGCCTGAGCTCACAACTGAGGCAGTAAGAGCTGGGGAGATATAAGTAAGGATCAGGTCCATCCCAAATGGGATCCTCCCCTCCTAGTTGCTGGCTCTAGACATGGGCTTGGATAAAATGTCAGTCAAGTCCTCCTTCCTCTCCAAGGTTAATTAGCAAATTAGTGCCCCTTCACATTTTCTTAACACAAACTTTAACAGGTTTCTGGCTCCAGTGCAAGTCCTTATATCCCAGGAATACTCTGTAGCATGTGCATGCAGTCCTTACCCTTGAAAGCATCTGACATTTAAGCACACTGGCTTAGTTGACTGTCAACTAATTTTTAGTGAAGGAAGAAATATCCATTCTCCATTTCTTCCTATTTGCTATGACTTGACACATCAAGAACAGACCGCATTGATTACAGATAGAAAGACAATGTTTTGGGCGAGGGGTTGCTCTCTTGGCCATGTATTTTCAGTCACTGTATTGTCTTGGAGATGCCTGAAATGAGTACCATATGCCCACTGCTACCTGATCTTAGAAAAGGGGTGCCTTACCATCGCTACAGCCACTAGAGCCTTGGAAACTGAGAAGCAGCCATCCAGCCTTAGAAGAAACTAAGATTCCTTTTAGAAATCTCCATGCCCATCCTGTACCGCTTCTGGAAGCAAAACCTGCTCCTTGACTGCCTGATGAATTGGGCCTCAATTTTCTGACTTTTCTTGCCTCTTTTAATCCTTGGACAAGATGAAGAGAAGGCAAAAGAATGGGGTCATGTTAGTGGAGAAGATGACTGAGGAAAGACTTCATAATGAAGACCTAATCCAAACGAGAGTTCACCCTATGCATCTCAGCTCAAGCACACCAAATATATGAGAAGGAAGGAGGTAGAGACTGAAATAGGTGAAGCTTGGTTCTTAAGGCTGCCTGTATATGGCATTTTGCCCCTTGAGCAGAGAAGGAGTTAGCCATGTTAGTCTGAAGTCAGCAGAAGACAGCACCTGATGAACTCAATTGTTGCTTATGAAAGCTAATGCATCTCTATTTTCATTAGTGGATAATGTACAACTCTACCCTCCATTTTGAACCTTTCTTTCTTTGAAGGGAACGAGGCCATGACAATGCTATGCAACTGGGTGGAAATTTCTGACAAGCAGGAGAACTGAAATTTACATCACATTGTACTGTCACTAACACAAATTCAACTCAGAATCTGGGTTCTGCACCACAGGTTTTAGTCCTTTTTATCCATTGCTATGGCAATGCTTTATTTCTTTTATCTGAAGAAAATGCTGCAGAGAAAAAATGACCCTTTTATGTCTATTCCTTTAAAATACTGGATCATAGGATTTGTATGTTGTGATCTTTAACTGGGACTTCAAGACACCCTCAAAAATTCCGTGGTCACTCTTTGGGTGTTCTAGAATAGCACTGCCTCCAGACTTTGTGCACTTAAGTTGTTTTGAAGGAAACTAGCCCTTCACTCCCAAAACCACTTAACGCACAGCTACTGCATGGCTAGAACTGTTTCCCTCCTCACCCCCCACTTTTGACCTTTACAGCAAGAAAAGAAATGTAATAAGAATACTACAGTTAAAAATGAAAGCTACTGTAAAAGTTTACTTTTTTTTTTTTTTTTTTTTTTTTTTTTTTTTTTTTTATAATAACTGGGAGACCACACAGTGTGAAAAAATATAAATACAGCACAAATGCCCACTTCGAGCGGTCTCAAACAAAGGCAGCAATCCAGCATCAACTGTTTAAGACAAAGAAAAAAATATTTTAACTTGGATTTAGTGTTATCATTCACAGTAAAAACTAGTAGATATTATTAAATCTAAACATCTTCTTAAATCAGGGACTGCTGAGTACAAGGACCACCAGGAAACATCTGATTTATGTATTTAGCATTCAGGTTTAGAACAGTTTTGAGAAGATGCATTAATGTACGTAATCCAGCTGCAAATGAAAGTAGTAATAGTAGTGCATGTAATGGTAATAATTTAATATCTGATATCTGTCCTCTGATATCAGTGAAAATTATACCCCTAGAATAAATCAAAGAGAAAAAAACTGTAAAAAAATTAAGCTGCAAACATAAAACACTCTTTAATACATTAAAGATAGCACCAACTACATACACAAGCTAATATATACTGTATTTACTCAATTCTAAGACAAGGGTTTCCCCTTCATTTAATGTGGAGAAGGCCCCTCTTGTAAGAATCAAGTATGAGAGCAATAGCCGGGGGGAGGACGGGGGGGGCAGAGGCAGAGGGGAAAAGGGAGTCTGAAGCTGGGGTGGGGGAGAAGGCAGGCAAGAGGGCAAGCACAAGCAGAAAGCAAGCTGCTTGGCCTCCCCACACTATCTGGTCCCCCATTCCCTGCCTCCATGCAGCTGTGGGGGGAAGGGGAAGTTTAATTAAACGTTACCCACCAATAATTAGATTCTATACATGGAAAATTATAAAACATTTACAAAGTTTCCATATATAGGATCTAATTATTGGGGGGTCATCTTAAATTCAGGGTTATCTTAGATTCAAGTAATTATGGTATTTAAGTTTCCATGCTTCTCTTGGTTTAAATATTCATTGTACTATAACATAATGCAGTGGCTCATCTGTGTGTGTGCGTGTGTGCATGCATGTGTGTGCAGGGGCAGATTCAGGACATGAGGGGGACAATGGTGCTGTTACACCCCTCTGACTGCTGGTCCATCCAAAGTTTAAAACCAACTGCCTGGCAGGGGCAGCAGCAGTACTAGTCAGGTAGCAGTGAGGGAGTCACTTGATTTCATGGCTCGTTGTAATCTACCTGATTGCTTCCAGACTCTTTATTCCCTCTCTCCTTTTTTAATGGTCTGGATGTTCCACAAATCAAGCCATCCTTTCTTCTGCAATTCTGTCTGATAGCTGCTCCTGGTAATCTAGCCCAAATTTCACAGTCTCACAAACTGTTTTTAACTGGGGAGCATTTGTTCACCAAGGCCCCCCCAGAGGAAGACAAGAAATATTGGCACAAGCTGATTGAGGATCGCTTCAGGCTAGACATAAGGAAAAACTTCTTTACAAATGGAGTACTGAGGGTTTGGAACAAGCTACCCCCAGAAGTGGTACAGTCACCCACCCTGGCTATCTCTAAAAAGCATCTTGACACCCAACTTGCTGGGTTCATCTGATCCCAGCAGTATTTCCTGCCCATGTGCAGGGGAGGTAGGCCCGATGATCTGTAAGGTCTTGAATTATGTTTTATGAATCTGAAAAACATTTAATTCTAATGACTATGGGAATAATTAAACATTTTCTAATTATTTTTGTCTGGTTTGCTGTGTTTTTTTAAAGACATGATAAATAGCAAATTAATGCAGTCCCCTATTAAGTTATATTTGTTTTTGTGTCAATCTTAAACTGAATAATATAGCACTACGGAGCTAGGATGTTAGTAAAGCCTCTAGTTTCTCTTTAACTGGAGAAAAATATGTTGTATTTGACGATTTCTCACATCACCTGCGTTCCGCTTTTCAAAATCCAAGTTCCGCACATGTACACATGTATGCATGCATGTGAAAAGTTTTCAAAATGTAGCTGAGGCTATTCCTGAGTTGCTCAGCAATTTAAGACCAAATCCAAACTTCTTTGGGACCTTATATCACATTTGCTATTTATGTACCACTGTTACCCTACACTTGCAGCCCTTTATTTTGTAGCTGAAGCTCTGCTGACTAACTCTAGGGAACAGCCTTCATCTGTTCTTATCAGAGAACAACTTATCACACAGCTTTTTGAGGGCGGCAGGGGAAGTAAGAGAGGAAATCCTGAAGACCACCCACCTCCCTTAACCTTCAAAACTATGCATGAGGTAATTTTTTTCTCTAAGGTACTGTATTATAAAGTAGCCTAAGAAACTTGAGCCTGTTCTATATATATGTGTGTGTGTGTGTGTGTACGCACGTGTGTGCATGTATGTATGTGCGTGCATGCCAGACAGACCAAACTGTTTTACTAATACATTTTTTTACTAGTAAAAAACCTACATTTTGTACACGTACACACAATTTATATAAAATAACATATGTAAGAATGTTGTACAAGGCGAGTATTTTTGTATTCCTTCCCTCTCTCTCACTACATCCAAGTATTATGCAGGAAAAATGGTACAACATGGAAACAAGAATTAGACTTGACCAATTTCTACAAACCACCAAAATGATCTTAAACCATCACATAGTAATTGCCTATTGAATATTTTTTTAGAACCTACACCATTTTGGCGTTCCTGCCAATTTTTATATTCCTTTGGTTACTTATCAGCCGTCCCGCTGCTCAAAAGAAGTAGGTTTAATTTTTGTTATGCAAGCTTTAAAAAAAAGGGTCTTTCTAAAAACATAACCACTAATGAACCCAGTGAAGATTCTGCTATATCTTGCTGTATTAAAGTAACCAAACAAGAATAATATGGACACCCAGAATTGGGAAATAGCTGGAGCTTTTTTCAGAATTTTTTTAGGTTTCAACTTTAAAAAAAAAAAAAAGAAAGAAAAAAGAGAGAGAGAGCAAAAAGGAACAGATATTTAAAAATGAAAATCAGCTCCACAAGAAACATTTGAAAATGAGTGCCCTGTCGCCAGCTGGCAACCTCACAAAACTTCTTGTAAACATAGCTGCTGTCAATGTGACTTAACTTTTTTTTCTCTCAACTTTTATATCTTGCATTTTCTTTTTCTTGTAAAATTAAGCAAAATTATCTTTCGTTTAAATCCAATAATCAGCAACAATTAGCCAAGGCTAATTCTTAGCAACTAGACCATCTATATGAGGTTCATTGTGCTACACAGCCACAGAATCTGATTTTCTTTACATCCTGGCTCTATCCATTGTAGCTGTTGTCTGTGGACCTCAAAAGATTCGTGAAAGCTGCCTGTGGGGGCCATAGGCCTGGCAGTAGCTATTACAATCCTACCAAATCTCTTATTCCCCAAAACAAACAGCAAAATAGCAAGGGCTGCCAAGAGCTCATTCCTGCTCAGTTCACGAACTCTAGGAGAAGAGCAACAAATTCCTGCACTCCTTTTAAATTAAACATCTATTTCTTACTTGCCAAAGAATATGTTCTAATAATCTCTGATGCTCTGGGTTTGATAAACATAAAAAACTTTCTGGTGCTGCTACATAATACCCAACCTATATATTTTTTTTCAGTTCAGAGCTTTAGTTTCATGCCAACATGAGATAAAATATACTAGAGAATGCTTTTATACAAAACTTAAGGTTTCCTTTAACATAATTCTTGTAAGTTTTTCAAGTCCAAAAACATCTGAAATTAAGTTTTAAAAAATGGCTTTATACACTGAATTATGTTCCAGCACATTCCAGTTGAACAAACTCTACATTATTATTTTTACTTCCAGCAATTATTAGATATAGAAATGTCTGGATGGGAGGAATGACTGCATTTAGAATGGGGGGGGGGGAAGCTCTATACAACCACAAATATAAAAAATTAAATATTTAAAGTAGCAATTCTCAACCAGGAATCTGTTTGATCCTTTAAAGAGTGCCACACAATATTAGCACTGTTACATGTTTGAACACCAGGGTTATGTACAGACAGTCAAAAATCCTGAGGCTGAATCGATACAATCTTCCCAGGTCTCCTTAACCTGTGCAGACCTAACCAAAAATGAAGTGAACTGACATGCGCATTTGAAACCGGAAAGGCAGCCTGCAGTAACTCGGACCAGAAGCTGTGTAAAGCACACCTCCCAGCCTGCCAGCAGGCTTGGTTTCTGCTTGGTTGTATTCAGAGCACCTGACTACAACCAAGCAGGTCCTATCCATGACTGCTGCCCAGTACACTCCCCATGACTCCCTGATGTCCTCCCCACAGGGGGAAAACAGTCCCTCCAGCACGGGGCCAGCCTGGATCCCCATGCTTTGGTGGGGGTTCCCCCATCCCAGGCTAGGTCTCCTGAGCCCTAACTCTAATGCAAAGGGGAATTCCTCCTCCAACCCTTCAGCATGATCCAGTGCTAGCTTTGCCCTGCCTCCACAGGCGTAAGGGAAAGGGAAGAAGACCCTCCAGTTGGGGCTGAGACAGCACCCCACATCGGGGGAACCCACGCCTTATTGCAGGGGTCACCAACCCAGGCAGATCCACCAAGCTCTGACACTGGTGCAGAGGGGGAATTGCTCCTTCCCACTCCTCTGTGTGGTCCCCACATTGAGGCAGGGGGATCTGGGCCAGCCCCAGGCTGGAGGGACTGTTCCCCACCCCTGCCACATACATACACCTGTGGGGGCAGGGCTAAGTTGGCACAGGACCATGCTGGGCGGTAGGAATTATCCCGCTGCACTGGTGGCAGGGCTTGGGGAACCCTGCTGGGTTGGGGAAACCCCCACTGAGGTGCAGAGATCCCCTCCATGTGGGCTGATGCCCAGCATCAACTTGGCCCTGGGCTGGGGGCACTATTCACTTGGAGCAGACATTGTGGACCAAGGCTAGCCTGCCCATCCTGCAAAGGGGTGGGGGTTGCTGGGGAAATGCAAAGCACTCTGGGATGCTTGGGGGCAGTGAGGTAAGTAACCTGAGTCAGGAGGGGATCTGGGACAAAAGTGTGATAGACAGGTTTAATGTAAATCAGGTAAGTTTGATTACTACATTCATCCAGGTCTATCTTAAACCAGTTTCAACCATTTTGAAACTGGTCTATGCACACTGAACTTCTGTCCTGTTATAGGCTTAAACCAGTTTCCAATCACTTAAACCAGTTTGTGTAAAGTCTGTCCCTAGACCTACACAAAATTCACAAGATAAACCTCACCTCTTACATATTTCCTGGACCATCATGGCTACAACATCACTCCAACACTACCAGAGGTGAGAAAAGTTTATTTTAGTAATTTTTCAACAGCTATCTAATGTTCATTCTCTTTACAGATGTCAAATGCAATTCAAGAAATGAAACAGTTATTTATGAAGGTGCGTTAACTGTAAATACAGATGGGCTGTACAGATCAGCCAACATTCATTATTAACATTAATTTATAGTGCTGAGATTATGTAAACACGTATTATTGCAAATCACTTAAAAAGGGTTTCACACATTAGGACAGTCTGCAACATAGTATATATAGTTACTAAAGACTGAACACACAAAACAGAATGATAATATATTGCATTTGGAAAATGTGATGCTATGCAATCAAGCCACAGGTAATTAGTATTCAAACACGATTAAAGATTTATGTAGGTAATGAGAACATCCACAGTTACATTAGACAGCATCTTCAAAAAAGGAAAGGAAAAGGTCCTTTAGGACCTTAATCAATTATTAATTGACCAGGGAGTAATGAATCTCTCTCATATGGAGGTTATTCCATCAACTAACCACTATACCTATTATTCATTATTCCATGGATGAAATACCATGAATTAAACCTATGGTTTCTTACATCTCTGTAATAAAAATCTGATAAAGGCCAGATCAGAGGCAGATTTCTTGCAATATCAACCACTACTCTAGCTTGCCAAGACAGTTTCTGTGCTCCAAGGGTATGGCATACTCATACTACTTTTACTTTAAAATATGATTGTGAATGAATATAGGAATCCCACCATACCTTGGGAACCAGAAGGTGGCAATGACAAGACTAGCACATAAATCACCAACATTTCAACTCTAGGATCACAATTTGCAGCCAATCTTCCATCTTAATTAGGCAACTTAACAGTCTTCCATTATGCTTAGTGAAAAGTATGTCATCCATTCTTTAAAACCCAGTATATATTGGCTTAACTCCTGGCTGCTGCTTCAAAAAGCCACCCAAAAAGAGCTAACAGGGATTCATCCCTAAACACTAAATTTCCAATTCTTTTTCTGCAAAGGTTTTCAGGAGAAACAAACTGAAGACATTTGAAAAGATAAAAGTTAAACAAAACATAATTAGCAAAAAATATCCAAAAAAACTGTAGCCAGACCACTCTTTTCTTCTACTCAATGCGGGGGGGGAGTATTCCCTACTGTTGTTCGATTCCTCATCTTCTACCCAAAGAAGGCTGATTTTTTTTGTTGTAAATCTAATGATTATTTTAAGTTCTAA
The DNA here is from genome assembly GCF_001723915.1 of Gavialis gangeticus. NCBI lineage: Eukaryota > Metazoa > Chordata > Crocodylia > Gavialidae > Gavialis > Gavialis gangeticus. The sequence goes on along the minus strand of NW_017729033.1, from coordinate 62,592,851 downwards.
AATCCAGGGTAATGTGCCTATAACTACACAGGATATATTTATGGCACCTCATACAAGTAATAGAAGTGATGACTGAGGCTATTAGCTAGAGCAGTGGTTCTCAACCTTTGCAGCACCCCTCAAGGCACCCCAAGGCACTCCTTGGAAAATGCTAGTTCTTACTTTTCACTACATGCAGTTTGACTAAAGAAAAATAATAGAACAATTTTTTTGTTCAGAATGTTTTTAACATTCTGACCTGCTTGAAATCTCTGGGTTTATTGTGTGAATCATATTTGTACCTGTAACAGTGCTAACGTTGCATGGCACCCTGCATCACCTTTGAAAGGATCTCAAGGCTCCCTAGCTCAGAATCACTGTGTTAGAGTGATTCAGATTTCACTGTACCTTTGCTAACTCAATATTTTGTCTGTGGACCCGAACCAAAATGTCTGGTATTACCCCACAGACTTTTTTTTCTTTAAAAACAACTAAAATTAACTATTGTTGAGCCGTTACCTTAAGAAAAAGTACGTGTGTGGGAGGCTTCTTTCCCAGAGGCCTGAGGGAGGATACTATGATACCCAAAGCTTGCCTATAATTGCCCCAGCCCAAGTCCAAGAGATTGCATAATAGGATTTAATAGACCAAGTGATGAATAGACAATAAACTAGAGGATAAATTAAATACTAAAGAATTTAAGGTCCTAACTGAACACTAAGAACAAAACTGGTGTTGGCAGAAGAGAATGAGAATGTGTGCTTCTCTCTTTCCTGTCCCTCAGACTCAGGAAGAGCGTCTTATAAACATCTACACAAAGCCATCTCATTATCCTCCTTAGAAAACCCAAACTCTCCTTTGTCATGATGCCTATAAAAAGTTTGACAAAGGCTAGAACAGTGGCTTGCTGAGACCAGTGCCTATTATATAGTACAATATTGTCTCCTCGTTTCTTCATGACTTAAAAAATTGTAAGTTCTCCAAGATAGGAACTGTAGTTTCAAATTATGTTTGGATATTATCTAGCACT
>NW_017729033.1:62581559-62591722 GCF_001723915.1 Gavialis gangeticus | reverse complement strand
CTAGATGTACAATAAAACACAAAGTCATACCTGTATTGCTAATTCATTATCCTAGAGAGTTTATTGAAATCATCACTGAACTTATTTTATGAAAAATTGCACGGTATGGTTGGAGGATCATTGTAGCAGTAATGATTCACGAAACGTACAGGAGGCAGGGGTTGCGGTATTTTTTGGTGATACCTTTTATTATACCAACTGCATGGTTGGGAGAGATGGGGACCACCCCCCTCCCCCCAGTCCATACCAATCTGACCACAGAGTAAAATTCCTTTCTGATTTCAACCGTGCCAGTTGGTCTGACTCTGAGCAGAGGGGCAAGATCCTCTAACCAGGTACCTTTGGGTTTTTCCCAGCAGGAGCACTGGCACACTCCAGCCAAAATCCTCAGCCTTGGCTACAACTACTATCCAGTGCTTTTAAGGAAGGCAAACAACCCTACTCCCTACAGCAACAAAGAGAAAAAAAATCCTTCCTATCCTTCATTTTATGAAAATCTATATTTAAGCATATTAACTAATACAATAATGGGAGAAGGATAAATTAATGAACACAAGTCATCTAGTAGCTCTGAAGCTAGTTGAAATTGTGGATATCAATCACTTTTTGGGATCAAGCTCTAAAACAGTTAAAAGTGAAGCATACCAGCAGTTTTTCCCAGATACAGTAGGTTGGTGTGCCTGCTGCCATACAATCTGCCTTTGCTCCCCTGGGAGCACCCGCTTCCTGAGCTTGACTTTGTAACACAAACAATTCTTGCCACAAACAAACAGTAAAGCAAATTCTTTAGCCTTTGTCTGGCAGCAGCAGAGACCCCTTCCAAAAAGAGATCTTATCTGGGTTCCAGTCTGACTCCCAACTACAAACTGCTCCTTCTCCAGTTCAAGTTCCTTGCTCTCTCCCTCCTTGGCCTTTTAACTCCCAGCTGATCATCCAGAGCTGGGCTCTTACCCCAGGGCTCTCTGCCCCACTTAAAGGGCCAGACTGCCCTATTACAAGTACATGCCTGATAACAGGGACCTTGAAATGGTTTGTGTGGGCCCAGGGATTTGTGGGAAGTGTTTGGTGTTTGATCTCCGATTTACTTCCTGTTCTTTTGTGCTGCTTTATACTGAATTTTAGTCACTATGACTTTGTGGGGAAAAAACTGGGGAAGGAGGAGGGAAAGACAGGAAAAAACAACAATCTGTTTTGGGACAATTCTGCTCAGATTATGTCTTTGTTCAATTTTTTCTTCACTCACACTAGGAGCTGGACATTTCTCTTTCTTCCATATCTAAAGATATTGTCTTCTCTGACATGATATTTTACACAGCATATTCTAATTCTGATGCCATAAAAATAAAGATCTATGGAAACCACTTAGCATGCAAAGTAGGAATGAGACAAAATTAAAGTTTCTGCTTTCATGAAATTACCATATTTATGTGAATATAAGACAAGATCCTCCCTCATCAGCATGGGGGGAAAAGCCTCTCAAACTTGTATTTGCATATAAAGCAGGAGAAGGGGGGGCAGGCAGCTGCTGCAGTTTTGACTGGCCCTGAGCCTGGGTCTGGTCCAGAGACAACAGCTTCTGCCACCCCCTACCCACCCCATTCTTTCCCTCTTACTGTCAGGCACAGCTTGGCTCTGGCTGGGGTCTCTCCTGGCCATGTTGCACATGGAAACTCTTTCCCCAGCCCAGCAATCAGCAGCACTGACACTGCTGCATGGCCAGGCAAGGGCTGAGCTCCTACATGCTGTGCTCCAAGATGGAGCAGCCCAAGCAGTATATGACAGTAAGGGTTGGGGGCAGGGAAGAGGCAGGGATTAGGGAGTTGGGGAGGAAGGGGCAGAGCTGTGGGGAGCCAGGGGGAGAGGGTACACATGGAAGGGGGCAGTAAGTCTTCAAGGAGAAGAAATGGTTGGGATAGGGGGAAAGGGGGGCACCTGACCCTCCTCCAGCCACTGCTTTCCCTGCTGTAGCAGTAGGGAGAGGTAATGTTCAAGGACAACCCTCCAATACTGAGATTTTACACCTGGAAAACTATAAACATCTTTATAAATTTTCCATATATAGAATCTAATTATTGGTGAGGGGGTCATGTTATATTCGAGTAAATGTGGTATCTAAAAAAGGCAAAAAGAAAGAAATTTGAATCAAACTTTCCTTTGAGGAGGATTAAAGTTATGAATACTTTACCTTTGGTATTATATATGAAAATGATATTTAACAATTAGTAAAACAAATGTAATTTTTTTACATCAGTCAATTCCCAATTTAAAATAAAAGCTTTTAGCCAGAGATAAAAAGTAATCTCTGGGGAACATTCCATTTGATTTACAAATGTTTAGGTGGTTTTAGCCACAAAATGTACAGAAAACCCATTATTTGGCCCTACTTTGTGTGTTTAATGCCCAACACAAGACACGATTTGTTTCAAAAGCATTCTTTACACAGAAAGCACACACAGCATGTTATCAGCACATAGTAGTCTTCATTTTAAAAAACCTGTTTACATTTTGTTTAAAAATAAATAGCATAGCAGTGTCAGATGCAGTGTGTCATTCGCAGGACATTTCAAGCTGTGCTTTTCATACAATTGTTATGCTTAAGCAGCAGCTATTATCTGACCTTTTCAAGGGCAACAGCAGAAACGTAATGAAGGAAAATATCCGAGGACTGTACAAAAAAAGTGTTTTTCTATTTCTGCACTTGTCAGGGAAAGCCATATGAATTATTTTGCAGGTTCAGCAGATGAGTTTATTAGCTTGTGCTTAAAAGCTTTATGCAAACAACTCTCTGACAATGTTTTCAACACGCATATACAATATCTCTTCACTATCAAAGATTAATTGTTATCTAAACAAGTGTCATGCTCCTGACATGTATTAGTTACACTGTAAATTCCCTTGGATTACCTGAAACCTCTATTAGCTGAACCTAGTCAATGTTCCCCTTTCAAAAAAAAACCAGAGGGCATACTGTACAGTAGGGCTGTGCGAAATTTCACCAGGTGTTTGGTTTCGAAGCTGTTTTGATGCGTTGCAAACTCAAAACAGCAAAATTGAAATGAAACAGAAGGCTTCAAAACAAGTTCGAAATGAAATGAGGGCACTCGAAACATTACAAAACTTTCGAAAGGTTTTGAGTTTCAAAGCCAGGCTTACTTGGCTTCAGTACCGGTCCCAGGCAGCAGCAGCAGCCTCCTCTCATCCAGAGCACAGATCTGGGGGCTTGCACCCCCAGGAGGAGTCCAGCGCAGCCCAGCAGCCCTCCCAGGAGTGGGAGCCCCCGGATCTGTGCTCCGGATGAGAAGAGGCTACCACAGCAGCAATTTTCTCCAGCCCTGGTCCCAGGTAGCAGAGACATTCTCCTCTCATCCAGTGCGCAGATATGGGGGCTTCCACCCCTGGGAGGGCTGCTGGGATGTCAGACTCCTCCCGGTGGTGTGAGCCTCCAGATCTGGGAGCTGGATGACAGGAAGCTATGTGGCAGCAGCAGTCTTCTCCGACACTGGGTGTGGGCTGTGCCCAGTGCCGGTCCCAGGCAGCAGTAGCAGCCTCCTCGCATCCAGTGCGCAGATATGGGGGTTTCCACCCCTGGGAGGGCTGCAGGGCTGCTACTGGCAAGTGTCAGGAGTTGTGTTTTGAAGAGTTTGAGGTGCAGTTTCCCAGAAACCTCTGCACTTGTCTCCTTGAAACTTGGCAGGCTTCTTGCCCTCAGAAAGGGCTACCATCCCTGCAATTTTCATCCAAGTCAGGCAAGAAATGTCCAAGTGTTAAGCATTTTATGATTCCCCATTATAGCCTCTGTTTAAAACATTGAAATACGTCAAAACAGCAAAACAGTTTCGACTAAACGAAACAGGACAGTGCTTTGAAACGAAACAAAATGATTAAATAAAACACTGTCCCTTCCAAATCACGAAACAGACATCCAAATGAAACGATGGCGTTTTGCACAGCCCTCCATACAGCAGTACTAGTTTTATGCAGCTGATCTCTGTAACTCCAGAGAGTAATATGCAAGCATCATACTTATCAAAGAGATATACACCCTTTGGTCTGAAAGCTTGCATCAAGAAAAGCATAGATCGTATAGTGTTTCTGCTCATTTGTGTTAGCAGAGGGAATGGCACAGCCCTGATGAGGTATGGTTGCAAGTGAGGTAAAACATGCCTAACTGGAGAACTGCTGACCAGGTACAGACACACCTTCAACAAATACATGTCCATCTATAGGAGGCCCCAATTTCTGCTGCAGCCTGCTATACCAGGTTCAGCTTGCTGCTGAGATCTATTGGGCCCTTTGGTCTCTCTGTCATTCACCTCCCTAACTTCCGTCTGCCATGGGTTGGTATAATTACAACTTTGGGAGGCTGTCCTAAGATCATCAGAAAGAATTACCTTTTGTTCTTCATAGAGCTGCATCTTCTTGGTGCTTAGTGTCTGGTGCTAGCGATCATGCCAACAGCTGCCTTCTCTAGCAAAAGTCCTGTCCTGAGGCCTGTTTAGGTCCAAAATAGCCTCAGCTCTCTCCTGGCCTATAGGCTGGTTCCAGGGAGTAGGCCAATGTATAATAATATTTCACAGGCCTGGGCACTCACCCCATCTGGCTGTCTTGTAAAAGCCTTCCCACTCAGTCTAATTAATACATCCCAACACCCCCAGTGGTTCAAGTCCTGGGGCTTGATAGCCCATCTGCACAAAAGTCCAATGGCTGGTACAAACCACCTTGCATAGAGCCCAAGGTCCTGTTAGCACACAGAGGTTAGGAACCATAAAAATCTGCTCCCCCCATACACAAGGCTGGGAGCCCTCAAAATCTGTGGATTGTGCACAAAATGCATTGTGCACACCACATGCTCATATTAGAAGCTGTGAGGGTGAGTACTGCCTCTATATTCAAGAAAAACCTAACACTATATCACAAAACCTTAAGTTTGTTATTTTATGGTAATCAATGTGCGACACCACCCTGAAAAAATAAGCATAATATAGACATTTCTTTTAAAAAGTCAAATTAGTTGATCAAATCATGATTTCAGTGGCAGCTCTGCCACTTTAAATACTGAAGAAAAACTAAACAGGATACATACATACACAAACAAACCTGAGAAAGGTGACAACTAACTTGCAGCAACTCAAAAACTTTAATTGAACGTTGGTGAAGTTTCTTCATGGAATGAAATATTTCTTTTTCTGATCATTGCTCCTAAATCACTTGTCTGGACTGGAGTGATCTTTACTCCTCCAAATCAGCTGTACTCCAGAATTCCAGAAATGCGACAAAATTACCCAACTTTTTAAAGTAGGTGTGAGTTCAGGCTACATATCAGGAGGCACTACTTCACTGTCGGGGGGGCTAGGAGCTGGAACCAATTTCCTACCACGTGGGTCTTCAAAAAGAGGCTAGACAGCCACCTAGCTGGGGTCATTTGACCCCAGCATCCTTTCCTGCCATGGCAGGGGGTCAGACTAGGTGATCTGCTTAGGTCCCTTCCGACCCTATCAACTATGAAACTATAGCTTTGATCTACTACATTCACCGGAGTTCCTCAATCCATCACATTTTTGCTTGAGCAATTAACTCATATGCTTCTTTTGCAGCACTAATTTTAACACAGCTTTACAATAGTACCATTAGTTCTTTGGACTTCTAAAAGGAAGCCTGTCGTAACAGTGAGGTATTGTGCCAAGCAGGAAGTGAATGGCTTTAATCCAGGAGCACAGAGAAGAGTGAATGGCATAAACCAGAGTCTCTAGTGTGAGGCTTTTGAGTGTCTTAACTCCCAACTAGAAAAATGGATTTCTGAAAAATATTTTTTAAACCAGGGAAACCACTGGCTTTGAAATGCTTTGTGCAAAGACATGCTGCAAACAGTTCTACCAGACATAAACAGCAACTGATATTTATCCAATTTGTTCATTGCCATCAAGAGGCTAAAGACAATCGAATGCTCTATTGGATAAGGTTTACAACTCCCCTAACACAGACTACTGTACAATATCCACAGCAATTGTGCATGTTTTCTCCTCTCCTTTGAATCCTGTTGGTCTTATACTGTAAATATTATAAACCTAAAGGCAGAAATGACCTTCCACTATTCATGGACAGCAACTAGTAGATTTTACACACTAATAGAATGCATTTATTCATCTCATCTAAACACTCTTAAGCAAAGTTATCATTCTCTTACCCTCCATCAAGTATGCATCAACCCCTGGCTGGTCCTTGGGGGATGGTAGGGAGGGGGTTGTACGTTATTGTGAAAGACAACTGAAGGGAGGGCTGTACAATCCTACAGCCCTCCACATTATTTAAGTGGTTTCGCATAATTAGTGAGTGAGGGCATAGCTATATAATTCTTACATACACCCAATCTTTAAACCTTATGTCAGGGTAAAAATATCTAAGATTGCCTAAGTCCCATTGACTTTCTGATCCCAATGACTTATGCACTTTCTAGAAAACCCAGACACAGGACCTTCAGAAAATATTACACTCAGTCTAGGTTTGCTTTGAAAGAGAAAGCAGCATGAAACTCACCAGATGCCTATTTTAATTTCAAAACACTCATACGCATATGCAGCAAGACACACTTCATACACGCACAACAGCACTCAGAGAATATAGCAGTTCATTGTGCTTTTTATCTTTTTCCTTGCCCACTAATCATATTTTAAAACATACAACTCAGACACTGAGTGCCACATGCAACATAGGCTTTAACACTGAATGAATACAGACCATCATAAGCGCAGAACAAATGCACAGACTCTAATTACAGTCCTTCCCCAAAACATGCTTGTGCCTTTAGGCTTCCTAAAAACATGAAGTATTTCTAGTTTATTACCTGCAGGCAGCCACACCAGGGCCCTGGTGAAGTTACAAGAGAAAAAGCTTCAAAAAGTAAGATTTGTTCTTAGAAGTTCAGTACCATTCTGAACAAGAGGCCTTTCGTTTCTAAGACAACTGCTAGAGGACTGAGGTTTTTTCTTTTGCTTCATTTAGCACAGTCCTAAGCTACAAAGAGAAAGGCATTTTGTTTGTTAAACTATCATTTTCCCAATGATTTCAGAGATGAAGATTTTGTTTCAGAAAATTTGAGCTCTTAAAAAACAGCCACATAAAACTACTTCACGCAAACAAATTAGGAGTGAAATCTTAAAAAGTATGCTTCATTTACACTCAGCTCAGCTATAACTGGATGAAGATGTAAAACCAATACAACAGGCAATCTGTGCTTTCAAGAGGTAAAGAATGGGCTGGCAAAGGAAGTCCCTCTAGTTTCTAGTAAAGGTTAACAGCATGATGAGGGCAAGCTCACACTGCAGCTGCTTACATTATACCAGGCATTTATTCCCAACAGTGTTTGTCATTTCTAATGCTGTCATTGGAGTCCTTCACTTGATAAAACCTCCTATATTCAAACCAAACAAAAAAAAAATACAATGCCTGTAAAAAGACTTGTACAGAGTTGCATTTATAGGGCTCCTTTAAAAGTGTGAAACTGATAGGCCCTCAATCTTATCAAACACTATTTTCCAAGAAGTGGAAATTGGTAATAAATATTTGATAATAAAACCAACAGTATAAGAATTAAAGCTAAATTAGTAGAAATATATGAAGAGGAACTTGCATGTGTGGGAGCCCTCCCAATTATTTTGTTTACAAAAGTTTTATGCTCTCTCAAACTACTCTTAAATGACATATTAGTATTCAAACTACCCATGTGCATATGTTTACTTCAAATATAGCTTTACATTCATGTTTTTATGAAAATTCAAATGGGAGCAGCAGTCTAAAAATAGGATTGCTGGTGATGTTTCTATAAATATTATGAATCACCAGACCATCAAGGAGCCCCAGTCATGGTCCAGGAGGTGACTGGGATATGGCTGTACAAATATGCAAGAAAAATATAACTTCTGCCCCAGATAACTTACCATCAGCCCACATACAGCTGAGGTAGCCAAGGCATACAATGCTCAACAACAGAATTCAAAGTGATTAATCCAGCTTCCAATCTGGTTAAGGGTCAGTCCTCTACAATGTGAATCTGAGTCTGTACCTATTCACATCTGCTGCTTGAATGGTCCTGCAAATCCCACTTGCCTACTGATAGTGCACTGGCTTTGACCTGTGCTGAAACGATTCAGGAGGGTCCCGGGGCAACCCACCAGATCAAAACTGGATGCCAAATAGTAGGATTGACCTTGCAAACCAAATGTAAGGCAGAAAGATGATGGACAGACAAAAAGGTTCAAGGGAGCAATACTGGTCAGCAGAATAGGTAGTAGCCTCTACACTTGAGCAAGCTCACCATTATCCAGCTATTTGTAGGATCTATGGCAGGAGACAGTTTGAAAGAGGCATACAAGGGAGAGCAACGAGGTAAGTCTTATGAATGCTCTGTTTGCCTGAGTGTCACTGTGTTGTCTGTTATGCTACTATAAAGGGTTAATTTCAGCAACAGTTAACAGAACTTGCACAAGGAAGCACAAAATAGGTTCATTTACTGAAACTAAAGGACAATATAGGTGCCACTTGTTTTGAAGTTTTTGCCCCCTACCCTGACAAACTCTGGTATGTCTGTCTTGTAGACACAGAAGTGGTGGACTGCAAGAAAAAACACAATTTTGAGGCAGATAAAAGGACAACCCCAAAAGAACAAGGAATAGAGGGCATGGACTGACATACAGAAACATTGTAAGGAAAATGTGGCAGGCTAAATCTTACAATGTGGATGTATGTATCAGCTAATCTGACAAATATTTTGTCCATCCACAGGTATGACCTAAGCCACATTAAATAGGCTGAACTAAAATAAATTTAAACCTGAATGAAATTACTGCATCTCAACTTCACTTACTGTGGTGTAGGAACAGACAGATGAAAGTTACACTGGATTTAATTACACTGTGGTAAGTCTTTCCACTTATAAGAAATATATGGTGTCTGCCAGACACAAGTAATATCCTATGGTGGAATTATTTATTTTGCCGCAAAGCACGTATAGATGCTGATGAGGTTGGCTGGGAAACAAGGGCATTTCAGTGTTGGGGCTGCTTGTCAGCTAGCACCTTCATGCCCCAACCTGCCCTTTGCAGCATGCTGAGCTGGGTCAGAGCAGCCCCCAGGCTGGTAGGCTAACCCCCCAGGCTCTCTGCCAGCTGGGGCTGCTCCAACCCAGCTCCACATGCTTGGGTCCCAGAAGCATGTGCAAATGGTCCACTCAGGAGCAATAAACTCTGGTACAAACTGTGCCAGAACTTATTCAGTCAAATTAATTGCATGTAATCGGCATGCCCATTAACTATCTAACTGCACCTACAACTGAGGTAGTTAAATGTTATTGACAAGCAGTCTTACGTTTCCAATATTGAAAATCTGATTTTAATATGGGGATAGTAGAGAGGCTAAATCAGGGGGAGACAATTATTTTGGGCAGAGGGCCACTTACCAAGTTTTGGCAAGCTGTTAAGAGCCACATTTACCTCTCCACCGCAGGGAAGCAGGAACAGCCCCTAGAAGCTTCTGCTAGGCAGGGTTTTCTGGCTGGAGGTGGGAGGGGCCAGGAAGGGCCTTGCTACTGGGTCCTGATTCTGGTTTCCCCTGGGTCCTACTGCCCCTGGCTCCTGTCATCTTTGACAGGCATCCAGGAGCAAATAAATATTAATTTTCTAAATTTTGCAGGGCCCCACAGGCCAGATAGAATGGCCTCGAGGGCTGGATCTGGCCCCCGGCCATATTTTGCCCACCCCTGAGCTAAATGAAAGGATTCAGTAAATTCCCCTTTTAGGCATAATGTTATACTTGCAAAGTTAAGAGAATGTTAATTTTACAAAGGTGTCAAGCACACAAAGGTCAGGAAGTGTCAGAATCAAGATTGCCCTTGTAATTCAAAAACGTTATAATTTAGGCGGGTATTCATGTTCACACATTATTTTTCCCATAGGATCCCACATCTTTCAGAGCACTGAATGAACTGTATGCCTTCATAGTTTTATAGTTAGTAGGGTCAGAAGGGACCTGAGCAGATCATCAAGTCCGACCCCCTGCCATGGCAGGAAGGGGTAAAAACGACCCCAGCAAGGTGTGCATCTAGCCTCCTCTTAAACACCCCCAGGCTAGAACCCAGCACCACTTCTCTTGGAAGTTGGTTCCAGATCCTA
>NW_017729033.1:62568186-62581548 GCF_001723915.1 Gavialis gangeticus | reverse complement strand
CTTGCACTGGATGGCAAATTCCAGCAGGTGATGATCACTATCGCCCAAGTGGTCGAGCACCTGCAGCCCCCTCACCAGGTCATTGCTGGCAGCCAGCACCAGGTCCAACAAGGCATCTCCCTTGGTGGGGCTGTGCACCTCCTGGGTTAGATGGAGGTCCTGCATTTGGGCTAGGAACCTACGTGAGCGGTCAGACCTGGCTGACTGCTCTTCCCAGCAGATGTCTGGAAAGTTCAGGTCACCCATGATGACCACGTCCTTTGACCTAACTACCTCCGTGAGATAACTTAAGAATTCCTGGTCTAGCTCTTCCCCTTGGTTGCGTGGTCTGTAGGAGACCCCCACCGTTAAATCTCTTTCCCCTCCACTGCCTTGTATTCTAACCCAGAGCACTTCAGTGTGCCCCTCCTCCGAGTCTTTGTTAATTGATGAGGATATGTATTCCTCCTTAATGCAGAGTGCCATGCCCCCACCTTTCCTCCCTGTCTTATCCCTCCTGTACAGCCTATAGCCCTTGAATCAAGTATACCATTGAAAGGTTGTTCATTGTATGTTTCTATACCCCATTTACTTCAAAACTTGCAAATCCTGCTCTGAAGATAGAGTTGTTAGCTCTGTCCTGGACTTTTCTATGGTGTCCATCACTGTACTATCCAAACACTTCATAAACATTAATGAATTTATGTTCACACTGCCTCTCTCAGGTAAGAAAATAGTATAAACATGTTCTAAAAAACAGTGGGTGAGGTAAACAGATGAAGGTCAAAAGCTTCCATGAATTTTGAGCTCTCAATCTGAAACACCTAAGATGTGAATTTTCAGAATACTTAGCATTGTATACAGAATCAAAGAAAATTAAGGTTGGAAGGGGCCTCAGGAGGTCATCTAGTCTACCCCCCTGCTCAAAACAGGACCATTGCCAACTAGATCATTCCAGCCAATGCTTCATATCATGTTTCAAAGCACAGATCCCAGTGACATCAATTGCAGCTACAAGAGTTCAAAACATCTGCAAATCAAACCCACCACAGTCTCAAGCTGATCACCCAGAAAGCATGTGGCTGTGAATCAAAATCTGGTTTAAACTATTTGCCAAGGACCTCTCTGGCAGATGCAGGGTTAGAATCCAATTCTTTGGACCAACAACAAACTGCCTTAGTCATAAGACAGTCCTTTCTCTTTCTACAATCCCTGCTTCTCTCACTCCACATCTTCCATATTAGCCTAGGGAAACCAAGCCAGGCAAGTTTTTCCTCAGGAGTAGGACAATGATCAGGGCCACACACAGGTATTGTGTTTCTACCAGAAATGCCACTCTCCTAATAGAAATGGACAGCATAGGCATCTATTCAGTTCCTTGTGAAGGAAACAAGCCCCAGCCAGGAGAAAGATCTTCCATGTTGACACCTGGAAGATATCCCCTGCAAGTGAGCTTTTCTCACTAGAATGAATCCCTGTATTCTCAACTCCTCCATGATTGGGAGGACTCCAGTATAAGGCAGCTGTGGGGGCATTTCCCTGCAGCTTGACTCCTCAGGGGAAGAACTGTCTCTGACCCTCCAAATCTTCACAAGACTGATAGACTCTTGTCTGGGGGAAGACTGAGAGCAGCAGCAGCTGCTATTCCCAGTCTGGGAAAGGTACAGGGGTATTTTCCTGCAGCACAGGAAGGTCTTACCTGCCTCAGGAACTCATTAACCTCTGCTACTCCTCCCATGTCCCTGCACCCCAATTTTAGGGCTGAGCAGCACAGGGCTGCTCCTACTGTACACAATTCCTACAGTCAGAAGGTGCAGGACTTCTCCAGCTCAGCCTCAATGACCAGGCAGAATCAGAACAGGCAGAGCTACTCCAAATATGGTAAAGACTCTGGCAGAGGGTGCATTATTTTGGAGCCAGGCCAACCAGAAACCCCTGCCTTGCAGATAGCATAGCCAGGTTCAAAAAGGGACTGGATACATTCATAGATGATAGCTCTATTACCTACAGTTCTATTCATAGATTATATCTCTATCATCTATTCATAGATAATAGCTACTGAACAGACCAATTGGTGATGTTTTCCTCTCTAAACTTATAATGATGGATGCTAGGGAGGGTATTGAATAGGGAATAAATCGTTATATATACCTGGTTCAATGTTCTTCCTGTATAGCATCCACTTCTGCTACTGTCAGAGGCAGCATGCTGGGCCACATGAACCACAGGCCTGACCTGTATGGCACTTCTCATGTTCTTACCTGGTACAGATAGAACCTTCAGAGAATTTAGCAACAAAACTCTAACAAGTGAGCAGGTTCAACCAGATTTTTCAAAGATTTATAACTTGATTAGGTTTTGGGAGGTTCTCTTTCGGACAACAGATGACAGTTCTAAAGAGGCTCCCCACACCCAGTCCCAAACAGTGAAGACAAAATTTGGAAGAATGAGAATTTAAACAAGAACTTTTTCAACATGGACATACAGTTTAAACAAATTGTCTGAAACAGGCAAGCAATTTTTGCTGGAATGGCCTTACATCAAGAACAAACAAAGCCAAAACCCACACACACGTACACATATACAGATCAAAAAACATTTCATCTTTGTAGCAGGGCACTGAGACGCCTGCTACTTATGGAGCAGTAAGTAAGGAGCCTAACTGTTGGTTGCTAGGACAACCCCTGTGGGTCAGCTGACAGGAAGGGGCAGGGCCTGGCTCCTAGATAACTCCCAGGCTAAGGCCAAGCAGGCAGTTCCCTGTTAGCAGCCATAGAGGAAGGAGCTCTGCTGGACTGACCAAAGAAGAAATGCTAGACCACAGGTATAGCTGTGAGACTGGGGGAAGGATAGAGCACCCCTAATGTGGCAGGACTAATGTCATAGCCAGGCGGCTCAAATTTCATAGATTTCATAGACATTAGGGCTGGAAGGGACCTCAGAAGATCGAGTCCAGCCCCCCGCCTAAAGGGCAGGAAGTCAGCTGGGATCATGGGATCCCAGCAAGATAAGCATCCAATTTGCTCTTGAAGGTGTTCAATATAAGTGCTTGAACCACCTCCGATGGCAGGCTGTTCCAGACCTTGGGGGCTCAGAAGGAAGAATTTCTTTACTGTATGTCCAGCCTGAAATGGTCTTGTAGTAGTTTATGACCGTTTGACCTCATCATCCCTTGGGGCGCTCTGGTGAACAAACGTTCCCCCAGATACTGGTGGTCACCAGTAAACTTATAGGTGGCCATCAGGTCACCCCTAAGACTGCGCTTTTGCAGGCTAAAGAGCCCCACGGCTCTCAGCCCATCCTCGTAAGGTCTGTTTTCCTGACCTCTGATCATGTGCATGGCTCTTCTCTGGACTCTCTCAAGCTTCTCCACATCCTTTTTGAATTGTGGAGCCCAAAACTGGACGCAGTACTCCAGCTGCGGCCTCACCAAGGCCGAGTACAAGGGCAGAATGATATCCCGGGATTTGCTTGAGAAGCATCTATGGATGCAGGCCAGTGTTTTGGTTGCTTTGCTAGCCGCAGCATCACATTGCAGGCTCATGTTCATCTTGTGGTCAATGATGACCCCCGAGTCTCTTTCTTCTGTAGTGCTAGCCAGCATAGCACTGCTGAGCCTATCAGGATGCTGCAGGTTTTTCTTCCCAAGGTGGAGATCCTTGCATTTTTCGGTGTTAAACACCATCAGGTTCTCGTCCACCCATTTGCTGAGCCTGTCCAGGTCAGCCTGGATCACCTGCCTGTCTTCTAGTGTGGATGCTTTGTAGCCAAGAGGCTTGAGTTTCTGTTTGCTGTTTACAATCCAGTGGTTTGGATGAAGCTATTAGAGGATGGAGGAGGCCTCATTGGGGACCCACACTAGCACAGGGACCCCAGCACCAGAGAGGGCACAGCACATTTTGGGGTGCACTGACCCCGGCACCAGAGAGAGCACAGTATTTGGGGTGTACTGACCCTGGCGCCAGAGAGGGCACAGCATTTTGGGGTTCACTGTCCCAAGCCCCAGAGAAGGGAAGTGGAAAGTTGGAGGCCAGGTACAGCTGAGGCCGCCTCAGCCCTGCAGGGGGGTTCGAGACCCTGAGGAGGAGAGTTGGGGCCAGGCATGGCTACAGCCACCTGAGCCCACCTGAGAGTGACAAGCCCCAGGGCCAGGGGGGCAGCGAGACAAGCCCCAGTGGCAAAATGGGCAGTGATTGAAGGGCACCTGTGGGGCGCAGTTGCAAGAGACCAGGCTGCTGAAAGCCAGAGCGCCTGTGGGACACAGTTGCAGGAGACAAGGCGGCGGAAAGCCAGAGCACCTGCGGGGCACAGTTGCAAGCTGGCTGCGGAAAGCCAAAGCACCAGAGGGCACGGTGAGAGACTAGGGCCACAGAGGGACTGAGCGCCAGAGAGAGGGTGCAGAGAGCGAGACAGACCGAACAACATCCAGTACATCAGTGAGGCTTGGGGTGTGGTAAAGGGGTGGTTGGAGCCACGCATTGCCCATAAGGCCGGGGGGCATGGAAACCCCATTATAAAAAGAGAACACGTGACAGCAGGAGAAAACTGTGTCCAAGAGGATGAAAGGCAGCCTCCCTTCAATACTTAAGATCAAGACATGGTGGGCAAGATTTGAGGGTACTCAAAGTAAACCTGGCACGGTAGGGGGTGCTAGGGGAGATCACAGCCGCCCCTAGAACCCCACTCCGTGACAGTATTGAACAGTTAAAAATTCAGCAAAGTTATAAACAATGAAAAATAGGGTGTTATATAATGAGAAGTACACGCTACCTTAACTAAGATGTTCTGAAGTGTTATATTTTGCATCTGGTACTGCTGCAAAGCCTCAGTCAGAAGTCAGGATCCCAAGGTGTGAAAAGGTCCCACAACCAGAAAGAAGTATATTATACCTTCAACTTCAGCACTGATATGGCTAACTTCTAATCATTTGGAGTCATTAAATATCGTACTGAAAAATCACCTCCACTACAAAATGATCGTTTCCTATATTCCATCTCAGAAGGGGATAGTTGTAGTAAAAATTATCCTCTTTAAGGGAAAAAATGCCCAGGAGGTCCATTTTTTCTGTTTTCTTTGATTGTTTGAGGCAAATATCTGATGCTGCCCAGGTTTGGAAATTTCAAAATGGTTCAGATGTGATGGGGTACTGGGCACAGTGCAAGTCAAGTAGTCAAAGGTGCATGGTAAAGTTAATTCTTCATCTGACTGCTATCACAAAGCAACTGTCTTTGCATTTAAAAGCTCAAATGCTATAGTGCACTGACAAACTGCACCCCCACATCACAATCTAAATGCAACCAGTAAGACTGATATTATTTATACCTTTGGGTTCCATGTGCCCTTTAGTCATAAGATGATTAGATAGGTATATACCATAACTTACCACTTAAATGATTTGCCTTCCCATTCTAAGTCACAAGTTCCATTTCTAAATGCTTAAAGTCAATTTTAGTACTAATTAAGGAGTAATAAACCACATGGAACCAAATTCTGCAGATATGCACTCTCACTTTCTACTAAAAACTGATGGCATTGCATGCATGAGCGAGTTCCTCTATAGCTCAAAGGCAGGAGGATGATATGGCATCCTTTCAACCAGAAGTGTTGGTCAACTGGGATTCCAGAACAAAGAAAGTTAGCAAAACCATTCACCCTAGTGATAATTTATCAAATTTGGTTGCTACTCAACTTATGTAATAGTTGCAGCATAAAGTTTCATCAGTGTTGGGATCCTTCCTATTAAAGTAAATAAACACCTGAATTCTGGGCAGAACCCTCCTTTCAAATTCAAGTTCAGTTTAAGAACTCTGAAGTGTTAATCCCACCCCTGGAGGTAGCTTTTTGAGAGAAAAGAGAAGGGCAGCTTTCTCCCTGTCATTATGGAAAGCTGACATGTACATCCTCTTGTATTGAGGCACCCAATCTAATGAATAACTCCAAGAACAAGGATATTTCTTGATTTCTCACAAGAACTGAGGAGCTTTACAGAAAGCATCATTTCAGAGAAGGATATTTATAGAGAGTTACAAAAAAGAAACTGTATAAGCAACAAATCAAATATGTTTTATCTTTGATAAACACACCCTTAGAGAATAAATTCCACCACAAGGACACATTAGGCTCCCAAAAAATACACCTGTGCCAATCTTGGTTTTTTAAACTTTAACACAAAAAGCACCTCAGATTATTCTGCTGTTCTCAGTCCTGATAACAGTGTATATTTATGAATTGATTGTGCACAATCTGAACAGCTCTCTCTTCCCTTGAAAGAAAGGATATTTCCTAAAGAAAAACAACTACAACTACATACGAATTCCTTATACACACATACATTAAACGTAATTCTTTTGACAAATTGTATGTACTTCTCAAACTCAAGGAGGATTTGGCTGAAAAAAAATGAACACACATAATGAACTCTGGTTTAAGTGAACACATTTTTAGGTACAATTAAGGTTTTGTTCTGCTTTTAATATACCACATAACTTCCTTTTACTATTTGGGTATTGTATTTAAAACTCATAACTTATGCCAGCTCAATTCATCAATAGTAAATTGCTACTGAATAAATTGGAGGGGTCATTTGGCTCTTTTTTCCCTTGACTGTATGCCAGGATTACTCATTTTCTGTCATATTAACTTGCATTAAAATTTTAAACTAGGTTAAATTAAGTATAAATTCTCAAGGATGGCTAATAAGATTTCAACCAATGCGGTAGAACAGGTCTCAAGCATAGATGCTATTGTCAATGATTCTTTCCAAACTTTAAAAACGTGCAAGTTTTTGAGTCAAATTCAGTGCAAGAAGTGCACACAACTCATTCCATTAATATTACTAGAAGGGGAAACATTTGTGTCAGTTTTGCTTTTGGCCTGTTATTTCCTTTACCAGGTGAAGGGGGGGACTGATGTATTTATGGACAAAGCTTGCAGGGCTAGAGAGCAATAAATCTGTCATTCCAGTCTAGAAGAACATAATAATTTCCATTTAAAATGGACGTGTTAATGGTTTACAGCCTCTCCCTTCCCTTCAGTGATATTTCCATACATTTCTCTGAATTCTCTACCACTAAAACCCGTATTTATTTTTTGCAGTCTCTAGCTACTTTAATCATCAGGAGTAAATTAGCTAGACTATCATTGGATATTGTTCACACCTCACCTATAAACAACCTAGCTAAGAAAAAAAATTCTGCTAGACTTTTTTACATTCCATAGAAAGCAGGGACAATGCTGAATATAGCACATGGCTATATTCAGCATTGATAAAACATGCAATTCTTCCTCTCCCAGGTGACAGCAATCAGAAGGAAAGAAAAAACAGGATGGAAAATGCATTTGGAAAACAGTCCTGAGGACTTGAGGCTAAAATGTGCACACAAGGACAAAACAATACAAAACAAAAAAGAACATAAGTGAGTATTTAAAAAAGACATTCTTCCAGAGCTGGGAACTAACATGCATCACAGTACCTGATAAGCCAAAACACACAGCACCACTTTGAGCATTAGTCTGGTAATGTTTGAATCAAATATTCAGAGGTCAGAACTAGGGTCAGGCACAGGAGGTATAAAGAAGCCAGTTACTAAGCAAAGAAATTGCTTATATAATGAATCGATGGCCAACAATTGCAGAACTTTGCTATGGGGATGTTTACCATTTCACCTGCCATCAACACCCACAGGAATGCTTGAGGACTTGAATGCCAAAATCTACATGGGAATTTAATAGAAGCAAAATTCATAGCCATCTAAAACCACAGTGACTCAACTTAAGCAGAAAGGTGGAGCTGGGCTGGGAGACGAGTTGGTTCAGAAACAATAATGTCTTCAGCAATAAACCATGCGTGAACAGAGAAATGGAAAAGCTATCCTGTGCTGCGAGTCTAGAGCCTACAAAAAAAGAAAAATGCTGCTTTCACAAATGAGGCAATGTTACAAAACATAAATCAGAGGTGAGAAATTAAAAAGAAGGAAATGGAGCACGGGAGAAGCTTTTTTTACTGAAAGTTATATAAATAAAATTGTCATATCACTTCACAATGTACATCTATATTAACATTCAGCACATTGACTGGCTATGTATTTTTTTTCCTTGTCAAGTTCATGAACAATATTGTACTATATAAACAATGTATTCAAACTAACATTTATCTGGTGGAAAAAATCTTAACTTTAAATTAACAAGTAAAAATCCTTAAAAGCAAAATGATTTTGCTCCATCTTTGAGGCAGCTTAGAACCACAAACAAAGAAATATATGAAACAGTTCAGTGCTAAAAGCAAATCACAGAGAGCAGCAGATCAGCACTACCACTTGAAACAGGGTTTCTAGCAAATTCCTGAAGATTTCTTTGCCAAGATAAACTTCCTAAGAAAATAATCTAATAAAAAGCCTCTGTGCAAGGGAACTGCTCTTTTTAACACAGTTTGTTATGGTTTTCTTCCTTTTGTTGTGTTAACTATGATCTCAGGTGACTTTTGTGGTGCTGTTTTTCTCATCGCTGAAGAACATAAATACAAAAACATACTTAGTACATAAGACGGAAATTGGATCTCACAGTACACAGACTTTTCTTCATTAAGTGTTGAAACATTAGCCAAATCATTAACAAAAGTTCTGCCCCTCAACTTTGTCTTGGCTATTTCCTACTATTATATTTGACTCTTTTTTTTCACACAGGCTCTGAAGCAAATGTCTAATTCCCGTGGGGATAATGTGAGGAACTGAAGTAATACTATAAACTCTGTAAAACCCTGTCAAACAAAAGATAAGACGGAACTTTTTTTCCCCTCTTTTCTCACAGAATGACATTATTCAGGGACAGGAAGGAAAATCAAGTAGTGATGTACAAGAAAAATAACCAGCCCATTCTAAACAATATACAGTGGTTACCACTGAAGTATCAGCATTTACCAGTGCTGAGATGCTTTGATTTTCCTTAAATTTAATGAAAATGTGGTACAACAGGATGCAATGAAATGACTATTAAAGCAAGCTGATTTTTTTAAACTGTCCAATATGAAAACTATAGCAAGCAGACATAACTGTTTACTGTCTGAGCCCCCAAGACCTGGAACAAACTCCCCCCAGAGATGATGCAAGCACCTACTCTGGACACTTTCAAGAAACATTTGGACACTTATCTTCCTGCCCCTTGGGCAGGGGGCTGGACCCAATGGTCTTACGAGGTCTCTTCCAGCCCTAACGTCTATGAAATCTATTAAATGAAACAGTCACTTTAACTCGGTCAAAAACCACTAGTTCTGTAAGATCGCCAAAATCAAATTCTCAACTAATATTGTTTCATTATAACAATTCTGTATCTTCAGCTGGGCTTCTGTTTAGTAAAGCAGACAAAATACCTTCTCAAGCTTCCATAAATAAATACATGGAAATTGAGTTTCTGGAAGGCTGACAGCATTAACTACAACAAAGGACATCCAAAATATTAGATCCTGGCTTAAATAACCTCCTGGAAATGTGCAACTTTTTCCATGAAGTATTCAGTCACTGTTATTGATTCAATATATTATTGGGGTTTTCTGTAAATGGGATTATTTTTGTATGGGTGCCATATCTTCAGACTATTAAAATAAAAAATGGAAAAATACAGTATTTCATCAAATCTGGTATCCATTCAAACATTATGGGTTATTGATTACAGGTCTGAACAATTTACTGCTTTGGTTCCTATCTCCATTTGATTACAGCAAAGTGCAAGTTTTGATGAGCTATTAACAGAAGCAAGCACCACCCGGGAGTTGAAAGCAGATCGGAACCATGCTGTAGTTTTGAGCATATTTACCTGTTGTTCATATCCTAGATTGAGATTTCTACTGGGGCAAGGATCATCTTTGCATTGCTTAGTGCAACAGGGCCTAAGACAAGGTCCCCTTGTCCTTACCTCTTTCCACAATATGAAATACAACTTTCAGTTAGCATGGTGATTGTTTAGGTATCCACAGGGTTGTGAACAAATCACGTCATTCCCAGTTAATCCAGATGAAGAAATCAACCAGCTGTTCTGGCATCACCCAAAGCTTCTCTATAATGGCACAACCCTCCAGTCTACTGTCACCAGCAGGGGCATATGCAGATGCTCCAACACTTTCTATCGACTGCTGCAGTACCTGCAGATTTCCCTCATGTGGAGAAGTGCAAGGATGTGAACATGCTCTGGCAGTGCAGCAGAGGCAGATATCGTCTCTTTACAGGAACTCTGATGCCAGAAGCAGGTGCATGCAGACAAGACATATTTCAGAGTAGCCTGAGACTGACTGAACTTTCCAGCTAAGAGAGCTCAGTTTGTACACATAAAACTTCCCAGTGACGCTGCGTAACTTCTGAGAAGCCTATAAAACGCTAACTACAGGCTTATGTGGGCAAAAGTACAGTCATTCAAGAGTTCCTGGACTTATTTTGAAGTGCTCAAGTACCTCCTAATGACTGGCTTGAGGTCACCACCACGAAGCTCTTTTGGATACAAACACATTTAATTATCTGCTCTTACAGGACCAAAAGAGAATATTACAGGTACCTCAAGACTTTTGTAGAGCTGTATGTTTCATGTTTACTTACTAGGTCTAACTATTTATTTTAGACAAAAAATAAATACTCCCAAGCATTCAAACTAGTAAACTACATGAATGCTTCAGCTTTTGCTCCAAGTGGGGGGAAAAAGCATCAAAAACTGATCTGTTTCTCCCAGCGTTCTATTGGATACCCTGGATTGCATCAGCTATTGTGCATGTAACAGGAAGAACACATGAAAGGTTCATCAAACTTGAGCAACCACCAAAGAAATATTTTGACCACTGATGACCTGGAACAGTAGAAAGGCATCAACAAAATACATGCATGATAAACGTATTTTTTTTTTAATTTACCCTATTTTCCTTGAGTTTGCACTTTTAGAACTATAGTATCTGTAGCTAAAAATCAAGTAAAAATAATGGGGAAAATATGAACTTTCCAGAGGCCATTTCCACTCCTCGTGTATATTCACCAGGGCAAGTCATATATATTTCTTTCCAGTTCATTCCCCCTAGTACTATATAGATCTCCAGCCACCTGCAGCTTATATAATCAACAAGATCTTATAATTTAAAAAGGAATGTCCCTCAGGTGCAGCAGTCTACTAGCTAAGAAGGGCAGTCGTTTCTGGACTAAGATTTCTCCAGGAACATGATGTGGTACAGTTGGGAAGAAAAAGTTACTATCTACATTGTATAAACATAAGCTGTGGTATCGCTACTGCAAAGAAAAAACTCTTATTTTAATAAGTGGACAACCGGAGTTAAAGTCTGATTCTGTTGGATCTGTGCAGAGCACTTTAACTACCCATCACACTTGTTTTCTCAAGACTTGTAAAGTTTTATAAATGGCAGAACAGCTTTAACTGCGAGTCAAAATGCAAGGGTTTCTTAAGAGGTTTCTGTTGATGACTGGCAACTTTTACTCTCTAAGTCCAGTTGAAATCGCTGTTTAGATCCTGCTGGGAATGTTATCGGCTGGTTTTAGTATACTGAGATAACAGCAGATAAAATACATGATATGAAAATGTAACTTCCTCTTTACAAAAAGCCATTCTATTGCTTTAAAGAGAAGTTGATGAGTGTTAAATGAGGCAGGAGGACTAAGTTGTATGTTGTTTTTAAAGTGTTTAAACCAGGGTGAGCAATCCATGGCACATGTACTACAAGTGGCAGGTGCACTTTGTGTGGGTTGTGGCAGGTCCAGCATGGAGAACAGTGACAGGTTAAGGCAGGAAGGAGAAAGAAGAGCAACAGATCATTGAAGAAGCACAAAGGGAGGTAACAGAGTTTAACTTGTGACATGCCTGCCAAAAAGATTTGCCCACCAATGGATTAAACAGTGTAATAGCACCAAGTATCACTTCAAAGAAATTGCATTCAGAATGCCACTTATTAAAATGAGGAGCAGGACTCCAGAACACATCCTTCAGGATCAGCACCTTCCTCTGAAAGATATACAACCGAAGACTTGCTTCTACTGCCAGGGAAGAAGCAGACATTGGAATGCCTCCAGGAGGCTGCACTTACACTTTACATTTCAGTAGGAGTGTCCAAATTTAGCATGATAGAAGAATTCAAATTTCTTTAGACTACATTACAAAATTAAAATTACTGCTGTCATGAGATTAGGATGTCAGAAGAAATACAGGAAGATTAATCTCTAAAATACTCACCAAGCCTGCAATAGGGGTCGGCAGTCTATTGATCTTTTTTACCAGTCCAGGCTTTATTGCATTCAGCAACCTGTCATAAGAAAGGAATATGTCATGAGAAACAAGTCACAAAAAATGAACTGCCAAACACAACTTTTGCCTAGCGTGTAAATGCTTAAAAGGCATAATTGAAAAAGCAGCAAAAAGAACCCATAAAACTCTATTTTTGCATAATTTTAAATGATGTTCTGCACTAAAATATTCCAGATTTAAGTCAGTCTACATACGTTCCACATTGAGAGGTCAGCACCTGTTAAATTTTGCACATGAGAAAACCAAACACAACACAGAAGGGGAAATAAGAGTGGGAAGAAGGAATTAGGATGCTGAGAAAGGGGAAGCTGAAGAGACTAGAATGGAAGACTCCTGGGCTAAAAGAGGGTAAGGGATGTGCTCCTTAAATAAACCAACAGGGAAGTCTACAATTTCCTATGTGCATCTGAGGTCAAATTTTGAACCTGAAATGCCTGTACAATTGTGGGGGTGGGGAAGCTTCTCAAAGCAAATAAAATAATCCATAATACTTTTAAAAGGTCACACAGAAGCCAACCAGGCAACAATAAAAAGTATACATGTTTTTATGCTAATACTAGAAGTTCTAAGATTAAAGGTGGGGGAACTTGAATGTTTAGCAGTAAGTAATGATATTAATATGGTGGAATTAAAAATAAATAAATAAAAAATCAATGGAAACTTGTAATGCCAGAATGCAAATTATACAGGAATGGTAGAGTAGGTTGTACTGATGGGGGAGTGGCACATCCACATCAAAAACTGCATCAAATCAAAAAGGGTAGATTTTTCAGCTGAAAAGAGAGGTAGCATAGAATCTCTATGGACAGAAATTCTAGGCTTAAATAGAAAAAGTAAGTCTGGGAATGTACTATCAACCTCCAGACAAGGAAGGCAGCAGTGAGCTAGAAATGCTAAGGGAGACTAGAGAAGCTGTAACAGCAGAAAACACAGTTATAATGGGTGACTTCAACTATCTATAAATGGACTGGGTCAATCTAACATCAGGCCAGGATGCAGACACCAAATTCCTTTAAGTGATAAAAGACTGCTTCATGGAGCAGTTGGTCCTAGAACCTACAAAAGGAAAGGCCATTCCTGACCTAGTCCTAAATAGTACAC
>NW_017729033.1:62562983-62563186 GCF_001723915.1 Gavialis gangeticus | reverse complement strand
AAGGAAAGGCCATTCCTGACCTAGTCCTAAATAGTACACAGGGCTTAGTGCAAAGTGTGTTAGTGAGTCACTCTGCAATAGTTGCCAGAATGCAATTGGGTTTGATGTCCATGCAGGAGGGGAGACCAGAAAAAAATTGACAAAAGCTGATAACTTTAAAAAGGGAGACTACACCAAAATGAGGAAGATAGCTAGCTAGAAAT
>NW_017729033.1:62552729-62557983 GCF_001723915.1 Gavialis gangeticus | reverse complement strand
AAAAAAAAAAACCCCCCCCCCCCCCCCCCCCAAGAAGATGAAGAACTTGCAAGCAGCATGAGATCTGCTGGGACAAACATTCAAAAAGCCTGAGCCTGAATTGATTAAATCTTTGCAGGTTAATTTAACCTGGATAGGCTGAATCACTTTGTAACTGTCCAGGCATTCCAGAACTGTCAGCATATGCCTGCAGTGACTCAGGCTAGAAGCTGGGGCGTGCTAGAGCAGCCCTCCCTTCCATTTCATAGTACTGAGCTCAGTGGGGGGGGGGGAGGCCCCAGCAGGACAACCCAGCAGGGAACTGATAACGGTGTTTGTCACCCCATTAAGAAAACAACAAAGGGACATTACCAGCTACCTGTTGATTCTACCTGCTGATTAAGAATGGACCATATCCAGCATGTGGTCTGCTACCTACTACAGACACCTCTCTGCAAGGCAGAGGGGAGGGGAGGCAGACCAGTCTTGCCAGAGCTACAGCCAGGAAGCAGAGGGGAGGAGCCAGCCCAGACAGCATCCCAAGATGCCAGGGGAGTCCAGTGTATCTTAGACCAGCAAAGGGTCTCTGATAGGCATAAACTGGTTTGACCCAAATTAGGATTAAATCTGATACTACTTTCAACCAGGTTTATCTCAAACTGATTTCAGCCATTCTCAAACTGGTTTATATGCACTGTACATCTGTTCTGTTACAGGTTTAAACCAGTTTCTGATCACTTAAACTGGTTTATGTGTAATGTCTGTCCCTAGCCCTTAAAAACACCATATTGGAGGCACAGAGCAAATGCATACCACAAAGCAAAAATGGAAAGCGGACCAAAAGAAAGCCAGCATGGTTTAATGGCACAGTTACAGAGGCAATAAGCAGAAAAAAAAGGCTTTTTTCAAAAAGTGGAAGTCATATCCTAATGAGGAAAATAAAAAAAGAGCATAAATACTGGCAAATCAAATGTAAAACTGTAATAAGACCGAGATTTCAATAGATGAGGTCATAAAGGAAACTAATAAACTAAACAGTAACAAATCACCAGGACCTGATGGCACTCACCCTAGGAGCCAGAAAAAGCTCAGATCATAGTTTCATAGTTAGTAGGGAAGGGACCTGAGCAGATCATCAAGTCCGACCCCCTGCCATGGCAGGAAAGAGTACTGTGGTCAAGCAAAATTGCTCAGAAATTGCTGAACTCATAACTGTAGCATGCAACCTCTGTACCAGAGGACTGGAGGTTTGCCAATGTGATGCCCATATTTAAAAAAAAAAAGAAAAAAAAACTCTAGAAGGGACACAGGGAACTACAGGCTCATGAGTCTAACTTCTGTTCCTGGAAAACTGGTAGAGACAATATAAAAAAAAAAAAAGAATTGTTCAGCAACGGATGAGCATGATTTACTGGGGAGAAATCAACGTAGCTTTGTCCAAGGGAAATCATGCCTCACCAATGTACTCAAGTTCCCTGAGGGTGTCAGTAAGCAGGTGGATAAATGTGATCCAGTTGACATAGCATGCTTGGACTTCAAAAGCCTTTGACAAGGTCCAACATCAGAGGTTCTTAACCAAGCCAGGTAGGTATTCATGGGGTTACAGAGAATATCCACTTGTAGATTAGAAACTGGCTTAAAGATAGAAAGCAGAGCGAGTATAAATGGTTATTATTCAGGATGGAAAGAAGTAGCAGGGTCTCCTAGGGATTTGTGTTGAGACCAGTGTTATTTAACATTCATAAATGATCTGAAAAAGGGGGAGAAAGAATAGCAAGGTGGCCAAATCTGTGTATGACAAAATTATACAAAGTGGTAAAAACCAAGGCAGACTGCGAGGAAGTACGAATGGGCAACCAAATGGCAGATGAAATTCAATGGAGATAAGTGTAAAGTGATGCACATAGGCAAAAATAACCCAAACTATACCTATCGTATGATAGGCTCTACATTAGCTGTTACCACACAGGAAAGAGATCTGGGAGCCACTGTGGACAGTTTACTCAAAACATCACCTTGGTCCTCAGCAGCCATCAAAAAGGCAAATGAAATGGTAGGGTTTATCAAGAAGGGAACTGTAAACAAAACTGAAAGTATTATAATGCCCCTGTATAAAGCCATGACACCTTGAATACTGTGCCCAGTTTTTGGTCTCCACACCTTAAAAAGGATGTAGAAGAACTAGAGAAGTATAGAGAAGGGCAACAAGGATGTTGTACTTAGTGTTATGGAGACTTCCACATGAGAAGAGACTAAAGAAGGTAGGCCTATTCAGTTTAGAAAAGAGACACTTGGGGGGGGCATAATATGGGTTTACAAAATACTAAATGGCAAAGCAAACGTGACTAGCGGTGTATTATTTACTCCCTCTCGCAGTACAAGAACTTGGGGTCACAAAATGAAGCTAGTAGGTAATAAGTTGAAAACTAAAAAAGGATTAGTTTTTTACACAAGTAATTGAACTGTGCAACTCATTTTCTACCAGATGTTGTTCAAGCTGGCATTTTAGCCAGGTTTAAAAAGGGATTGGACAAATTTTTGGAGGCAAAGGGCATTTATAACTATTGAGCATGGGAGTTAGGGATACAGCCTCTGAATCAGAACTTCATGGAAAAGCTGTAGGCTGCAAGTGAGAGAGGAACAGTGGTAAAAGCCCTGGGTCACACTCAATTCACTCTCCTCTTCAGCATCCACTCTCTGCCACTGCGTGACACAGGATACTGGGCAAGATGGGGCTACGGTCTGACACAGTAAATGGCAATCCTGATGTTCTTACTTTCTTATGTTTTTAATTCACAGTTTAGAGACAATCTTGTGATTTTTGAATGGTTAGGATGGGCAAAACTGAAGCTGGCCATTATTCATAGAGTTGAAAGACAAGCCTGAAAAGAACTTCAAATCTCTTCTCAAAGAAGAGCCCACAAAAGACAAAATTCAGGGTGGGGTAAGAAGTAGAAGTAAAGCCTGAAAGCCAGAAGCACTCTGTTTATCTTGCCACACAATTACTTCAAAAACTGAACACAATTAATGACAATTGGTCCTATCTACTTTCTTTTGTGTGGATACCTGAAACATTGAAATACATACAATCACCCGGTGGAAACTACAGGTAGATGTGGAAAGCATTCTCCTCATAGCAGTTTAACCCGATTATAAACTATGTGCTAGAAATAAGAGGTGAAGAGAAGATTTACATCCATTAAATTTTAAACTATCAACAATTCAAGATTATTCCCCAACCACCCAGAATTTCAATTAAAACCCTATTTTATTTTACAATATACGAACTGACACAGCTCTACTTGTGCCAAAATATAAATGCATGTGCAATACCTTAATTTCTCTTCCAGGCCTGCATAGCAACAAGCTCATAAATCACTATTTTATGCTGTTGTAACTGCAACAGTCAACTTAAGGATTTTTCCTCACGAATTCTCCCTTCTCTGAAGACTAATTTAATGGTTCCCTTCAAGCTGGTCTTTGCAGGTATGGGAATAAATTATTGCCTAGGGAAAAAATTGGGACACTAGCAAAAGCCTGGAATGTACTTAATTTCCATAATGGTAACTTATACGCTATAACACAGATCTCACCAATAATAAAAAGCAAGTACAGAACAGCTTAATGAATACACCCAAAGTCAAAGGGTATTTTAAATAAATCTTCAAAACAGCTGGTATTGGCATGATTGTGGATTAATGGTCAAGGAGGGAAGGGAAAGTAAAATGAGAGGTAGAAGGTAAGATTTCCACAAGTAGGAAATGAAAAATGTGGTTAGATTGCAGTTTAGCATTTGGGGAAGTACACAGGGATAGGTAGAAAAGCATAGGATAGAGAGATTCTTAATAATAAACTTTGCTTTCTGATGGAAACAATGCCTCCAAAATGACCTGGCACTAACCCACCTAGAACTTGTAAACTCAGATGTGTGCCAAATGTTTCTTCCAAAACAGACTAGCTGTTTTTTTAATTATTGACTCATCCAACCAATGAGCAGCATGCAAAATACCAAATGTGTTAACCTACCTCATCCATCAGTCTGGCTGAGTCATGATTTGTGAATAGGGTCCTACCAAAATTGCAGAAGTGTGCTGCACAGCAGCTCCTTTCATCTTGCTCATTTCATCATATGCGCCCTCCCCACCCCACAATCCCGCCACTGTCCCCGACTGGTGATGGGGCTCCTTCTACTGCTGACTGGCGGAGAGGTTCCAGCAGCCCCACTGCTTGCCACTGATCAGCTAAGAGGCAAAAACTGTGGCATATTTAAAACTGGTGTTTGCCTCCTAGCTGATCAACAGCAAGTGGCAGGGGTGCCAAGGCCCCTCTGCCAATCAGGGGCAGGGGAGCACGCAGTGAAACGAGTAAAATTAAAGGAGCCACTGCGTGACACACTGCTAACGCAATTTTGATAGGTCCCTATTTATCAAGGAAGCTCTTAGGAGATGTTTCAATTCAAACCAATTACTATTTGTTCACACTTCTCTACTTAGTTACCAAACAGAGCTGCTCATATGCAGACACATACAAAAACTGTGTGTTAAAAAAGTAAATTTTGAACCAACTAAAGCTCAAATGGAAGATCTGTCTTTAAATTGAATGTCTCATTCAAATATACCATTTTTCACAGAAACAAATGGCATTTAAAAGATATGTGAAAATGTGTACATTGATCTGAAGAAAACAGTACTTAATGTTAATGGTATTCAAAATACAGTATTCCTAAGAGTTAGCTAGCTAATACAATGTCATGAATAAACTGAAGAACTCAAAGGACTAATTCTGGTAAAAAAAAAAATTATGATAAAGAACTAGGAGTCAAAAAACACTTGTGAGTATTTTGTGGCTTTTCCTGTTTCTGTATGGGTAGCCTTAGGCTACCTATGAAATAGAACAATGCAACCTGATATGCACTTTATATTGTTGACAAGTTACCAGAAAATTGCTTAATGTTTCAATTTGTTGCATGACAATGTTCCAAAGTTATCCAGTAGTCAGTTGTCCAACACTGAATATAGAGGCAACACATTCTTTCCTAGCATTTGCAGCCAACCCACTTATGCCCTAGCACAAGATTTAAGTAGCCATACTTTGTTCTCTGCTCTTGCATGGAAACAAATTCCATTAGTGTTCATAAATTTACCCACTCCTTTTTTAGAAATAGCCACAGCAGTTTTTCTCCTTGGCTTCACATGTCAGCAAATTCCAGTTTTGGTATATGATACAAGTACGATATCTGTAGTGTTTTCAACTCGTTTGTTCTACATTTACTGTG
>NW_017729033.1:62543917-62547729 GCF_001723915.1 Gavialis gangeticus | reverse complement strand
AATTCCAGTTTTGGTATATGATACAAGTACGATATCTGTAGTGTTTTCAACTCGTTTGTTCTACATTTGCTTTGGGTGGAGGGCAAGGGGCAGTAGGGCTGGGGGGCAGAGGCTTTGGGTGGGGGGCAAGGGGCACAAGCAGGGCATCCTGCCATGTACCCCTTGCCCTCATTTTGTTTTTTTGCCATGCCGACACTCTGGCACCTTCCGAGGTAGGCATTATGGTGTTTTTTGGCACTCCAGCCAAAAAACATTGCCTACCCCTGCTGTAAAATAAACTGACAGGTTGTGATTGCTGGCATTACAGCATTTCTATGGGAAAGTACTTGTGCTACCTTTCTTGTACTCCGCTTGAAAGAAACATTTTAAATAAAAAGTAGTTGCCATCTAGATGCCACAGTAATTAGTTCAGTTTAGTAACTTTGGGACAAGATGGATCTCCAAGTATTCTCCTTTCTGTTATATTTAAGTATATAAATATATATTTCCCCGCTCTGGGGTCCGGGATCATGGCCACCTCACCTTGTGAAGTCTGCTCCCTTTTGGGGTCTCTGGCACGCCAGCTGGAGGAGCTCCAGGCCACAGTCCAGAGACTGCATGCCATCAGGGATGGTGAACAGGAGATAGACTCCTACTACCAGGCCCTTCACCCCCTGGAGGCGGAGGGCAGACCAAGATCACCTTCCAGGACAAGGAAGGACTGGGGGACCTCCCATTCTGTCCAGACAAGGGGTTGGACCAAAGTGGTAAAGGGCCCCAAGGCATGCCACACCAAGGTCCCCACCCCGCTGGAGCTTTGCAACAAGTATGAACCTCTTGCAGACCCAGCAGAGCCTGCCAAGCTGCCAGCTCCCGCAGGCAACACAGGCTCAACTGTAGCTACCGGCCCCACTCTCCAAGACAAAATGCAAAG
The DNA here is from genome assembly GCF_001723915.1 of Gavialis gangeticus. NCBI lineage: Eukaryota > Metazoa > Chordata > Crocodylia > Gavialidae > Gavialis > Gavialis gangeticus. The sequence continues at coordinate 62,546,816 of NW_017729033.1, read as the reverse complement.
TGTTTGTCATGGGAGACTCCATCCTGAGGGGGACTGAGGGGGCAATCTGCTGCCCCGACCCCTTAGCCCGGGAAGTCTGCTGCTTCCCAGGAGCCCAAATCCGAGATATCGTGGAGAAGATCCCTGAGCTCCTCCTGCCCACTGACCACTACACCCTGTGCTCCTTATCCATGTGGGCACAAATGACACGGGTTGGAGCACTCCCAGCCGTGTCATGAAGCGCTACAGGGATTTGGGAGCGGGGCTTAAGGGGTTGGGGGCACAGGTGGTGTTTTAATTGATCCTCCCAGTTTCAGGCTATGGGCTGAGGAGGGAGAGGAGGATCCAGACAGTGAACCAAAGACTGTGGCACTGGTGTCATCAGGAAGGCTTCAGCTTCCATGACCACAGTCCACTCTTTGGTGAAAGAGGCAGTGAGCTGCTGGGGACGGACAGCCTCCACCTCTCTCCACTGGGGTGGAGGCTCTTCTCAGCCAGACTGGCTGACCTGCTCCACTGGGCTTTAAACTAAGCCCGCCGGGTGATGGGGGGGACTACTGCCACTGCTGGCCTACTGAGCAACCCTTGCAAAGCCAGCAGGCCAAAACACTTAAGGGACCCCACCCCTGCCACAGCCCTAGAGCGAGCTGTGGGCAAGGCTAGGGGCCCCAAAGGGACACTTGCATGCCAGTACACAAATGCCAGGAGCTTGAGGAATAAACAGGGGGAACTTGTCCTCCTGCTAAACAAATATTTAAGATGTCATAGGGATAATGGAGACCTGGTGGGACTCGACCCATGACTGGGCCACAGGTATAGATGGCTATACCCTGTACAGGAGAGACTGACTGGACAAAAGGGGTAGGGGTGTAGCTCTCTATATCAAGGAAAGCTACGTGTCCCTGCAAGCCAACATTGGCACCCAAGGTGGATGTCTAGAGACCCTCTGGGTTAAAATCTGTGGGGAACATGGCACAGGGGACACAATGGTGGGAATCTACTACAGACCCCCTACCCAGGATCAAGAGTTTAACCAGGAGTTTGCCAGGGAACTGACTGAGGGTGCACACTCCCAGTGCATGGTAGACTTCAACTACCCAGACATCTCGTGGGAAGAGTGCTCAGCCAAATCCAAGTGGTTGCAAAGCTTTCACTCGTGAGTGGACGAGCTCTATCTGATGCAGGAAGTCTACAGGCCAACGAGAGGTAAAGCACTGCTTGACCTGGTACTGGCAATGGGGGACAACTAATCAGCGACCTAACAATTGAAGGGAAGCTGATTGACAGTGACCACATTCACCATCCCCTGTAAAGCTGGCAAGTCAGTCAGCAATACAGAAGTCCTTGACTTCAGGAAAGCTGACTTCGACAAGCTAAGGAGGCTCGTCAGTCAGGCCCTAAAGGGCCACAACCCAAAGGGGCAGGGGGAGAGTTCAGGACAAGCGGTTGCTCCTCAAGGGAGCAATCCTGGATGTGCAAGCAAAGTCCATCCCGTCTCAGAGGAAAGGCAGCAAAAGGGCACAGCAGCCCCCTTGGCTCTCCAGGGAACAAGCGGACCTCCTGCATCTAAAAAGACAGACCTACAAAGGATGGAGGACTGGACCCACCTCCAAGGAAGAATACTCTGCACTGGTCTGGACCTGCAGGGAGCAAACCAGGAAAGCTAAAGCTGTGACAGAACTCCAACTAGCTACAAATATCAAGCACAATAAAAAGTACTTTTTTAGATATGTAGGGAGCTGGAGAAAAAGCAAGGGCAACATTGGACCCCTGCTAAACCAGATGGGACAACTGACAACCAACACCCAGGAAAAAGCCAGCTTGCTAAATAGGTGCTTTGCGTTGGTCTTTCACCAGTCCCATGGGACGCCCCTGCCCATACAAGACAGGGAGGCCTCGGTGAGGGAGATTCCTTACCCTCCATCAGTGCTGACCTTGTGAAGGAAGGACACCTTCACAAGAGAGGCTGTGAAGGCTGGATACCTTCAAGTCAGCCGGCCCTGACAGCTTACACCCCCGGGTACTCAAGGAGCTGGCAAGCATCATAGCTCAACCCCGGCATGGATCTTCAAGAATTCCCAGTGCTCTGGTGAAGTGTCTGAAGATTGGAAGAAGGCCAATGTGGTGCCTATCTTAAAGAAAGGGAGGAAAGTGGATCTGGCAAACTACAGGCCCATCAGCCTGACCTCTATCCCAGGGAAGGTCTTAGAAAAGATTATCAAAGAGGCCATTCTTAACAGATTGGCTGATGGCATCATCCTGAGGGATAGCCAGCACGGGTTTGTTGAGGGTAGGTCTTGCTTGACTTATCTTATTTCCTTTTATGATCAGGTGACCTATCACCTGGACAAGGGAGAAGAGATTGATGTCATATATCTTGACTTCAAAAAAGTCTTCGATCTGGTATCCCATGATCACCTCTTGGCTAAACTGGCTAACTGCGGCCTCTGCCTCACCACAATCCATTGGCTGGGGAATTGGCTCCGCGGTAGGACCCAGAGGGTGGTGGTTGACAGAAGTCAATTGTTGTGGTGTGCTGTGACCAGCGGGGTCCTTCAAGGCTCTGTCCTAGGGCCTATACTATTTAACATCTTCATTAATGATGTAGACATTGGTATCAGAAGTAGACTGGGCAAGTTTGCCGATGACACCAAACTCTGGGGTAAAGCGTCCGCACCTGAGGACAGGAGGGTGATCCAGGCAGACCTTGACAGGCTCACAAAATGGGTGGACAAGAACCTGATGGTGTTTAACACTGAAAAATGCAAGGTTCTCCGCCTTGGGAAGAAAAACCCACAGCATGCTTATAGGCTTGGCAGTGCTATGCTGGCTAGCACTATGGACAAAAAGAGACTTGGGGGTCATGATTGATCACAAGATGAACATAAGCCTTCAACGTGATGCTGCAGCTAGTAAGGCA
>NW_017729033.1:62523673-62528686 GCF_001723915.1 Gavialis gangeticus | reverse complement strand
AACTGACAACCAACACCCAGGAAAAAGCCAGCTTGCTAAATAGGTGCTTTGCGTTGGTCTTTCACCAGTCCCATGGGACGCCCCTGCCCATACAAGACAGGGAGGCCTCGGTGAGGGAGATTCCTTACCCTCCATCAGTGCTGACCTTGTGAAGGAAGGACACCTTCACAAGAGAGGCTGTGAAGGCTGGATACCTTCAAGTCAGCCGGCCCTGACAGCTTACACCCCCGGGTACTCAAGGAGCTGGCAAGCATCATAGCTCAACCCCGGCATGGATCTTCAAGAATTCCCAGTGCTCTGGTGAAGTGTCTGAAGATTGGAAGAAGGCCAATGTGGTGCCTATCTTAAAGAAAGGGAGGAAAGTGGATCTGGCAAACTACAGGCCCATCAGCCTGACCTCTATCCCAGGGAAGGTCTTAGAAAAGATTATCAAAGAGGCCATTCTTAACAGATTGGCTGATGGCATCATCCTGAGGGATAGCCAGCACGGGTTTGTTGAGGGTAGGTCTTGCTTGACTTATCTTATTTCCTTTTATGATCAGGTGACCTATCACCTGGACAAGGGAGAAGAGATTGATGTCATATATCTTGACTTCAAAAAAGTCTTCGATCTGGTATCCCATGATCACCTCTTAGCAAAACTGGCTAACTGCGGCCTCTGCCTCACCACAATCCATTGGCTGGGGAATTGGCTCCGCGGTAGGACCCAGAGGGTGGTGGTTGACAGAAGTCAATTGTTGTGGTGTGCTGTGACCAGCGGGGTCCTTCAAGGCTCTGTCCTAGGGCCTATACTATTTAACATCTTCATTAATGATGTAGACATTGGTATCAGAAGTAGACTGGGCAAGTTTGCCGATGACACCAAACTCTGGGGTAAAGCGTCCGCACCTGAGGACAGGAGGGTGATCCAGGCAGACCTTGACAGGCTCACAAAATGGGTGGACAAGAACCTGATGGTGTTTAACACTGAAAAATGCAAGGTTCTCCGCCTTGGGAAGAAAAACCCACAGCATGCTTATAGGCTTGGCAGTGCTATGCTGGCTAGCACTATGGACAAAAAGAGACTTGGGGGTCATGATTGATCACAAGATGAACATAAGCCTTCAACGTGATGCTGCAGCTAGTAAGGCAAGCAAAACGCTGGCTTGCATCCATAGATGTTTCTCAAGCAAATCCCAGGATGTCATTCTCCCATTGTACTCGACCTTGGTGAGGCCACAGCTTTGGTTTCCACAATTCAAAAAGGATGAGGAGAAGCTTGAGATAGTCCAGAGGAGAGCCACATGCATGATCAGAAGTCAGGAAAACAGGCTTTATGATGAGAGGCTGAGAGCCATGGGACTCTTCAGCCTGGAAAAGCACAACTCAGGATCTGGTGGCCACCTATAAGTTACCAGGGGTGCTCATCAGGATCTGGGGGAACATCTGTTCACCAGAGCGCCCCACGGGATGACAAGATCGGATGGTCACAAACTTCTCCATGACCATTTCAGGCTGGACATAAGGAAGAACTTCTTTACTGTCCGAGCCCCCAAGGTTTGGAATAGACTGCTGCTGCAGGTGGTTCAAGCACCTACTCTGAATGCCTTCAAGAGGCATTTGGATGTTTATCCTTCTGGGAGCCTATGATCCCTGCTGACCTCTTGCCCCCGGAGCAAGGGGCTGGACTCGATCTTCAGAGGTCCCTTCCAGCCCTGGTGTCTCTGAATCTATTCTTGTATTTAAGTTCCTATTCATATCCCTTGCTGATTACTTTCATATTTAAAATATTTAGAGTAGAACTCCGTTTCCCAACATGCACTTAAATGACAACTTTCTAACTGGTACGAGGCATTTTTGGGACTTACACATTCTAACTGTAGAGGTATGCCTTTGGTATCCTTTCATTTACAGGAGGCAGTAGATATTGCAGCCTATGATGTAGATGGTCAAGATTTGCACGATCTGTGGCAGTGGTTACAAATGTATATGTCATGGTTGGGTGGTTCGGGAGCTGCTTGCTTCCTATGGGCTCTTTTCTCTTCAAGCTGCTGGAGCCAATTTCTGTTGTGGACTTCAATACCCTGGTCAAGACAATGATGCTACTTGTTATGATCACTTGCCAAAGTTTCCTATTGGTCAGGATCAATTCCAAATGCCTTCATATCTTGCTTGTGCATGTCTTTGTAGTGATGCTTGGGGTGTCCTGTTGTTCTTGTTCCCTCCAATAGTTCCCTGTGTAGCATGTCCTTGGGTATGCATCCATCTTCTGATCCACTCAGATGAGCTAGCCAGTGCAGTCTTCTGTTTGAGTATGGCTGTCACACTTGGTAAATTTACCCTTTGAAGAACCCCTGCATTGGTAATTTTATCTTGCCATTTGATGTTGAGTGTGTGGCATAAACAGTGCAGGTGGGAGCTGTTTAACCTTTTCTCTTGATGTGCATGAGATGTCCATGTTTCCCCATACAGGAGAATACTGAGTACGCAAGCCTTGTTGTGACAGGGGGGTAGTTTCAGGGGACTTTCAAAAACATCAGCCTTCCCACCTGCCTTGCCTTTGATGCAACTGATATGCTGTTTCTAAGGTGGAAGGTTGCCCATTTAATGCCCAATGCCAAAGGTGTAATACACAGGTCTGACCTCCCCTTCACCATGTCCCATGCCTTGCAGATGGCATCCAAATTACTCCGAACTCTCCTGGCCCCATTGCTGGTCCATACTCAGCCTCTAGCCCAAACCTGGCCTCAGGTGTCCAGAGACTTATTTGGCCACATGCCCCCTCCCCCCACTGGGGTCTCAACTCATGCCCCCTCAATAGGGCTCACTCTATCAAACTACCAAGGCCAGCCTATGCTTAGTCCTTCAGGCCTCTCTCACATACCCTACTCTACACTGCCCCTGTGCAGCCCTTCAGGCCTACCTGTACAGACCCTACTCTATACAATCTATGTGCAACCCTTCAGGCCCCCATATGGACCCTACTCTACATGGCCTACTGCTCAGCTATTCCGTCACGTCCTCCCACTGGGACCGCCACACTGCCCCCTTATTGTGGCTATAATTCTGGCCCCTCCTTGGGGCCACTACTCTGCCCCCTCACTGGAGCTTCTGGGTCTTACACCCCTTGGGCCTCAGGAGTCTGTTGACCTACCTGGGCCCCCAACTCAGTCTATGGCCCATTCAGGCCTCAGGTGTCTATTGACATGCCTGGACCCTGCCCGTCCCTGTTATGAGGTTACCTACCAGGTTGTGGGGTTGAGGCTATAAGGCATCCCATACTCACCTTTAACTAGTGAAGCAACTGGTGTGTCATTTCCTGGGGACCATCCCACCACAGGCAGTCCCACCACACCATCCTTCCCTAGCAGAGTATAGTTTCAGGTCATTCTCCAGGACCAAGAACCCCTTCCATTCCCGTAGTTCCTACCCTGAACCTCCAGATGTTCTGGGAGCAGCAGCTCTCTCTGGCTCCCTCCAGCAACTGCCAGCTCAGCCCCGAGGGCCTGGATTTATACTGAGGCGGCTCAGCCCCATGCTCCAATCCAGTAGCCCTCCCATACTCATGTGACCACCTTGTTAGGCTGCACCATACCTGCTGGCTGCTCCCCAGCCTGCTTAAGTCTCTTAAAGTGGTAGGCACCAAAGGTGACCAGCCGCACTTGTACACTAGCATTTTGGTTTTGATGGTAAGCTTTAAGTTGTTCCATGCTCTTTTAGTTAGTCTGCTGATGATGGCAGCAGCCTTTCTGATGCAAACATTAAGTTCTTCATCCACTGAGAGGTTGGTAGTCACTGCAGAACCTAGGTAGCTGCACTTTTGGACTACTGCTAGCTGGTTCTCATTAAGGATGATTGGTGGATCTTGTGGAACTACCTGTCCTGGGACAACTGTTTTCTTTACAACTGTAGAGGGTACAGAATCATTACCTGTGAGTAACCATGTGCTTGTAGACTGAACATGCACAGTAGCCTACACAATGGCTACATATATGCAGAAACAGGAGGTATGTGGCTACATATGCGTGCCCCTTTTAGATGCATATACGCATCTAACTCACAAAAGGGGAGCCAGCCAGAAACTCATGGCTAGCAAGTGTTAAGACTCTGCAGGAAGAGGTGGAACCACTCATGTTTTCAGTCCCAATAGAATTCATACCCAGCGAACTTCTCAGTCAGAGGGAACTTGAACCTGCAACCCACAACAGATTAGGCATCATCCGGAGCCCTTTCCAGCCCTCCCTTTGAAGACGGCCCCCAGGTAGGAAGATACATGGGACAAAAAGAAAGAATAACTGAGAGAGTGTGTGGCTCAGTGAGATGGATTCTGCCCCAGATGGGAACAGACCCTCACTTTTAGCCTGGACCTATGCTCCCAATGGAACAGATACTGTCTCCACTGCACTGCTCTCTATCAGTTTTATCCAATGACTATTAAATGCAATGGACAGTGATTCAGCTTCCAAAGGAGCTACGGTCTGATATGTGGTATGGTGGTTAGAGCACTGTGTTCTAACCAGAGATGCTGGTTCGAAGCGCCTGGAAATGGGGTCTTCCAGCTTCTTGGGTAAGTGTCTTAAACATTTAGCTAGTGGCTAGTATGCCTGTGTCATCTTTATGCATACTGAGGAAGACCTCCAGACCACGCTGGACCGTTCTGGAGAAGCTTACCAAACTTTAGGCTTCCCTCTTAACATCAAAAAGACCAAAGGGCTCCATCAGTCTGCCCCAGGTCGTGAATGTGACCCTCCCTTAACAAATTACCATAGAAAGAAAAGACCCTTGTAGTCAAACACTTCCACTACTTTGGTAGCTGTCTCTCTCAGAAAGCGACCATTGATGAGGAGATCCAGCAAAGGATCCAGTACGCAAGTGCCTCCTTTGGGGAATTACTTCACTGTGTATTTATTCAGCACAAACTCCAGAAAGATGCCAAGATCTAGATCTACAATACAATCATTATCCCCACTCTTCTGTATGGATGCGAAACGTGGGTTTCATAGTTTCATAGTTAGTAGGGTAGGAAGGGACCTG
>NW_017729033.1:62523357-62523662 GCF_001723915.1 Gavialis gangeticus | reverse complement strand
TCCTCACTAACCCTTGGCCTAGGTGCACCTCCCCTGGGTGACCTACAATTGTCATCTTAAGAGCCTAGAGAGGTTTCACCAATGATGCCTCCAGAAAATCCTCCACATTAAATGGGAAGATTGCTGCACAAATGCCAGCATCCTTGCTGAAACCAATGTTACTGGCACTGAGTCTGTGAACCTCAAGCACCAACTTCACTGGACCAGACATTGTGTGCAGATGTCTGATCCTCAACTCCCAAAACAAATTCTCTATTACCAGCTTACTAACAGCCTGAGATCTTGCGGTGGCCAAAGGAAACAAG
>NW_017729033.1:62497507-62518357 GCF_001723915.1 Gavialis gangeticus | reverse complement strand
CTGGACCAGACATTGTGTGCAGATGTCTGATCCTCAACTCCCAAAACAAATTCTCTATTACCAGCTTACTAACAGCCTGAGATCTTGCGGTGGCCAAAGGAAACAAGGACACATTGAAGGCATACCTCAAGAAAATGGATGCTGACATCAAGAGCAGGGAGAAGCTGGCTGTCAAACAACTCCAATGGTGCCACTTGAGCAAGTGGCAGTCCATTCTGAGATAGTGTGTCTTGTCCTCCAAGCAGAGAAGAAAGAGTGGAGGAAGGAAAAGGAAAGAAATGCTAGCCTAAGGTCTACACTCCCTTGAAGAAAGACCTCCAACTTCTGCAAACAGGTCTGTGGCTCAAGGATTGGACTCTTTAGTCACCTCAAGACCCATCAATGAGCCATGGTAGAAATCATCCTTAAATCAAGAGATTGCCAACAGGGATGGGTATTATGGCTAAAACATCAGATGGTCATCCTTCCCTTCCCAGCCTTTTCCAGGGCTTACAGCCAGGTACGCATGCAGCTAGTCATGCATGTAGCCAGCCAGTACGTAGTCTTGTTGTACGTGCTCAGTCTACTTACACATGCTTACTTACATATTCACAGTGTAAAGTCAAGAGAAACAGTCAGACAGACTCTTAGAAAACTGCACTTTACACACACAAAGTGCAGGCAAAGCACTTCCACTCTTAGTGCCCAAAGTAAGTGAAATATATATTTAAAAAGCCAATTCTGTATGATTTTAATAAATATAAAGGGTTTAAGGAAAACCTGATCAATCAGTGTCTTTAGTACATCAAATGAAATCTGAAAACGAAGAACAATAGGAGGAGCCTGTTAGAAACACGAGAAGCAATAAACCTTCCCTGACAGTAGGACAGAGAAGATCAATTTTCACATAAAATGGTGGCCCTTCTGCATCCCTCACCACTGTAGCAACACGTTTTTATAACATTGTGTGGCATAGGAAATGTTCTACAATCCCTATTTGAAGAGGAATTCACAACCAGCCAGAAGACCAGATACATAAAAGTATAACTCCATTTAGTCATGAACCTTTTTCTTAAAAAGAATCAGCTCTCCAAAAATTGGAATGCTTGCCTTAAGTGGAAAAGCTGATTTTTTTTTGCTGGAGTAGAAGCACGTAGGAATAGAAGCATTGAGACGCTGCATTGTAATGGTTGCTGCTTCTCTCTGAGCCAGCAAGCAGCATGGGTAGAATTGTTTTTAATCCTCTTACAGCTACCACTGAATTAACAGTAACTTTTGGCTGAGCAACCATAAGCTGCTGCTAATTTGGCAGAAGCCGTGAAAGGGTTATTTATTTATTTATTTATTTTTTAAAACACATTACACTGTAGGTTTTCCTTGAAACAGCCACTGAGCTGGCTGAGGGCAAGTGAGATTCTAGATGCAGCCAGCTCTTGCCATGACTGGAAAAATATTTTTTCTGATGTCTGTCTTCCAAAAACAATGTACAAGTCTTATTTGGCAATGATGTGTAATGTGTGAGAAAATGTGGTATGCAAATACCTTTAAAATGTGGCCCTGATTTATCCAGGGTCACACAGGATCACAAGAGTCAAACTTGAGTCTCCCTCATCATAAAGTTCATAACAACCTCTCTATCCTTCTCTCCAAGCTGCTTAAATGCCCATCTTCTGTAAGTCTATGGAACCAGGAACACCAGTTGTTGTATTATGCCAGCCCCTTCACAATACAAATTAAAAGCAAAAAGTTTGTTTAAGAAAATGGAAAGTTTCCTTAACTATTTAGTGTCCTAAAACCCACTCATCTAAAGAAATAGTATTGGTTCAAAGTGCACAAGAAACCCAACTTTCACCTTGGGAGTCTCCACCTGAAATCACTACATTCCTTAATTTCAATACAGGACTTTAAACACATGCAAGTTAGAGTCTGTGGTCCTTGACAAGACTGTGGTCCAGGTATCCAATTTAAACCTGCCACTTCCATCTGGAAGTAGAGTTAAACTGTCCCCAAATCCAGCTTTTCCAAAAGGAGAATTAGGTTTTGGTCTTAATATAACTGCATTCCTCAAAATCCACAGATCCACAGATGCATCTCAAGCAGATCCAAGGAGGTGATACTCCCCCTCTGTGCGACACTGGTCAGGCCACAGCTGGAGTACTGCATCCAGTTCTGGGCACCGCACTTCAGGAGGGGTGTGGACAACATGGAGAGGGTCCAGAGGAGGGCCACTCGCATGATCGGGGGCAGCAGGGCAGGCTTTATGAGGAGAGGCTACAGGACCTAAACCTATTTAGCCTCCACAAGAAAAGGCTGAGTGGGGATCTAGTGGCCACTTACAAACTAGTCAGAGGGGACCAGCAGGCATTGGGGAAGTCCCTGTTCCCCCGAGCACTACCAGGAGTGACCAGGAATAATGGTCACAAGCTGGCAGATGGTAGATTCAGGCTAGATATCAGGAGGCGCTACTTCACGGTCAGGGTGGCTAGGATCTGGAACCAACTTCCAAGAGAAGTGGTGCTAGCTCCTACCCTGGGGGTGTTTAAGAGGAAGCTAGATGCACACTTTGCTGGGGTTGTTTGACCTCAGTACGCTTTCCTGCCATGGCAGGGGGTCAGACTCGATGATCTCCCTCAGGTCCCTTCCGACCCTAGAAACTATGAAAAGTAACACAACCAAAATGAAAGACTCATCAAATACAAAGGAAAACAAACAAGCAAACAGAAAAACAAACACATTCTTCTTCTATTACATATAACCATGCTTTACTTATTTCTATTTTAATGAGTTATTTTAGCAGCAGCAGAGTTTCCTACAGTAATTTAAACTCTAAAAACTTCACCAAGGTGCCTTAAAAACACAAATCTACCGATACAGTCTGCAAAGACATGAAAAAGTAGTTAATTATATTTTGTAAACATCTACTTCTGATACTTTTGTTTTTAAGTCAGGAGGGCATTGTAAAATTTTAAGATTTGACATTTTGTGGTCTGTCAGGGTTGGAAACAAGCCAGTAAATATTATTCACACTCTCCAGGAAGATACAGCAGGTGTTTCTGTATCAGATGGCGTAACTTTGAAGCAACCAGTTTAAAAGGAGGACAAAAGAAATTTATGCCAGACCTTTCAACTTTACAATATGCCAATAGTCTGAAACTTGGTTGGACTATGACAGGTTAAAAGAACAGAATTCAGATGAGAAATCACAACGGCTAAAAAGCAAGCCACAAAGTACTCTTCATATTGCAATTCAGAGAGATTCTGCTGCAGTTCTGGTATGGTCATGCACACATGTAGATTAACCATGAAGTTGCTTTTAAAACCTACTACATAAGATTCATATGTCTCTCACAACAACTAAGTGTTTGACCTTAACAATTAGAAGGTTATACAGCTCAAAAAGTCTTAAGCCAAAGTAATATAAAAGAAAGGAGGATGAAGTATAGTTCTTAAATCGTTTTGCTGCACTACATGCAGGAAAGCTCTATATGATTATGCAATTAAGGGAAGGTAAAGAAAGCAATAAAAGAAGGAAGGATTTGAAAGTTGAAAGCAGATTCTGTAAACAAAACGTTACTAAAGGCGAGATAAAATGGGTCTTAAGATTATAGAAATCAAAGAGAGAAACACAGAGCAGAGAAAAAGCAAAACTTTTTCAGGATCTGATTGTAAAATGTATAAGACTGTGAATCCTGAATTGACCCTGATCTCTAGAAGGCTCTGGGACCTCACCTCACAAATACAGACCTGTACTGATACAGGTCATATAGCTGAACGCCTTTGCCCTTTAATGCCTTCCACCAATCCCTGTTCTATCTTTAACACAATGCACATGCTACCACTAATCCCCTTTACACTTATCCCCCCCCGCCTTTTTCAGGGAGCTGGGGTATTCTTTAGAAACGGACTGGTATGCAAAATGTAAAAATCCTTAATACAGAAGCTAGGAAAGCCTTACCGTAGCCAAGCAGCTCACTGCAGGAGGACTGGAAAGCTCTAACATTGTCCCTGCTGTAGGATGTTTCATGGCACTCCTTTCCCCTTCCAAAACTCTGATGATTTGGGGAGGGATCAGTAAGGCTTGAATAGTCAGGAGGGAAGATACTCCTAAAAGCAAGGAGGGGCTCGTATCCTTGCCAGCAACTGTATGACTAACCTATCAGACCCTCCAGCATTTATTTAGCTCCATTTAAGAATTTGAAAAAACTTCTGCCAGGAAGAAAGGGCGTTTGAGATGACTGCTGACAAATGATCTAATGAAAAGCACTGAGAAGCTGCACATGCAATTCTTGTCAGAAAGTGTTAGCTTAGAAAAACCAGAGAATGGTTCCCAATTCCAGGCTCCAAAAAGATCTGGCTTCTAGGAGGAAATGGGACAGAAAGGGGTTTACAGAAAATAAAATTCAGGAAGTGAAAAAAAGAAGGCTGGAATGAGGTCTGGCTCATAAATAAGCCTAAACTAGAAGTGTACATATTCAACACATGATTTTGTTAAAAGGTGGATGGACATTACTTCTAAGAAAATGGACTGATGAAACTGGTCAAAAGCAGGAGGATATTTAAGTGTTCCAGGGTACAAGCAAATCTTAATAACTGTGAAATAGCTCAAAGCAGGCATCTGTACTTTTTAATTTTTTTCATTTTTGAAAGTAATTATATATTTTAAGAAATGCCACCCTGTTCTCTGGGAACCTGAAAAACATTATTCATATATTTAGGGTCAGTTGTTAGATATTATGGGTGCCTGGTTAAAATGGGGGTAACAAGAGGAAGATCAACTGTCAGATCTAGATGTGGACAGTGAGAAAGTTAAGAAACTTCAATTCTAAAAACAATTTCTAATTAACTTTATGGTATTATTTATGGCCCTATATATTTTATATCATATAACCATAATGCTGTAAGTGCTTTCCAGATATTCAAAGTAGATTTCATCAGCTAGTTGCTACTCAGAGGAGATATGGACAGGAGTTAGGGGTCAGATGCAAGACATTAAATAGCAGAGCTGAAGTATGTCTTTAAGGACTTCAGTGAAGACCGGATATAGACTTTACAAGGAAATTTAAAGGAGCAGCACCATATATAAGTGGCTGTGTGGGTAAAGGTATGAAGACAACTGACAGTATGACGGGCTATGAAAAAGCCTCCAAAAAGTCTGAATGATTAGATGTTATGCTTATTATTAGATGCAGAAAATACTGTGCACTGCAATGTAAAGGTTAATGGATATCACACTACAATGCACAGCAAGTCATCTATAAGCATGGTTAATTAAGCATACTTTATAGCTACTCAAAGTATGAATCCAAAAGATTTTCCACAGCATACACAGCTGAAAGGTTAAACTTGTCACTGGAACATTACTCTTTGCACATAGACAAAATTAGTCTGAACAGATCAGTATTCCACAGCTTGCCCTGTCAGTCACTAAAATGTATTGGAGAAACCAAAGTGCCATTTAGTCGGCAGTCTACAATACTACTGCTATTTTAAAATTTACTTATTTATTTTTTAATCAGGGCAGTAGTGATGCATGCCCTTCAGCTGCTCCACTTCCCCTATTCACACAGCTAGACTTTACAGATTGTTATTTTACTTCTGACCTCCCACAGAAACCATACTAATAAGTGACATTTCCTTACACCACAAATAATAAAATTTAAAGATTAAGAACTCCGGCTTGACATGACACTGCTTCAAATGTCCTCATCTGAACTTAAATCTTAATGTCTAATGAGCTTTGGGTCCTCTCTTTGGGCTGGAAATACGCCAGATCCATGACGCTCATAAAGCTTTGGCTTTAGAATACAAAGCCTGAAAAACCACAGACCACCATCAATCTCTTCTCCATTTAAAGGCATGGGTCCCAGCCAGACCTACAGCATGCCAATACAACAAAACGCTTTGTTTTGATCTTCACAAATAATATCCCTACAATAGCAAAACTGAGCAGAGCTTAATTACCCAGCAGGTACATGACTTAGGCATCTACTAGCTTCTTCTCTAGCTAGCTTCCTGGACAGATAAGAATCTTCTTGCTGTACATCAGACAGCCAAAATCTTGTTTTACTGTCAGTCCTACACAGTTGGTAGATGAGTAAAATACAAAATCTGACAGGAAACTCAGAAGATTTTCAAGAACAGTTTCAACAGCCTGCCCCTATGACTGCCACAGCAATTTCCCAAAGTGGGCATCAAGTTGCAGGTATAAGATTTTTCTGTTAAAGGAATTACAGTTGGATTATAAATTTAAGTCAGTCTGCAAACAGCTCCACATCTGATTCTATTACTCTGAAAGCTAAATTTTGCAATTCTGCACCGCTGGATTTGCATGGATATGGCATATACCCAACCTGTACTGAAAACCAAGTGTATACCAGCACAAAGCTAGGTCACATGTGCTGTAATCATGATGCAGGGCCAAAGAAATTCCGTTTTTTGAGAATAAGCAGCTCATTCATCACCAAATGGCAAAAACCACTCATGCTAATAAGTAGGTGTCTTTTTCCAGGACAAAATCATTCTTGTGATAATGGAATTTAGGATTTTGCTCTAAGTAATTACTGATCACAGTCATTTTAAAGTCATTCAGATTTACAGTCACACATCATTTTTCTTTAAGAAATATAAAAAGAATTCTGTGCATATGAATAACCTCTGCCAAATGTCTTCATTTAAAGTAAAACCTAGAAATTTTATTACAGTCTTTTTAAGACTCTATTAATTCACATTGCTAGAAGAAAGTCTGGATATGAGGCGGGGAAATAACTAAGATCCTTTCCCTTAAATTTATTATATGGAGATAGTTTTAGCAAAATTCCTCAAATTATCAGCTTTTACATTCAATAAAAAGTTAGCAGAGGTCATAAAATGCCTATTGTTTAATAGCAAAAGTTATTTTTATATTTTAAAGACACTTATATTCATTTCATAAACACATTCCAGAAGTAAAATAGCACACACAAAAAATAGGAGCACAGATTACTCAAAGATAATACAGCTAAGTGATGCAAACCTATAACAATACTGGGATTTTATTACCCACTGTTACACCCTTAGGTCACAGTTCAGCAAAGCATTTATACATGTTCTTAAAAACACTTAAATTAGTGTTAAGACAGGCTTAATTGAATCAAAGTTGCATTATTAAGCCAAGCCAGTATTTAATAATACAGTATAACCTCATACTGTATTATTTGTATACAACCTCATAAATCTGGCAACCTTGGTACCTAGCACCTGCCAGAAATTTGAAAATTCTGGATTTTTGAAACATAAGGAAAATGTACAGCCTGGCACTGTTTGGCTGGCTGGATGCCGGCAGGGGGTGAAGGGGGAGGGGCAGAGCTTGCACACGGCTGCCACCACCACCCACCACCCTGCACCACCTCTACTCCTTCCACCTCCTGCTCCGCAACCAGCTGCTGGGGGTACACTGGTCAAAAAAAGTTGAAAACCCCTGATGTAGTGAACTTTTCAAAAGTGCCACAGTTTTGAGAATTCCAGAACTTTGAAATATGTATTTATGAGCTTATACTATATAAATCAATTGATTAACAAGCAGGAGACATGCACGTAAACCAATCTCGGTACAGGGAATAACATCAGCAAAATGTTTAATATAGCTATTGCATTACATTACATTGCTAAGCCAAATCATTTTGCATTGGTATATTACTGTGGGTGCAAGGCTGTGTTTGTTTGTTTTTCCTCTCTCATTACCCTTGTGCCATATATATTTAAATCTAGGATCCATGATTTGAGTAAAATAGAAAAGCTACAGTCTATTTTTCACAAGTTGGTCCTGATCCTGAGAACTCGCACATACCTCAAGCTCCAGCTAATACCACTGTGAACTTTAAGGACTTTCAGCCCCTTTAGAACTGTTTATTTTGGGAAAATCTGGAGATGAACGAGAATTTATGGACTAACCACATGTCAAAAATGCCTCCAAGATTTTATCCCACAAGTATGTTCCCCATTCACTGGGAGCCTTCAACTTCTTTTTGATTCATATCAAGAGAAACACATAGCCCTGAACTGCCAAGTTTTAACTTAGATCCATATTCAGATGTCACAATTTCTTCTTTCTTCTGAAATAAGAGCTGTTTAGTTTGAAACATCCCCCAAAATGCTCAAGGCAAAAAGAATATGGCAAAGCTGTTTGCAAATGTACATATTCTATCTTTAAAAACGTATATATTTTTACTTAGATCATCATAATCAATCCTTCTGAAGCAACACAACAAAGGAGACAAAATAGGCAGTAACTGTGAGGGATGAATAATAGACTATTTTTCTCTTATTAGAATCCTGCTTTACCAGATGACTAGTGTCTTCTGCAGAAATACCTAAGCATTATAGCTATTAGATTAAAATTTCTTCTTGATTAATTCCCTTGGCTTTCCAGGATATCTAGGTCAAACACAAGTGCTAACGCTTCATAGCAGGAGAAAAGTAGGTCTTTGGAAAAAGTCAGGCATTTTAGAGACTTGCTGCTGTAGTCCTACTCCTGTCTTGTGCCAGCTTTCTTGCTGAGTATCAGCTCATTACCCATAGGCCAGGAGGAGAACCAGATCCAGCCATCCATGCAGAAGCACACTAGGGGAATGTCTGGAATCTCCGGGCATGTGCAATAATATGGTAAAAATATTGTTTGGCCAAAGGAACAAAAAGGTAGCAGAACTGCCTCTGTCTTGGTATACCAAGATACCCCTTGCTGAATCACTGTCCACACTGGTGCTGACCAACCAGGCCAAAGAGCTGTGGCATCATTAAAAAAAAAACCAAGTCAGCAGTTTCTAGCCATAGCTGTGTGAACAATTAGAGCTGGTATCATTCTGGAAACAGCATGAGTGGGCTTTAAAATCCAAAAAGGTGCCACATTAGGCATTTTTGTCAGACTGAAGCATTATGGCCCTCCCTTTCATTATTTTTAACAGAATCCTCAGTGCAATAAGAAGAATACAGCAAGATATAAAGTGCAAGAATTGGACCAGATCCAGATGCTGGTAGAAACACTCACATAAAGCCTGCAGAATAAACAGACTGAGTAACTTAGGTTGACACCTGAGCAAAACTTCTGAAGGTTATGTGCACAGCCTTTTGGCTACTGAGTCTCTTCTGCACAGTGACCACACACACATACCACTCCACCCTTCCTTCCTGCAAGGAAGGAGTCATGGAATCAAAAAAACCCTAAAATTTTGATATTAATTAAGAAAATCCATGCCTTTTAACCCAAACTCTGAAAGAAAACAGAGTTTTTATTTCTATAGTTTTATTTTCCCCACACAGCCAGTCTAATGGTTGGAGCCAAGCTAAGTCCACTATCCTTCTTCCCCTTCCCTTATTCAGAGAAGCCTGTGGAGCCAGGCAGTGATGTTAAGCTCAGAACCTCTTAACTATGATAGCTTCCCCTATTTGCAGACACATACTTTCATGTCACCTCTAGCTCACACAGTGTCACACAGTATAAACAGGCTGCAATATCCAAATGTATGGAAGCCTGAAAGCAAAGACTCTTCCTAAAATACAATTCTGTTTCTCTGACCTTGACTTAATCTGCCTGAAAGGGTGACAGATCCTCCACATGCTGGCTACTGAAACAGCTGAAACCTAAAAACCCATCAGAACATTTTTTTTTTGTGGCGGATATGCCAAAAAAAAATCCTTGCAACCCTTTCCCATCTGCTTGTTGGGAAGTTATGATTCAAACAAAATGAACTGGCATAGAATAAAAGAGTTTAAATGTGGTTAGATATTTGCTTGTAATTGGCAGGTCAGTACAAACCCAAACAGTCCAGCCAGTGTTGAAAGATATAATAATGCCCATGTCAGCTTGAATCTAAATGCTGGAGAAGGCAGGAGCTACAAACTAGGTTCACAATGCCCCACCCTGAGGAACCTATGCTTTCCAAAAGTTCTGGCCCCATCCTTCAGCATAAGGGACCTATGCAATTGGTGGGGAGTTTTTCATTTTGCATTGAGCTGAAAATAATTGAAGAGTCATTTGCCAAGAGTTTAACATAATACTCATTCCCCTCCTTGCCCCATTTCATTTCAAAGACAATCTTTAACAAGACCAATTTGGTGGCTCAATGTTATTCGTCTGTATCACCATTTAACATTATTTTAATCACCGGGCCCACTTCTGGTAGAAGCATGGAGCACCAGGAAGACGGCTTCATTTGCTGTATCTGAGGAGAAAGCCCTTCATGTCACTTTTCTGACATAAGCATGAAGATTTAGTGGTGTATATAGATAGCTGCAGAAGACCGCTCAGAGCAATGAGTTAAGTAGCAACAACAATTTACATCTAGAGCAGGGGTGGCCAACCTGTGGCATGGGTAGCCTGTTTGTGCGGCTTGTGAAAGATCAAGAAGAGGAGAGGCAGCAGTGGCAGATAGGGCAAGGAGCAGAAAGCAGACAAGCAGCTTGGCCAGGGAGCATAGGGTTGTGAGCAAAAAGCTGAGCAGCAGACTGGGTCAGGGAAAGGGATCAGAGCAGCACTCAGGAAGTGTGGGTGGCAAATTTGTGGTATACCTGCCAAAAATGTTGGCCCCCACTGATCTAAAACACACACCAGAGATGCTGCCATAAAGCTGTGGTACTATTAGGCTGCTATTAGGCTGCATTTTAAACTCCTCATGCTCTTAAAAAAAAAATCCTTTTTAGATTTATTCTTGGATTATTAAATGAAAGTCTTCCTATACAAATGCCCATAAGGGTAAGTCTATATATTGTCAAATGTGTACAGCAGACAAAAACAGTTTCCCCAAGGTTATAAAGTAAATGTAGTCCTGCCACTTCACTCATTACCATAACCATTCGACCCCATAACCCAAGATACTCATATATTACAATGGAGGCAATAAGGGATAGGGTTAGTGACTTAGGTTTTTCATCTAAAACATTTACACCACTTGAGTCAGAATAGATCTGTTTTTTTGAGGAGATGACTGGGATCTAATCTGGAAGCACACATCCTCTTACTCCTCTACCAACACAATTCAACCATGACAAGCAAGGGTTACAGTTAAGTGATTGTAGAAGAAAATTCTCTCACTAAGGAGAAAGTTCTTGTGCAACACCAGTCACTACACATGCCCCTATATACTGCAAAACATCTGACCAGCAGTAACTACATCCGTCTTTGCCAAAAAGTGGTTTGGAGAGGAGGAAAAGATATGTAAACAAGATTTTATCTGTTATTTGGCTTTTTTTTTTTTTTCCCTTAAACGGTTCAACACTCAAAGTTCAAGCTAAATGTTGAACTGCATTATTGAGATGCATAAAATGTATATAGATTGGTTTCAGCTTTCCGAAAAACTAAATAGTGCTCAACTATACAGGGTTCAAAGCAAAATCCAAAATCATGGTTCCTTTTTTGTTCCTAAAATTCAACTGTAACAATTACTTGTGGGGCAACATGGGTGACTGCCCAGGGGGCCATGGTCAGGAGTGCCACACACACAGACACACACACACACACACACACACACACACACACACACACACACACACACACACACACACACACACACCCCATACTCAGGAGGAGCTGGACCAGGCATGAGCAGTCAACCCAGGACATTAGTTAGAATTTTCATCTACTGACCACGACAGCCTATGAAATCTGAAGCTGCGATGTATGGTCACCCTACTTAAAGTAAAGTATTACACAGAGCTTAGAAGCTGCTGCTGTCAGGGGCGGGAGGGGTGGCATTTTCCAAGCAGTCAATAGAGTTAAAGCAAACTGAAAGTCATCAAACTGGGCACCTAACCAATGTTCCCTCTAAGGAGCAGCAGTTCGTGAGCGCGCCGCCTCAGTCCGGCGTGGGACACTTATTGAAGGGGGCTGGAGGCCAGGGGCCGGAACCGAGAGGCTTTTTGGAGCTAATCAACAGGTCAGCTGGTAATGTCCCCCTGTTCCTTCCTTGGAAAAAGCAGTTTAAGAAGAGCTTGAACTAATGAGAGATGCTTTTGTTTTGTTAATGGGCTGATAAATGCTGTGTTAACAACTCCCTCCTGGCTCCCTCACCTGTCAGGTTTGCAGACAGTATGAAGAAACAGGAAGAGAAATTAAAAACCTCAGAATCATCAACAGATGCATGCACTGCACACATCTCCTTTGCCTCAGAGTGCTAGGCCAGGGTTGGTATCTAGCAACTCTCTCACCCCTTGAGCAGCAAGCAGGGAAAAGCCTGGGACTGCAGACAGGGTGCAGGTTTACACCCCTCCCTAATCAGAGCATCCTGCCAGGGCCTGGCCACACCCCTCACCCCCACAGCTCAGTTCTGTGGAAGGGAAGGGAAGGGAAGGGAAGGGACAGGAAGGGAAGGGAAAGGAAAGGAAGGGAAGGCTGCTCTAGCACAGTGGTTCCGAAACTTTTTTATACTGCGTACCGGCAAACTCACTCAAAGAATTCTGGTGGATAAGGTATAATCCACCAGAATATAACGTACCTAGTATAAAAACAACCTAACTTACATGTTTAAATTTAATTTTTATGTGGGGGGACAGGGGGACGGGAAAGGTTGCAAGGAGTTTTCCTGCAAGTAAAGGCACAGCTCCAGCCGGGTTGGGACACTACAGCCACGGACACCAGGGGACCCTGCAGGGGAGGGGGCTGTGCACGTGGTGGCCTGGGAGGAACCCAGCTGGGACTGCCCAGGAAGAAGGGGTTCCGCTGCCTTCCCTAGGAGCGGGACAGTGCACACAGAGCCGGCTGCCTCCCTCCTGGGACTGCCCCACCACCCAACTTTAACCCCACAGCTTACTGCTGGTGGTGGAAGCCGCTCACGTGGGCAGAAAGATGGAGGTTCGAGCAAGGGGCTCATGCCATGACCCAACAGGCAACCCTTCACAGCCCAATGGTTGGGAAACTCTGCTCTAGCATCTCCAGCTTCTAGCCTGAGCCACTGCAGGCATGTGCCAGCATTTCTCAGTCCAGAGGGAATGTCTGTCCAGTTGCAAACTGATTCAACCTAGGCAGGTTAGACTAACTTGAAAAGATTGAATCAATTCAGGCTCAGGCTTTTTGAATGCCTGTCCCTAATCTAAATCCCCAGGTAAGTGAGAAAGGCTTGTTTAGTTTAGCGGGTTTTAGTTAAACCTATGACCCTGTTGTATTAAGAAGAAGTGTGAAATGGATCTTTAAAAAAAACCTCAAACGGATCCACTCAAATGGATCTTCAAAAAAACAAACAAGCAAGCAAACAAACAAAACCCTGCCAGAGTATACACCCTAAACCTCAAAGGACCCAAGCTTGGGTTTTGCTGGGTTAAGCCTCACCAACAATCTGCCATTGATTCAGAACTCTTCCCTGTACCAGAAGCGTCTGCAGTCAGGTGCAGAATGCTGTTTGACAAACTGCAGTCAACATCTTTAAATAAAAGGAAACCAAAGTGCAAACATTGCTTTTACTTTACTTAGCCTGTCAAAGAGGTTAAAGAGGGCAGGGGAAGCAAAACTTGTTTTTGTAAAGCCATATATCAATCCAGACCATAACAATAGCATTGGCACTGAAATGTGAATGTGATGAAACGTGTTATATACACAATATCCCAGCTTGCAAAAGGAAACCAACGGCTGTATGGACCAGATACAGTAAATAAATAAGTGTAATCTCAAGTATGATGTTGCATTTGAAGCTCAAATTTAAAGTATTACTTACTCACACAGCAGAATACCATTTTCTAATCCAGACCGAAAATCTTTGTCACCAAAACCTCTGCCTGTTGCTTGCTGGAAAGGAAAATAAGAGAAAAACTTGTTAATTAGCACAGACATTTAAAAAAAATGACTTGTAATATTTATTTACAATTTCTAGGGGAAATGTAATGATCCAGCCCTTTGGGTATTGCCTGGATGGATAAAAATGTTTACTGTATCATGACATTCTTCAGTGCACTATTTAATACAAAGCATGAAAGCTTTTCTTCAAGACCTTAGAAGTAATTAGAGAAATTAGTCTGAAGTCACGAGCAGGATAGCACCATAGAGACTAACTTGATCAGAGAGGCATGAATTTTCATAAACAACAGCCTGCTTTGTCAGATGACATCAATGAACTCTCTATCTATTGCATCTGATGAAGTAGGCTGCTGCCTACAAAAATTCATGCCTCTCTGATCAAGTTAGTCTCTAGGGACACGTATACACGTGCAGAGAGCCTGCTCCAATGCACTGTAATTATATCACGTCGGAACAGACTCAGTTGAGTCTGCTGGAATATAGTATAGTATCAGACTCCATCGTCATGTGTATCAGCATCCTCGCGCTGAAACATGACAGCAGGGACGCTTTAGATAAAGCTCATTTGACGAGCTTTAGTTAAAGTGCCCCCACCAGCATTTTTCAGCACAGGGATGTTGATGCATATGACGCTCCGAGCACTTTAGAGCAGCTCTCATAGCTGCTCTAATTGAAGTGCTCCTGCGTCCCCTCCGCCCCCCCCACACACATTCCTGGAGCACATGTATACATGCCCTAGTTTACTGCCCTGCCCTACCTCCTACTTAGAAAGATAGAAATATAAATTAAGCCATTCTCCAAAGTTTACCATGAGACAAGTAGTGTTTTAGCCTTCAGAATAAGTGTTTAACAATTTAAGAGAAAATTAGCATATCCACACAAAACACAATGTTCTTACTTTACATTTCCCACCTTCATCACCTCAGAGTGTTTAAAACAAATATATATGTGCAATTGGACCTGTTGCAATTGCTGCTGGCCCCACAGATCTGGCCTAGGCAGAGCCCTATGGTCCAGATCCAAACTGGGGCCAAGGTCAATTTTGACAAGTCTGAGATCTGGAAATTATTTTATTTATATGCAATTTGGACATGTATTCATTCATTAGGCAGTGGAAACAAAACTGAATTAACTGACCAAAAAGCCATCACATGAGACTCTCCAATACAGGATGGTTTCAAGCCGTAGCATTATGCTACATTTAACTGCAACATATGTGCGTGTTTTACTCAGATTCTTCAAATGCAGTGTCGCACGGCACTGAAGTGCCTGCTCCTAGGAAAAAGTTACAGGTGCTGGTTGCCGGAGCAACCGCAGTTCGGTCAGCTGACCGGAAGGGGGCAGGGCCTGGCCTATATAAATAGCTTAGGCTGAGGCCAAGCAGGCAGTTCCCCACTAACATCCCAGGGAGAAGGAGCTCTGCTGGAGTATGCAACCTAGAGCAGCTTGAGGGCCTGATCAGCTTCGGCTTGAGGACTGGGAGGAGAAAGCCCTGGTTGGGATTTGACTGATGAGTAGCCAGAGGGCTTAGAGTTTACATTTAACCAGGTGGCTTAGTTCCTGATTTGTAGCCAACTGGCTTAGGGTTTTGCTTTGTGGTTACACCAGAGGACCGGGTGAGGCTGTAGGGGTTGGAGAAGGCCTCATAGGAACGCCCCAGTAGCGTGGGGGTTCCTGGCGCCAGGGAGGGCGCCATGTTTTGGGGTGTATCGACCCCAGCCCCTGTGTGGGCAGTGTCAGGAGGGAAAAGCCCAGAGTGGGTGCAGGCGAGAAGCCCCAGTGGGGCGCAAGACCCGAGAAGGAGGTCTGGGGGGGAGACCCTGGTGCCAGAGAGGGCACCACATCTAGGGGTGCAGTGACCCCAGAGCCCTGAGAAGGGGCACAGTGCACTGGGGGCCAGGTAAGGCCGAGGCCGCCTGAGCCGTATAGGAATCATAGACCTGAGGAAGGGATTTAGGGGCCAGGCACGGCTACGGCCACCTGAGCCCCAATTGTGAGGAGCACCAGAGTGGGCACCAGTGAGAAGCCCAGAGGGTGCTTGCGTTTAGCCCCAGGGAGGGTGGCGCACACAGGACTAGAAGCCCCAGGGGGGGCAATTTGGGGGCCAGGCACAGCTACGGCCACCTGGGCCTCGATTTGCGGGAATCGCGGGGCAAGGCCCTGGCGTGGGCAAGAGAGCCCTAGTGAGGGCACGATCACGATGAAGGCCGGAGAGCGTCCACGGGGAGCACGGAGAAAGGCCCCAGGGTGGGCGACTGAGACAAGCCCAAAGGGCATCTGCAAGGGCGCAGGCAACAGTAGGAAAGCAAGGGGGTGCCATGAGGGCACAGCAAGGGATTTTGACAAGACAACGTCTGGTACATCTGAGAGACTTGGGGCATGGTATTAGGGGTGGCAGGAGCCACGCGTAGCCCTTGAGGCTTTAATTCACGGGGTCCGTTAAGTCGGGGCACTGACCGGGATACATCGGGGTACCGTGTCCAAGGGGGTAAAAGGCAGCCTCCCTTAATACTTCTGTCATCAAAGACATGGCAGGCGAGAACAAGGGTGCATGGACACCCACTTAGCATGGTAGGGGGCACTAGGAGAGATCACGGCCACTCCTGGGTCCCCGCCCCGTGACATGCAGTATTAGAAAAACAACTGAAAGGGAAGTCAATAATGCACTAGGAAAGGTGGGAAGGTCTATAAACTGTGTGCACTTACAAAAGAAAGTGGAAATGAATCAAGTGTGGAAAGATGCTGCCTAATTTAGAGATTCCATTTGCTCTGTGGAAGTATTAATGAAAGGGAAAAGAAAACAAGACTGCACTTTTGGAAAAAGAAGCTTCTAATACTTCCCTATAAAGGGCAAACCAACTGGTGGCACTGAAAGGAGCAGTCATCCGGGCTCCAATTCTGCCACAGAAAGGTCACTCACTCACTCACACCCCTACACTGTCACATCTAGTTGGTCTGTGGATGCTGGAGATTGGATAAGAGATAGATATATAGATATTCACACTCATGGAAATCACCCCATAAGCAGTTCGTATACTTCACTGCCTGAGACAGAGGCAGGTCAGCTCTAACTTCAGGTACTCAGACCGGTTTTACTCCTTTCAGAAACACTTTTGAAACCATAATAAGTGAACAAACCAAACCACAATAAGTAAAACAAACAAAAATAAAAAACTGCTCTGTTCTCCAGGCATTGGACAGAGGCAATTGTAGCTCTGAGCTTCTCCTTTTTCAGCACTCCCTCCTGAAGTTCTTAAGCATATTTGTGGCTCCATCCTGATTAGCAGGTTATCACTTCCAGCTGGCCACTAGCCTCCCAGCCAGGCACACTATCAATTTTTGACTGTCTGCGGCTGGGTTTCAAGCCCTTGAGGGACTGAGCAGCTCCTTACACACCTCACTACCAACCCCATAAAATCCACAAGCCAGCAGTGAGTATAATGTTGTGATAGTGTTATTTAGCTTTAGGAAAATAATGATAGATGCCAATCTGTCTACCTTTTAATTTGGAAGTACAGGGCACTGCATGGCCATTCATGTTTGGCCACTCACATACACATTGGCAATCCCTCACAGGTGAGGATGATTGTCTCCCATGATTGCTTTATATGACTGATGAGGCTGATCTGGGATCACCAGACTTTGCTGCAACTTGGGCACATGTTTCTGTGAGGGCAACTTGAAGTGCCTCCTATACACTGTCCATGTCTCAGCTCTGTACAGCAAGGTGGGAATAACAACGCTTGATAAACCATGAGCTTGGCTTTGGGACTGATATCCCAATCTTCGAACACCCACTTCCTCAGGCGTCTGAACACTGTACTTGCACTTTTAAAGGCAATGCTGGATTTCTTCATCAATATTAGCCTTTTGTGAGAGATGGCTTCCAAGGTACGTGAAATAACATCCTCCAGAGTTTCGCTGTGATTCTGAATTACCGGAGCTGGGGACTGCTCATTAAGAGCTTGGTGATGGAGGACCTTAGTCTTCTGAATGTTAACCATCAGTCCCATTTTCTTGTATGCCTTGGTAAAGACACTGACAACTGTCTGAAGGTCTGCTTCCAAGTGAGCACACACTACAGCATCATCAGCGTACTGGAGTTCAATGACTGAAGTTGAGGTGGTCTTGGTTTTGGCTTGGAATCAGTTGAGATGAAACAGCTTACCATTCACTCAGTAGTTAACTCCACTCTGACTGGAAGATTGCTGGTGCTCAGATGTAGTATCGCAGTACGAAATATCAAAAAGAATATTGGAGTGATTACACAGCCTTGCTTAACTCCCATTTTAACCTCAAAGGGACCTGTTATAGATCCATAACTGAGAATCACCACTCATATACCATTATGGAGCAGGCAAAGAATGGTGACAAATTTTGGACAGCAAGATGATCCCTCTGTAATTTCCAGAATTGGACCCGTCTCCCTTCTTGAAAACAGTCACATTCATGGTGTCACTCAGGTCATTTGGGATTTCCTCGTCATTCCAGCTCCTTATGACGAGGGCATGGCGCTATGATACCAGTTCCTCATACCACTGCTGCAAGATTTTGGCAGGGATTCCATCAGCTCCAGATACCTTGTCATTCATCTACTTGATGGCTTTCTTCACTTCATCAAGGGTGGGAGGGATTCTGGAAACAACTCTGACTAGATGTTGCAGGATACAGTTGAGACACTCTCATCAACAATAGATTCTTGATCAAAAAGGTCTTCAAAATGCTTTTTCCAACAGGGAGGTGATGGCTCCCCTTTCTTTAACCAGGTCTCCTCCATCCTTAGGTCTCAAGGGGGTTGATCCCCGAGAGCTCAGACTGTCAATGGCTCTGTTGGCACTGAAAAAACATGCATACTGTGGATGTCAGTGAGATGTTGAATCTCCTTCGCCTTGTCTTCTCACCATCTGGTTCTTCATATCACAGGTCCTCCTTTGGACTTCTGCCTTAGCTCATTGATAATTCAGTATCTTTTGCTTGGAAGTGATGTCGTTCTGCCAAGCTCAAAAGTCTTTGCATTTTTATTCCTAACATATATACAGTAGCTTAGGTAACTCTATTGGAAAAGTTAGCTCCAATGACTATATTAGGTTGACTTAGCTCATATTAATGGCTTATCTAGGTAGAATTCCAGACGTTTTCTCCTCATTTCTTTAAATAGTTCACCTCCAGATACAGCCTTTTAATTTGGCTTGCTAGACCAATGGATGCTACTCTCAGGCTCCGGCTCGTTAAGGCTCAAGGGAGCACTTAGTCATAAAATATGGATGGTAGAAAGAAGAGAAAAACTTTCAAATCAGTGATATGAGCTACTCTTTAGCATTCTGTACCTAACACATATGGAGAACTTCTGTTACCGTGCTCCCTCCAAGTAACTTTCACCCATACTGACGCAATACAGAAAACATTCACGGGATGGTTCAGCACAGTCCACATTTCCAGCCTTATACCAAACAATGAAAATATTTATTGATCAAACATAAGCAAGCTACCTGTCTTTGCTCACAGCCTATTACTTGTCCTTCAGTGTAAAAACAGCACTGGCTCTGCCTGCCTCCCCACCTCCTTCTAGTTAAAATTTTGAACAAGCACCTTTTTGTTAAGGATGTAAATATCAGTTTAAAAATTGTCCATTTAACCTCCTCTAATTATAATGGTTAAACGGTTAACCAATAACACAGTAGCTTGGACACAGCTGCTCCTAAGGCCCTTTATGGGGGAGGGAGAAAGGGAGGCAGTGGCAAGCCAGACCCACATAAAGTCCTGGGCTGGGAGGGAAGGAACACTTGTGAACCAGGAGCTAACTGCTTAACTGAAGAGTCATTAGGGGCATCTGTACAGAACATGGGGGTTTAATTCTCCCTGAATTGAAGAGGTAGTTTTTTAAAAAACACTACTTCAATTTAGGGTGAAGTAAACCCCTGTGTCATGTACACCTGTGTCAGAGCCCAATCCTTACCTGCCTCTCCAGCAATGGGGAGAGGAGAGCGAGCTGCTGGTGGGCAGAGCAGTCCCTGAGCTGCAGGAGAGGGGGGCTGGTGCAGCAGCCCCCCACCCCCCAGCAGCACTCGCCCACAATCATCCGGCTTGGGGCAGTCCTAGGGGGCATCACAGTCACAGAGGGAAGCACTGGGCCCCCATGCAGCACAGGCAGGCAGGCTCCAGGGAAAGAAAAAAAAGTTCGAGCTCATCACTTCTTTGGGTTTTTTTCCCCTTCTGTGGAGCCTGCCTCTGGAGGTGTTTTACTTTGCAGCGCCCCAGTCATTTGCTGCATCCCAAAGTCACTTAAGGCACATTACACCACTAAATGTGCTACAGCAGCTGGAATTAATGCGCAAGACACTGCCAAATGTACAAACAGCAATGCCATTAAAGTCGTGCAAAAGGCATTTAACCTGCTTTAAATCCACTTTAAAGTGTAGTCTACAAATGCTCATAGGCTATGGATAACTAGTCCCCACTAGCACCCCTCTTCCTCCCACCTGTCCTACTGCATTCCAGTTCCAAAGACTGCCTTCCAGTTCCATTACTCCCCTCCAAGTCGCACCTTAAAGCCCCCCGCCCAGCTTACCATGATGCCTACAGAGGCTTAACAATAGATAGGATGTTGAGGTAGAGTGCATACTGATCAATGTTGCCTTATTGTCTCTGTACTGCCCCATCTCTTTCATCTTGTTTTACACACTAACTGTAAGCTCTGAGGCATAAACTATCTTTATTCTTTGTTTATATTTTACCTCCCAGGCCATGACTAGGGCTCACCATACACATACAGTAAGATGGCAAAAGAAGGGTTGCACTATATGAAGCTTCCAATAATTTCTTCCTTAAATTTAAGTTAGCAATTAAGCCAACATGAGTGGACCATGTGAATTAAAAGACTGGGGAATGCTGTTCCAGAAAATTCTGAACGGGGGAAGGGAGAGCAGGGGGAATAAACAGAATGGGTTGGAACAAAACCGATGAAAGCATAACAGGTAATGCCTTTCAAAGAGATGCGGGTGGTAAGGGAAGCCTGTTGGGAGGTTATATGAGAACTAGTACAGAAATCTTAATATGATGTGAAATAAAAGCCAATGTTGATCATTTAAAATGGATAAATCGGGGGGGGGGGGGTG
>NW_017729033.1:62493399-62497414 GCF_001723915.1 Gavialis gangeticus | reverse complement strand
GGGGGGGGGGGGGGATGTATCTTGTTGAGGCTCTACATTAACAAAAAGTAAATGATACCTGATGATAAGAAGCACATAGATGGATGAAACGGTAGATGACAAAGGATGTATATAAAGAGGTTCTATGTTAGTTTGGGGAAATGTTTTATGTAACACAATGTAAACTGTTTTGTTTTTAATGTAGGAGAGGAAGATTTTGATTTTAATTAAAAAAATTGATCATGTGATCTAAAATAAACTGTATTTCCAAGTCTGCAATTTGTAATTAAGGCAAGTCCTTTTCCTTTTCATCTTATTTTCACAATTTGTTAACAATCTTAAAGAAAGGTCTACATGTGGCACTCTGTGGTGGGTGAATAATTTGTCAAGCGTTTGATGAAATCTCTAAAGCTCACTGGAACAGGAAGAGTACCCCTTTCATGTGGGGGGGAGAAAAAGAAAGAACAGAAGCCAAGTACAAATATAATTTGTTGCTGCATTTCATTTTAATGAGGAATTGCTTGAGCACATCATCTGGATTACATTTACTTCTCTGTAAAGGACTACACCAAATTTCAACTACAGTAATTATCTCATTGTTGAATTTGTTGCCAGTTTCACTTACAATTTACAATCCAAAGAATCAATCTAAAAAGGAAAAATAAACTGTTTTTTGGTTTTGTTTTTTAAAAAACCATAGGAAATTAAACCAAAGGTTAGTAGCTCTCTGTACCCCAGTTTTAGGGTAGCATCTCTGGTGAATGTTTACATAGTAACTCATATTTTAGATATGTATTGTTGTTGCTGCTTAACTCATTGTTCTGATTGTCTTCTGCAGCTATATAAACCTGTCACAGTCCCTAAGAAATGCCACATTATTCAGTTACGTTTTCAATATGCAATTTTTAATTTAGATTGCTTTCATCATATTTCCCCAATCATTGCTGATGCTTGTACTGTAGTCAGCTAACAAGTCTCTGGTGTCAAAGCAGCTTAAGGGCAGAAAAAAAGAAAGGGTGACAAATCATTAAGCAGATGCTGCTTTCAGGTGAAATATAGCCCAGCCAACAAGGTATCAGAAGCAGATACACACAGACTCATCAATGCCAAATCTAGAAAAGAGCTCTCTTGCTTTTAAATGGACATATTTAGCCTCCAAGAAAGTAGTGAGTAAAAATAAATAAAGACGACTCAGACAGACAGGCAGCAAGGAGAGCTATTTATTCCCAGTCATATATTAGGAATGAATTTGTGAAGCTTGGCAGAAAAGTGATAGATTGTCAAAAGACAGAAGGGTTGTATTTGGCACACCATTCATATTTCTGTGTGTGTGCAGTTACACATCACAGTAAGAGTTTGGGCACCAAGTAATTTCCATATTTACATCTCTGTGCAATAAAAAGTCAAGAGTATAGCCAAGGTATTATTTCATTAAAAACAGGTTTTGTACTGTACACAAAGCAAATATTATTAAACTAAGATAAAAGGTTTACACTAAAATAATAATGGATATTATCTCAAAAACACTTAATCCTACAACCAATCGGTAGCTATACTGAGGTCACCAAATGCTTCTTCATATCAGTAAAGACATGTAAGATTGGGCCCCTTCAGATTATTTTTGGTCCAGTTTCCCTCAGATATTTTCCAAAACATTTAATTGAAGTCCAATTCATGGAGTTCACTATTCTTTTAATATATTGTGGATTTCCTCCATAGCCCCAAACCTAGAGTCAACTTTAAATCTGCAGGAAAAAAGTAATTATGAGAGGGTAAAAATATAATAAAATAGTAGTAATAGATCAGGGCTGTCTAAGTTTTAAGTGGACAGTGGTTGCACACTGTGCAGGTTGCAACAGTGTGGGCGACAGGTTCCCCAGGCTGCAGTGCTGCACTGGTTTCACCCTGCTGCACCATGCCATGCAGGAAACCCAGCTCCCACCCCCACCTCCCCAACCCCACAGGCTGCACCATTATGCCCCACCACATCCCCTGGGGTGGAAGCAGAAGCCTGAGCAGGGAGGGGGAGCCTGGAGACCCTAGCTGCAGCTGCAGCCAAAGCAATGGGGTGGGGAGCAGTAGCTGGTGGGGAGGAAGCCTGGGAGTTGTAAATTCATGGGCTGCATACAGCCCACAGGCCATGAGTTAGATAGACCTGTGATAGATAATTTGAAAAATATTACATTGAAAACACAGTATACAACCGTGATCAATTCTTGGTTCTGACACAGGTTGTGTGTACAACTCTGAATAAACAACTGTAAGGTTAACTACAAACAAAGCCTGAGGCTGAATTGATTTAATCTTTGCAGGTTTCTGTAAACTGCTTAGACTGAACCAATAAGAAAGTGAACTCACATTCACTATTCAAAAGTGAAAGGTACAGACCCCTGCAGTGGCCCATACCAGGGTCTGGGCGTGCTAAAACATGCCCCCCAGTCCGTACAAAGAGCCAGGAGATGGGCGATTTCACCCCACACCCTCTCTTTAGCCTCCCAATAGCTGAGAAGGGGGAATGGGGGGAACGCTGCCACAGGACCCCCAGCCAGGGTCTCTCCAGCATTGGGGAAGGAGGGGGAGGAGGGAGGCCCCCATTGGGGTGCCCAGAGCTGGTCCACCTAGCCAAATCCCCTCCTCAGTCTGGGCCAGCTAAGCAGGGGGCCTGGGGGAACACCCCCCCCACCCCACACCAGACCCCCAGATAGCGTCTCCCTCACGAAGGAGGCAGGGGGAAGAGGGAAGGGGGGGGAAGGCTCCAGCGGGGTGCTTCTTCCTCTCTCCCCATACCCAGAACCGGTCTCTCTAGCCACCCTTCCTCCTCAGTCTGAGAAGGGGGTGTGGGGAGAAACACTCCCCTCTGCCTGGCACTGGACCCTGAGCCTGGGTCTCCCCAGTGCTGGGGGAAATGGGGAGAGGGGAACCCCCAGTGAGGTGTTTCTCCTTCCCCTGCCCAGCTCCTGGAGCCAGAAGCTGGGCCAATCACCTGGCCATACCCCCTCCTCGGCCAGCAGGCTGGCTGAGGAGGGAGTGGGGGTAGCCCTCAGTGGGGGCTGTTTTTCCCCCCACTCCCTCCTCAGCCAGTCAAGCAAGGTACATGGCTGGCTGATTAGCCCAGCTCCTGGCTTGGGCAGAGAAGTAAAGCCGCCATTGTGAGCTTCCCGCAACCAGGAACCAGGCCAATCACTTGGCCATGCACCTGCTCGGCAGGCAAGCTGGCTGAGGGGGAGTAGGGTGGGAAACAGCCACCACAGTGGGCTTCCCACCTCCTGTGCCAGGTACAGCCTAGCTAGGGGTTCAAAGCTGGGCACGGGGGGCATTTTCCCCCCTACTCCCTCCTCAGCAAGCCTGCCAGCCAAGCAGAGAGCATAGCCAGGTGATGGGCCTGGCTCCCAGCTGCAGAGAAACTCACAGTGGAGGGTTTATTCCCTCACCTGAGCTAGGAACTGGGCCAATCACCCAGCCTTGCCTCCTCCTGAGCTGGCAAACCAGCTGAAGCGGGAGTTAGGGGGAAACGACCCCCCCCCCACACCCCTGGTTTTGGAATCCCAGGCAGGCTCTGCCCGGCACAGAGGGTGGGACACCCACAGCGGGTGCTGTTTCTGCCCCCCTCCCCCCTCCCCCCGCTTCTCAGCCAGCCCACTGGCCAGGAAGGGGGCATGGCCAGGTGATCACCCTAGCTCCCATCTCAGGTGGGAGAGTAAAGCCCCCACTACTCCTCTCATCCAAGCTGGGATCTGGGGCAATGCCCCCTCCCAAGCCGGTAGGCCAGCTGAGCAGGGAGTGTGGGAGGGAAACACTCTCCCCACTGCTGTGCCCGGTGGAGGGAAGGCCACAGTGGAAGCTTTACTCTCTGTGCCCCAACCAAGGAGAGGGTGGGAGTGGGGTCAAGGGAATCCACCCAGCTGCTGGCTACTAGGGATGGAAAGGTCCCTCCTGACAGCTGGGGGTGGAGCCAGCCCTGCTCCGTTAGAGCAAAGAGCACAGCCCAGGGCCGCACAGCATCCTGGGATGCTGGAAGACTGTGAGTTAAGTTGAA
>NW_017729033.1:62472935-62493325 GCF_001723915.1 Gavialis gangeticus | reverse complement strand
GGGGGGGGGGGGGGGGAGTTTGGGACAGAAGTTCCATAAGTGGGTTTGACCTAAATAAGTTAAGTCTGATACTCCATTCAACCAGATTTATCTTAAACCAGTTTCAGCCATTTTGAAACTGGTTTATATGCACTGAACTTCTGTTCTGTTACAGTTTAAACCAGTTCCTGAGCACTGAAACCAGTTTATGTGTAACTTCTGTCCTTCGTCTAAATGTACAATAGGTGCAATACTTCTCTCCACTCTGTTTCTTTTATCTCTTAGAATGCAAACTTTCTGGCACTGTCTCTTACTTGGAGATGGGAGGGAAAGTGGGGGGGTAAGCACCTAGAATAACACTTGTTTAATAAGCATTAGAAAAGCATTAATAAGCATTAAGAGAGACAGACATTAAAGATGTGGGTGGGATAGGGTGATAATGCAAAGTAGACTGGTCTGGGGATACCAACTTTCAGAGATATTTAGTAAGGCTGTGCAAAGCTTCAGTCCCCGATTCAATTTAGTGGAGATTCAGCCCAATTCAGTGGCCGGATCTCCGAATCTGAATGGAATCAGAGGACCCTTTAATCTTGCTGAATTGAATCAGAACATTCCGAATCAATTCAGAGAGATTCAGACAGAGACAGCTTTAAACGTTTCCTCTACACATCTCTAGGTATCAGGGGCTCATGAATGCTGCGATGCTGGGGTGCATGGAAGAGTCCCACAGAAGCACGGGGTGCTCTCCCCAGTGCACTTGACAGCAGACCTGGAAGTGGACCAGAGGCACTTCTGGGTCCGCTGGGGAGCATGCAGGGGGCCCACCTCGCACCCCCCCTCCGGCTTGGCAACTGGTGCCTCCTGGGTCTGGGGGGGGCCACCTGGTGTCCCCCTGTTGCTGATCACTGAGCCAGGGGGCAGCCCCCAACGCAGTCCCTGGCAGACCCAGGAGTGCACTGGGAAGTACTGCCGGTCCACGTCCGGGTTCGCTGCTGAGCACATGGAGGACCCCCCCCACACACACACACTCCTGTGGGACGCTCCATCAGCCCCAGCATTGCAACGATCGTGAACCACACCTGCTACCTCAAGGTATATAGGAAAAACTTTAAAGCTGTGCCTATGTCCGAATTGCGGACCCCAATATTTGAACTATTCCTGGTACTTGCAAAATATTTCCCCTTGAATTTTGCTGCACATTGCATGTTAAGATAATTAGCTCATTATAAAGCCTATAAAAAGAGAAGGAATGATAGAAACCTATGCAAGTGTATTCAAGTTATCAGGCACAAGAAAGTGGCATGACTTCAGAATGATTGTGGCGTCTAGCAATTGTATCAACTCAAGAACTGTCGCAGGGAACCTGGCCATTTAAAGAGTGAAGGGAGAGATTTCTCATTTGATTGATGAGAACCTGTGAACTACACATTTAGCACTGAAATATAAATTCATCACTCTCACATAGTTATA
This sequence comes from Gavialis gangeticus, assembly GCF_001723915.1. Classification (NCBI taxonomy): domain Eukaryota; kingdom Metazoa; phylum Chordata; order Crocodylia; family Gavialidae; genus Gavialis; species Gavialis gangeticus. The sequence goes on along the minus strand of NW_017729033.1, from coordinate 62,491,876 downwards.
CAAGTCTCATTGCAAAGTCACCTGACCACACTGAAGTCCCATTTTCCCTCCATTTTCCCCTTCTTTAAAATTACTAGAATTGGGAGAGAGCTAGTACAATCTTCACAGGCTCTGCACTTTTTTCAAGTAAAAACAATGTAGGAACATATTCTCTTATACTAGCTTCAAACTCCCCTTCTGCCAGAACCTAGCTGGCAGACAACACTGGCATCAGAGTATCACTTTTCCAAGTAATTCATAGTTTCATGTAAGAATGATACCCATTGACATGAACACCAGGTATCCTATTATCTTGTTCCTTCAAAAATATTTCAATTGATAACCTTCTAAAAGAAACAGAAAAAGGTTTTAAAATCACTATAAAAAAGTTTTTTCCCTTTTTTGTAAAGCACCTATCAGTGACCCTTGTTTTCAAAAAGGAATACCACTTCATTTAAAATCTTAAAAATAACTCTTTCAGGCCTTTTGGACATTCAAAGTCTTAAAAATCAGTGTTAGGGTAGGAAGTGCTAGGTTTAGGAAGTGTGACAAATGAAATCCAGGACGAAAACAGAAACATACATCAGAGAAGCCTTGAAGTCCCTTTTTTAAAATTTACACGCAGCAAAAATGCCTGAAGATGGAGGAGACAGATAATAGCATTCACATTCTAGCTCAAAGTAAAATAGCCACAAAGCAGCCCTGCTCTTTTCACTTACGTAGGTCTGCCTTTTGTATCATGTTTTTATGAAAACAAAATCTGCTCTACATGCCAGAATATACTAACATATAGAAAATATTTTACTTTCACACTCCTGAAGGTATTATAGGTCTTCACATTTAATCATCAAGACAAGAACAAACAGATGCACAAAGCTTTACTGCTGCTTTGAAGCAAAGAAATATGATATAAGGACCACTACAAGGTGTATAGCACCTTCCTTCCCCCTTGTACTGCCTCTGGCAATGCCAATTTTTGAAGCTAATGATGAAGAAATGAACTTTTCCACATCTAGCTAATCTTGCCCACTACCAAAGCCCTCCACTGAAAGGCATAAATATGCAATTGTTTAAATAAAAAAAGAAGAGAAAAAAAAAACAAAAACTACAAAGTGTGTTTCTATGTATTCCATTTGTCAGGGTTCATGATCTGGCAAAACAATGTACATTTCTTCAAGGACACCTGAAGTATAAACCCAGTTGGCCTACAAGCTGGTAAGAAGTTTCAAATTGCAGATGCACTCCTGGATTACATTCATATGTGCTTACATATGTTACAGCCTTAGCAACATGATGTGCAAAAAATATAATAAATTGTGCCACCCTTAACACTGAAAGTGACAAAAACAATGAAATGGGAAAGGCAAGCACCTGGCAGAGTCTTCTTGGCTGCACTGCTAGCTTTGCTTAGCCAGAACTTGCATTGGCACTCAAATGTCATTGTGCAGTTGCTACACAGATAACCAGTCTCTTAGCTATACTTCAAAAAGGATGACAATGTTTAAATACTATGGGTGCCTGTACACATGACAAACATCACAAATGTACACGTGACAAAAATGTAATTTGTGTGGCTTAATGGCGTCACACATTACACCTGCACTAGTTTTGGTAGTTTTAAATGACTTTCCATCATTGCAAACTATACAATGCAGCTGTCAGCCTGGCCACAGGAGAAGTGGGCAGGCTCCGCAGAAAAAAGGATCGGACCCCTCGCTGCTTCTGCCTTTAGCAGGTACCTGAGCCTTTATTTTTTCCCCCCTAGTAGAGCCTGCCCACATCTCCAGCAGCCAGGGGGCGAGCTACCAGCAGGCCAAGCAGCCCCTGAACTACTGGGAGTCCTGGTCCTTCCCTCTGCAGCAGAAGCGCCCCTTGGGCAGGTTGCTTCAGCTCAGAGGCAGCACCCAGTGGATCCAACTCTTTCCCAAGCCCACCAGGGCCTCCAGCACCCCTTGCATGGTCCATGCCACCTTTCTGCCACCTGGGACTGCCCGGAAATCGGCTGGCTTGCCCCAGGGCAGCGCAGGGAGGCAGCAGGAAGGTGGCTGGGTGTGCTGGTGGCCAGAGAAGGTTGTGGGGACAGTGCATGGGGTCCTGGAAGCCCCAGCAGACTTGGGGAAGCTCAAGCCTGGCAGGCTTACATTACAAATAAAAAATATTGGGCCCTTCACAGCTTCTGCCTTCAGAAGTGGCAAAGGGCCCAATCCTTTTTTTTTTTTTTTTTTTTTTTACTTTGGAGCCTAACCTTCCCCCAGCCTGCCCAGGTTTCCAGCACCCCGTACACTGTCCCCACCACCTTCTCTGACCACCTGCACACTCAGCTGCCCTACTGCTGCCTCCCCAGGCTGCTCCAGGAGCAAGCCAGCTCGTTCCTAGTTGGTCCCATGCAGCAGGAAGGTGGCGGCAGGGACAGCACATGGGGCACTGGAAGCCCCAGTGGGCTCAGGGAAGAGTTGGATCTGATGGGTGCTGCCTCCAACCTGGGGCAGCCCCTGGCCCACTAGCAGCCCCACCCAGGTGGCCCTAGGGGTGCTGCTGCCACAGAGGGAAGGACTGGGGCTTCCCACAGCTCAGGGGCTACTTGGCCTGCCAGCAGCTCACCCCTTGGCCATGGGCAGGCTCCAGCTCTGACAAAAAAATAAAATAAAATAAAATAAAGGACTAGACCCCTTGCTATAATAGAACAAATGAAACAGTGGATTTAATTTAAAAACCCACTTATTTCAACTTACGGGACATAAAATAAAACCTTGGGTATTAAACCCCCATCACATATACAAGTGCTCAATAGTCAGATACTATGGAAAGCCCTAAAACATGTGTGTTGTCTCTATATTCAGTGCAGTGGCCAGATGGACAGATGGACAGAAGGGCAGCTGCCCTAGGCTGCCATTTGTTTTGTGGCCAGCAGAATGCTTTCTCCTTAAGAAGCAAGCCTCCACCAGAAGGGATCCCTCACACCACGGGTCATGTGCACAGTAGGACTGCCTAAATTTTTTGCCCTGCCTCTCTAAAAAGCTAGTTATGCCCTGATCTGGACCTGTAATAGGCAAAGAAGATATGGTCTTGAATTGCTTGTATAGTGGCAGTTTATAATTCACATGCTGATCTAATGGAAGACAGCAAGAGGATTTGCAATCTATGGCAAGAGTCTATCAGTCAATCTCTTTATTCCTTCCTTCACTTAAGAGAATGAGCAGAAAAGAAATGTAGTTGGGGGACAGACATTTTAGTTTGATGGAATCAGACACTGCTAGTCTGGAGTTGTTTGTTCTATATTGCTTTGTCTTGCTTCTCCATGACAAGATACTATGAACAAAACCAAAACTATAAGGATTAGGGTTCAGATGCACATCTATACAGTTCACGCTGTCACTGCACCATTACAATAGCTTCAATCCTTTCTTTTCTAACAGAAGCCACCAAAGCACAACAAAGGGCAAATGTTTTTTCCTTCCAAAGCTCTCAATTAGTAAATTCAATGGTTCCTATTTAGCCTGGCTGCCTTCCTTCGCAAGATCTCAGGGATTCTGTCTGAGGGGACTCCTCTGGCTCTGCCACTCTATTAGTTCAGTTCAGCTTGCCTCTTGCTTTTAATAGCTTTTATATCCTACTACATTGGCGGAAATCATTTTCTAACTAGTTGGTTAGGATTCCTTGGGGTGAGCCAGTTTTAATATAAGTTCTGGGCCTTAAAGGAAGAGACAGCTGGTTAAAAAACTACTGGCTATGCTTAGTATCCTGCAGGGACCACAGAAAGCTATCTAGTGCAGCCACCTGCTCAAGGCAGAATCATCCTTGTCTAAACTTTCCCAAGCAAACATGCGTCTAACCTGCTTTCAAAAACTTCAAATGACAGAAGTTCCACAACCTCTCTCCATAACCTGCTTCAATGCTTTACTACTCCCACAGGACCATAAGAAAGTAGGACTGGAAGGGACCTCATAAGGACATCTAGTCCAGCCCTCTCAATAGAATGTTCTTCCTAGTACCCAAACTAAAGTCTCCCTTGTTTTAAATTAAGCCTGATACTTCTTGACCTGTCATCTGTTCATACTGAGAGCAACTGAGAGTAGTTTCTTTATAACAAAACCCTGCTTGTTCCAAGGGTCGCTTTACCCTGTGACCAACTGAGTTTAGCAGATTAATGCCAGATACAGACATTACACTTTTACTGGTATAAGTGATCAGAAACCAGTCTATACTGTACCAGTAACAAAAGAGAAGTTTGTTTAAAAATGGCAGAAGTTAAAGACTTGTTTAAAAATGGCAGAACCCAGTCTGGGATTAGCTCCTTCACCAAAGGGTGAATGTGTGTTCTATTCATTTCCAATCTAACCTATGCTACTTACAGAAAACCACGTAACTTGGATCAATTCTGTCTTGGGCTTTTGAATATCTCTACCTAGCCTAAAGTAATAGTTCACTCACTGACAAAAAAAAGGCAGATTCACCCAACAATAATAGCTTGGAAGGCCTTTACAAGTACTGCCTTTACACAGCAATGACTGAAAAGTAACTGTCCCGTCTTTCTGATGGTGCTGTTTAATCAAAAGCAAGGAAGGAGTATCAGAAGAACAAAATGAGCAAAATACAAAAGTAAAGCATTCTTGAAAGAAGCCTTTAAGACTGTAGCAATTCCAAGAGAAAGCTGGACAGAGACAGACACGCATACTCAACATATATAGGAAACAGATTACAGAGGCCATATCATTATTAACTACTGTCAAAAGATATAATGAAGACCATACTACAGCAGTTACTGAATGCCTGCAAGAAAAGATCCCTGCCAAGAGACTGGAGCTTTGTTTTGTTTTTTGGAGGAACTGGAAATGCATCTAAACAGACTAGGTAACAAACCCTTTAATGCTACATTAATGCACTGAAGTCCTGGTTTGGAGCCTCTGATGAGTATCTTTAAGCATCATTCTACCTTGAACATATTAAAGTTAAATGTTTCAAGTCATAGTGAGTCCACACGCAAAATAGTCAATTCATACCCAGTCTCTGAAAAGTATAACTTAAACTGGATGTTTTAAGTCCTTTTTCTTCAAGCAGTAAACTAATGCACCCAATACAGTGTTTCACTGAGGCTGGGAAATCATGCGCAGGTGACCTTGTTACCACATCAGCTTGCAAGATGAAGGCCATAGGCATCACTCATGTTTCGTATCGATATAACCCTATAAGGGAAAACGAATGGTCCCTACATTCAGTGACAGAGAAGGAAAAAGAAAGCAAAAAAGGATGGAGAGCAATTTCTGAGCTCTCATTGTTGGGAGTTCCCTACAAACTCTGGTTCATCAACTGGCAGCAGTTTCAGCAAGCTTGCATGCCAAAGTTTTGCTGTCATTAACAGACCATATTACACAACTATCAGCTTACACATCGGAACAAAATCTCATTTAAAAAATCCATTACTAATTAAATGGGAAAAACAAACCTCTTCCTATAACCAGAGGTCTGACCTGAGATCAAAGTCAGTCACATGTTGAATGGTTTGTCAAACTTTTGTTTAAAGTGGATCTTTTATTTATTTATAAATGGGGTGAGCTTTTCTTCCTGCCTGCATCAGGCCAGAAACAGAGCTAAAGTGTGCAAACCAGCTTTAAATACTTTTCCAGGCAAACCAGTTTCTAAAAACATTTGGCCAACTAGTGTATGTAGAGAAAAATGCATAACGTTCAACCCCAAAGCATTTGTGTTTTCAGAAGTTTTTGATTTTTGAAAGGACAAAACGTCATCATCATCAATAGCTGCAATGTGTAGGGGGTGCACCCGCTGACCAGCCACACTCGTCACTTAAAGTGACAGGCAGGGGAGGCAGGCAGGAGCACTGGTGCCCCCTTAGAGTGCCAACCAGGGAGTGGTGCACCCAAAAACAAATGCAGCCACTTCTGCAAGTGGCTGCAGCGATCGATTGGCTGCGGAAACACCACCTCCCATAGGTGAGATTGGCCGCAAGGGGAGCCCCTCCCCGGTCGCTGACTGGTCGCTGTGGGGGCACATGCCCCCCCCAGCTAAGGTGGCATGAGTCACCCATGATCGTCGAGGATCAGATCTCTTAATAGTACCTTAATTTACTGGAAGTTAAGGGTATCTAGCCTATCACAGACCACTCTGATCTCATGGCTGAAAGAGAAGTCACAACCAGAGGATACAGAGTAGAAATTGCTTCCTCCACTTATGTTATCCCTGTGTATGCTGCTCTCTGGCTGTGTACAGAAGTTTAGGCAGCTTATTGGGGAGGCATTCCAACTATGGCGCTTTATACAAAGCACCATGAGTCAAAGTACCCTTGAACTGAGGGGGGCTCAGAGCCTACCTACATTGGCCCAGGCCAGCAGACAGGGGTGCTCCTGCAGCCTCCCAGGACTGCCCCTCCCCCCAGCCCCCTGCCACCAGCTGTGGCTGAGGGGATGGGGAGGAGAGGAGAGAGGAGGGAAAGGATGGAGCCACCGCACTGCACATTCCCACCAACTGCCCCTGCTGGGATCTCAGGGGAGCACGGCCAAACCTGAGTGATGAGGGTGGCTCCCTTTCCCCCACGCAAGCATTTTGACAGTGGCAGCCTTGTAGCTGCTGCACCTGGAGTGGGGCATGGGGGGGGACATAGTCCCACCCCCCTCACAAGCCTGGCCTGACTCCCCCGCAAGATCCCAGCAGGGGTAGCCACACCAGGCCCCTGAGGCAGGGGAGCTCTGTTCTAGCCCCCTCAATTCTGGGCACAGCAGCCATGAGGCTGCTCTTGTCAAGAGCCTCAGCAGAGGAAGGAACAGAGGTCCCCTGCCATACAGGCCCAGCCCAGAGACCCCACTAGGGTCTTGTGGGGAACTGGGTCAGGGTCACAAGGTAGGAAGGCTCCATTTCTCCCCACCCCAGCTCCAGGCATGGCTACCCCTATCAAGACACTTACACAGAAGGGGAAGGGGGCCTGGCCTAGCAACCCCCAGCAGGGGTAGCTGGAGGGTACACATGGCTGGGGCGGCTTCCTTAACCCCCTACCTGGGTGATCAGGAAAGAGACAGGGGTTTTCTGTCTCTGTGACAGCCCCCAAAAACCATATGGGATGTGGGCAGAATCACCGAGAATTAACTCTTGCAGGGAACCTATACACAATTGTTTAAGACAACAGTTCTTAACCTTTTGTACCTTACATAGGTGGGACGTGGGGAGCAGGCAGGAAGAAACCATGCCTTAAGATGCACTGCCCTAGAGCATCCCTGTCTGATACTACAATAGACAAAGGTTACTTTTTCACACAATCATCCATTTTAAAAGTGAACATGTGTTGCATTACACCTACAGAATGGTTTTGGGGGCCTCATCACATTAAAAAAATGTAACTTCTGTACACACCTTGTCACTTGTGTTCAGATCCTAGCTAAAGGATGCTCCTGTATCCCAGGAGGAGATGCTTAGAGATTAAAAAGGAGCCATCACCAATTTGTCTTCTGTTAGCAAGACACATCCAATGCATTTAGGCTATGGAGTTCAAATTCCCATAAGCAAACTACTGTGATAGAAAGGAAAAAAGAACAAAGGACAAAATGCACTATGGAATATGCCCTGCTTTAGAGAGAATTGGTAGTACTGTAAGCACAACACAATGCTTGTCAGAAGTCACAATGTGGGAGCAAAACAGAAAATCACACGCCCTTGCTTTTGTGCATTCTGAATCCTGGGGGCAGATGTGATTATGCACCATATGGAAGGAAGTGAAAGCTGCATCTTCTCGTCACAGCAGAGGTGGGCAAAATGGCAGATCCGGCCAGCAGCCATACTCTATTTCCCAGCAGCCTCTGCCTGCATGGCTCCCAGATGGTCTCCAAGGAGACCCCAGGAGCACAGGGGCATGACAGCATAGGGCCATGACAGTTCAGGACCGCACATCCAGGGCTCTGCCCCACTCCACAATGTCACACTGTCATGCTCCAAGGGTCTCCATAGAGGCCAGCCAGGAGCCATGTGGGAAGCTGCTCCGGGCCTGGGGCTGGGATCTTGTAGAGGTAACAGCATGGGGCAGGGCTGGGGCAGAGCCGCAATCCACTCCCTGCATGCCCCTGCCCATGGAACCCACACTCATCACAGTGGCATCCAGGCAGTGGATTGTAGCTCTGCCACAGACCAGCCCCATGCTGTCACCACCACAATCCCCTGGTCCCAGCCCCAGAGAAGCTCCTGCGAGGCCCTTGACCAGTCTCCATGGGCAGTGCCTCAATTCTGCAGCCTCATGTTGTCATGGTCCCATGCTGTCACGCCCCTGCACTCCCAGGGTCTCCATGGAAACTACTTGGGAGCCCCATGGGCAGGGGCTGCTGGGAAATGGAGTCTGCCACGGGCCCAATCTGGCCCGTGGGCTGGACTTTGCCAACCCCTGTGCTACAGGCAGGGAGTAACTAGGGGAAATGTTTGAGAACCACCAAGGGAAAATGAAATGTAGATAAATGTGGGGTTTTTTTCCCTCCCCAGAATCAGCTAATTCACCAATAGTTTCAGCCAGCTTCGAGGAAAAAAAAAATATTACTATCCTAATATTTCAAATGTTACAGTGTTTAAAGCCCTGAATTTTTACAGCTATCACCTTAGACAACACAACCCACTTTCCATTTGGCCTTTTACCTTTGGTTCAGTGCAATGCATCTTGCACCGAAATATGCAGCAGTCCCTTCCCATTTGAAAAGCACTCAAAATGATCTTCCAGAAGACTCCTCTCTGCAGGGCACAATTATCTTACAAGGCATAACGAGCACAATAATTGAAACTATTTTTCATTCACTCCCCTTCAGCTGCAAAGGGCAGTTATTTCTAAGTATTGTTGTAGTTCTCCACTAAACGGAATTCATAAATCAGTTTCTATGCAGCCCACAATGACAAATACACCACTTAAAGATCCATAGTATCAAATGAAAATCTATTTACAAGACTATTTGTGAGAGAGAAAGTAGCAGCGTTGCATAGTCTATGTTGTTATTTTCTCCCTGCTGCTTCAGATAGGGGAGTTTTTGTTTGGAAGGCATTTAGAGAGAGAGAGAAGGAAGAGGATTGATGACACTTGAAACAATAACCAACACTGTTCTTTTTTTTATTGTTAGAACACCTGCTGCCTCCATCCTTTCAGGCTCATCCATTATGCAGTGAGCCAGCAGTGATGAGACTAGGATCAGCAGTTCTGAAACCATGACAAACCTAACTGCAGAGGTACAAATAGAACGGCCTATTTCTCATTTCTTATCAAATAAAATGAATTACACCAGCACTCACTCTTGTTTCTGATCTATGGTTGTCTGAAATAACAACATGAAAAATTATATTAAGTGTCTGGCTTCAGTACAGACAAAGACAACAGGAATAATTGGCTTAACAAATATCATCACACCAGTCTTGAGATAAGCATACAGTTTGCAAGGAAAAATATCAATTCCTAATTGGATCAATGTCCAGAAAAAAAATCTAGGCATCAAATAATGTAAAATGAAAAGAAAAAAAACAGCTAAAGTTCTTTGGATATGTTGAAGGGAATATGCAACTTGTTCAAATGCAAGTTCTCTGCTCCAACTGCACTAAAACAAAATATGATTAGAAGAAATATGATTCTAAACCAAAGTGTCTTGAGATCCTTTCAAGTATGCCATGGGGTGCCATGCAATGTTAACACTGTTAGGTGTGCAAACATGAGAGATTCCCAAGATAAACCCAGAGATTTCAGAATGTTTCTAATGCTATGGATTGCTTTCTGACCTGTCGTGGTCTTTATGAGTTCTTTGCAACAGAAAAATTGCTCTACTATTTTCAATAGTCAAAAAAAAAATGAAAACTAAGAGCTGGCATTTGCCAAGGGGTGCTTCAAATCTACCGAAGGGTGCCTCAACTCTAAAAAGGCTGAGAACCAGTGGGTTATAAGTTCTTGTTATGCAAAGTAGAACTGCTAGAATTTTCATAGACGACAATGCATTTCGGGACATTTTGTAAGTTTCTACAATTCTTCACAAATCCCTGCAGGCAGCCATCCTACCACTGAAAAGGAGGCCTTACTCCTGGAAAGGGTCAAGGTGTGCTTCCAATTAGGAACGCTGGGTAGTTCCACTACTGGCAACAGACATAGGCTGCAGAGCAGGGTGGGCCACCTGGGCCACGGCCCAACCAACTTTTAGCACATTAATTTATATAACTCACAAATGCACAATTGTCATTCTGGTTAAAACTGTATAGCTATTCTTTTGACTGCATAGCTAATTAGTCTAATTCAACCCCTATTAGCCCACAGGACCCCTATTAGTCCTGTGCTGCTCCTAGGGTTCACTGTACCATGGGGAGCTGCTCAATAGCGTGTGTCCTTTTGCACTGCAAGGAGCTCCATTGCTCCTGGAAATGTGGTACAGTACTGACCTCCACTTCCACATGGTGGCTTTGAAAAGTTAACTGCAGCTTTTGTCAGCATATCACACCCTAAGATTCCTAGTCCTAATCCCAATTCTGCTAGGCAGAAAGCTGCAAAAGAGCTCGGAGGAAGGGTCAGGCCTATCTTAGCTCACTCCTGAACTAAATCTAGCACCCAACCACACCACTAGTTTGGGACAAACTACAAAAAGGACAAAAGGAAGCCCAGGCCTATCTAGCCATGCCTGAAATAGATAGCAAAAGCTGGCCAGGCCTATATCACACTGAGGCACGGATCAACAACAAGAAGTGCCAGGTCTCACCTCATCTCCAACCATGCCAGGCTTTACCTAGGCCCAAACTGCCAGCCAGACATAAGGCCGAGGTTCTGCTGCACACCTAGGCTGAAATGCAATAGCTCTGTGCAACTTGCTGCGCCTGTCTAGAGCTCCCCACTTAGGCTTTTCTAGTTGCTCTGGGCCAACCGCAGTCCTGTGGGCCAACAGTTTGCCCCAGCACCAGTTACCTAACCCACTGAAGTTTCTCGCCACTTCTTTAATGGAAACTTTTATTTCAGGGACTGCTGTTACACCCAGTTCAGTGGTGTCCTGCTATGGTCGCTTGGTAGTGCAAAGATCTTGGGGCTCCACATCTCCTACACCCCACCTAGCGCCAACCTGTTGTTACTTTGATGTTGCTTGGACACAGTGTTGTTGTCGGCCATTGTCCTCATTCACTCCTCCTCCTCAGTCCCTGCCCCCCCCATTTTGAATGGGGAAAATAAACCTTGTCTTGAATTCAAGGTAATCGTTTTGCTTGTTTTTAAAGTTCTAATTTTTTTAAAAATAAGGTTATATCAAATCCAGCAGTAAAATCGGAAAGAAAGGCAAATTTAAAATTAACAATGATTTCTTCCTTTCATGTCAATTCCCAAGCTGTTATTTAATAATATTGGCAAGTACATAGCAGCAGCATGGCACATCACAAAGACCAAAGAGTATCATTACTTACAGACACGGAAATGACCCAGAGAGCTTCATACATGCTTAGTCTGATTAATAATAAATCACTGCCCTTGTCAAGACAAGCAGATTTGGCTAAAACTAACTACAAGCAAAACTCTAGATAAAATTTCAAGAAAAAGAAAGCCACAATATATTTAAATGATATAGAAGATTTCTGTAGATCAGGCAGCCAGTTCCTGGATATCTTTGATGATTAACATTCTTTCGTTTCACAAGACATTCACCTAAGGAAAGTATACTTTTCTTTCTTCATTCTCTCTCGGATAATGCATCTGCAAGAACACAAGATCTTCCTTGTTGAGGAGCTCATTAGCTCATATTACTCCTTCAGTACTCCCCCCAACCCCAAGTGGTCAACAAGTCATACTGAGACCTAAAAACCCCTTCATGATTTTTAAGCCAAATAAAAAAAAACATGATTCTTCTCATTTACCTCTTTTTTTAAAGCTCTTTTTACCATTTAAAGCCAAGGTATTCTCAAATCACATGACAACAGAAACTGGAGCTTTAAAAGGAAAATAACCACTAAACATTGTGAAATTTGGAAATAAAAAAAAGAAATGATTGGAGTTGGCAACTCTGCTTCCTTTTACTAGAAATAATTGTCGGACAACATAACACTTTCACCTCTACCCCAGCTATCAATTATGTCAGACAGTTTGATTTTGTAAGAGAAAAAGAAAAATGTAAAACAAGATTTGGAATTTAGCCAAGATGCCCTCATTAATGGAGAATGAGAAACAAGAAAATAAGACGCTCGCAGACTTGTTTGCTGGAAAGGATCAGTCAAAGTTCCAATAAGATGTCCACCCATCTCACCCAAATGATTAATATGCTTGAAACAGATTCCTCATTTTTTAAATTCCACAAGCCCTTTCAACAGAATACGAGAAGGCCTATATCCCGTTGGAGAAATCACTGGAAAAATTATTTTATTTTGCCAAGATTGTAATAGTATTACCATTACAAACAACAGCTACCTGATTTAGCTATATGACCTAATCTGTCATGAAGTTCCTTTTTCTTTTATGTACTGTATCTATTTTACCATTTCTCTTTTTGTACTTGACAAAAGGCATAAGGCATGTAAATGTTAACCGCCTCTTCTCAGCCAGACCAGAGATGCCAGTGTGCTCTCCACCCATCTGTTTTTATCATTTGCTGCAAAGGTTAACCATGTAATCTCATACCCAACCCATTTGAAGCATTTTGTATATTCAGCTCTAGAGCCTGCAGGCACAATGAACAGTAAAGAATCCTTCCTCGAACCAATTAAGAAAATATTTATTTTATTCTATCCTTTTTTTTTTTAAATAAAACAAAAACTGACTCTATTCCTCTAGAACAGGCGACTTAAGGCCTGTGGACTGGATCCAGTGTGTGAAGAGACTAGATCCGGCCTGAGGCAGCAAATGGCTGGGTGGGATTGCCAGAACCCAGTGATAGAGACATCTACTGCATCCTGCACTGTAAATTCTTTTGTGGTGTGCCACCAATCCTTCCCCAGCACCCAAGCCACTTGTTGCCACCCCCACCCTCTGTGCTGAGAACTGCTCTCTCTCTTCTACTGCAGCCTCTGCTTACCTTTGCTGCCAAATTCAATGGTCCCTATCATCATTGGCAATGGGATTAATCAGCATGCGGTGGTGAGGGTAAGTGGAAGCTACAGTAGAGGGGTGTAAGAGCATCCCTCATCACAGAACAGGGGGACTGGGGTGCTGCACAGGGGCTGGGTCTCAAGAAGTGGCTGGCCATTCTGATTCATTGCTGACCCCTGCCCTAGAACAATGAAAGTAGAATTTCCCCAGACACCCAACACTAATTCTTGCAGACCTCTGGTGTACAACAATGGTCCTCTGAAAATGCCAGCTTAGTTTCACTTTTTTCTCTTATTTTTCACTTGTTTTTCTGTAGTGAAATAATAACAGAGCAATTCTCCTGTTGCAAAGAATTCAGGAAGATCACGACAGATCAGAATGTTTTTAACACTATGGATTCCTATCTGAAATCTCTGGGTTTATCTTAGGAATCATGTTTGTAAACCTAACTGTGCTAACACTTCATAGCACCCCTGAAAGGGTCTCAGGGTTCCCCATAATGCTATGGCACCCTGGTTGAGACTCACTGGCATACAAGGTATAGGGAAAAGTCAATGTGTTAAATAGCTGCGTACCAAAAGGCAGTAAAAAGGGGTCAGAGTTAGCTTATGATGCCTTGTCTGTGGTTCATTATAGTTACAATAATGGCAAGTGGTTTGGGGGATGGAGTGACTGGAAGGGTATGGGTAGGGGGCCTGATTTTTCATATCCTTGATTTTGAGCTTCTGTCAAGTATATTGTGCATGTAACTACACTAAAAGCTCCCCAGAAAAGTCTATGTGGGATTGCTTAGGTTTGCTTAGTTAGGTGTTAGACCAGGGGCATACAAAGTCCAGCCCACAGGCCAGATCCAGCCAGAAATGGACTCCCTGCCTGGAGCATGTAGGCTGCTGATCGTGGCTCTGCCCTGGCTCTGGACCACACTGCCACTGCTTCAAGATCCCAGCCTGGCCCCGGAGCAGCTCCCCACCCTGCTGCATGCCCCACCACCACTGCCGGCTGGTCTCCACCGAAATCCCAGCCCTGCTATTAGAGCACACTGCTGCTGGGGTTTCCATGGAAAACAGCCCCTGCCCTGCTGGCAGGGGCTGCTGTGAAATGGAGTCCAGCCACCAGCTGGATCCACCATATTGCCCATGCTTGCCTTAGACAAAGGTAAGAGTAAATAGAATGACAGCAGAAATGCAGCTTCTCAAAATAGAATATTTTCTCCATCAGCAACTGTCCATAATCCTTTGTTGCTTAAATAATATCTGAGGGAAAAACATGGCTGCTGATGGAGGAGTTCTGGCAGGCACCCACAAGTCACAAACAAAGCATGCACAAGCAAACTCTAAACACACAAGAATGGAACACACTTTCTGCAACTGCTTTTCATTTCATTGCATTTTAGGTAAGCCCTGACTTGCTGATTCTCTATAGATGACCACGAGAATTTCACCAGTCTATATGGATGTCAGTTTAAAGCAGATCTCGGTAATTAAAATCTGAGCTTATTGCAAAGCTTGATTCCTGTCAATTATGAAATGAAAAAATACTGGCTTTCTCCAGCCATTTTTTTTTCAATTTGAAAGAGAATGCTTAAAGCCCAGAAAGTGTTTCTTACTGGATGTTTCACATCCCAGCCACAAGCCAGCAAACACTATTTTTTTACTCCAAAGTTAACAGAAGTAAATTACTTTGTGGTCCTTGGCTACTGGTTTAAAACCAGATATTTCTTTAAACTATGCTTTATGTAGAGGAGTTTAAAATTTAAACAAGGCAGCCAACACAAATTAACATTTGGACGATTTAAGTGTATTTTGGAATATTTAGCACATCTTCAGTCTAGGTTTCAGTTGCTTCTTGCTCTACACTCCTCTAAAACACATCCTGTAGAGGTTCACATGGGCCATTTTCCCCTATTCTCTCCCATCTTTACACCTTAATAGGATTTGATGACTTTGAGGAGAACCGTAACAAGCACTGTCAGGAGAACCCCAGAATTAAAATTACCAGATATTATAGCATTTTGATCAGTTTCCACAGGTCCCCAAGATAGCACTGCTCACTTCAGTTTTATCTAGGGTAAGGGAGAATGGGGAATCAATTCACACATGCAGAAACAATCTGTAACTGACCTAAAGAGGCAAATCTAGTATCTACATGGAACATATAGACTGCCCCGATACAGCACTGCCAGGTATTAGGCTTAACTGATAGAAATTAGTTAGCAGAAGCTTATTGACTTAAGTAAGACAAAAAAAGGCCACACAGGAAAATCTGTGATTAATTTTCTGAATTTTAATCTACCACTAGTGTAGCCAGTGACCTGTACCCTATTTCACACAGTCACAAGTCTTACCAATAAGAGTTTCTTCTGATCCAAGAGGGATACACCAAGAGGGCATCTCTCCATTCATGAAAAAGCACAGAATAGATACTTAAGTGCACGCTCCTGAATTCTGCTTCTGGTTCTGTGTGGACTCATTTTTGGACAAGGCATGGAACAGCTAGGCCCAAGGCACTGAATAACCCCCAACTTCTACTAAAATGAGTGAAAAGCCAGGGTAATTCAGTGCTTTCTAGGAAGTGTTTAAAGGATACAACTGAATCCTAACAAAATCAGCAACCCTTCCTCTCTCCTAACAGTACTAACCATGTCAGAGTATCTAAACTTTTAAGGTTTTTCTCCAGATTGTAGTCATATATCACAAGACGTGCTCCAAGACAGTCACATAATCAAACGTATTTGCTAGTCTGATAAATAAAGTGAATTGAAGTTTAGTGATTAGAACTGAATAAACTAGTCAGAAAGTTTGAAAACAGCATCAGATTAACTCTGGGTAGAGTATGTGAAATATCTTACCAATGTGAAAACTCACACTGTGCATGTGGTGAACTTACATTATTTATGCACTCTACAATAAAAAGTACAAACTAAAAAAATCAAAAGTACTCACAGCACATCAGAATACTTAAAAATAATCAGATGGATAGGCTATTCATAGTTCACATGTTAATGAAAATATAGTTTTGCCACTTAATTCATATGACATTACAATTAATTTTGCTGCTCATCTAAGACTCAAGGATACTGCAAGAGTTCAGTATAATTTCAGAAGAACACAAGTAGAGTTGCTTACAGAAATGAAAAAGCTGCCACTTAACAGTGCTTAAGAGAACATTCAGATACAGCACTTTTTACAGCAAATGATCACTGGACATGCATATCAAATGTGATGATATTCAAGCTCTTCATTTGTTTTCAAGTTATAGGGCTGTTGCAAGTTTTTTTTTAAGAAGGAGTGTCAGCAATATGCTTGCCAGCACACAGAAAGATTGCAACTCTTGAGACTAGGCAGCCAGTTAAAAACACTGGCATAAAGTCAGTGTTTGAAAACTGAGGGTGTAAGAGAAGGCAGGAAGTGAAAAGAGGCTGGTTTCGTAGCCAAGCTGACGACCAGCATCTGCAAAACATCTATGTTTTTTTTACAGGAGAAATAACATTACTAAAGCACTAAAACTGCTCAGGGTAGGACTGAATACGTGCCCTGATTCAAGACAGCACTTTAACACATGCTAAGCTTCAAGCCTGTGCATCAGTCTCATTGAAATTAATGCTTGCTAAAATGACAGGCTGTACTGAGTAATGAAATATTCTGTGCCAGTTTTAAACTCCAAAATTATTTCAGAATACAGTGAACCATGAAAAGCTAATAACTGGCATAATCCAAGACGAGGATTACAATACTTGTTTACCAAAAACTACTTCCAAATATAACTTATAAGAGCAGTCTTAAAAAAGGGTAAAGGCTTGGGACAGAAGTTACTCATAGTATCATAGTACTTAGGGTCGGAAGGGACCTAAACAGATCATCAGGTCCAACCCCCTGCCCTGGGCAGGAAGAGGTGCCAAGGTCATATTGTCCCAGTCAAATAACTGTCCAGCCTCCTTTAGAAGACCCCCAAGGTAGGAGAGAGTACCACCTCACTTAGGAGTCCATTCCAGAGCTTGGCAGCCCTAACTGTAAAGTAATGTCCCCTGATGTCCAGCCTGAACCTCCTCTCTAACAATTTGTTGCCGTTATTCCTAGTAACCCCAGGTGGTGCCCAAGGGAACAGAGTCTCCCCCAGTTCTTGCTGGTCCCCCCCTGGTGAGTTTGTAAGCGGCCACCGGATCCTCTCTCAGCCCTGTCTTCTGGAGACTGAACAGGTTCAGGCCCTTTAGTCTGGTGTCCAGAGGCCCCAGGGTAGGGCAGCAGGACAGGGAGCTTAAGTCCACAGCAGGCAGCCTGCACCCACCCCACACACAAATAAGGGGGGATATGTGCCCCTCACTTCCCCCCAGAAGTGTGCATAGCAGTGGAAAACCAGCCCCTCCATGACAAGCCACTCATGGCCACATCCTGCTCCCTGCCTGGGCTCTGTGGCCACACACGGCCCCAGGCCCCAGGCACTGCACCAGCTGGGCAGCAGCCCCAGCCCTGCCCAACTTCTTCCCTCACTATGGGGCCCCCTGTGGCCCCTACTCTCCAGGCCCCTGCATTACAGCCCTCCTCCTACTCCCCCCAGCCCCTTGCAGGCTGGAACTCTGCCAGCCTGCAAGGGGAAACCCACCTAGCCAACATTTTTCTCCTTTAGAGAAGATCCAGGTTTTTCTCCTTAAAATGAAAAAAATCCATGTTTCACCACATTTTTCCATTGTGAGCAGAAAACCCAGATCCAGGGTGTTCAGACACCAAATCAAATCTGTAACACAACAGAAGTTCAGTGCACATAAACTGCTTTCAAAATAGCAAAACTGGTTTAAGATAAACTTGGATGGATGTAGTATCAGACTTAACTGATTTAGGTTAAAACAGTTTACTGAACTTCTGTCCCAGATCCTCTCCATACTCAAGTTAACTCACAGTCCCCCAGCATCCCAGGATGCTTTGCATCTTCCCTGCAAGCCCCCCTTGCAGGGTGGGTGGGCTAACTTCAGCCCAAGCTGTCTACTCTAGCTGAGCAAGAGGCATGCTTTAGTGCCCCCTAGCTTCTGGCCTGGGCCACTACAAGTATGTGGGTACATTTCTGGAATCAAAAGTGAATGAACCACTTGTTTACTGGTTCAATCTACGCAGCTTATACAAACCTGCAAAGATTAAATCACTGCACCAGCAGGTTTTTTAACTATCTGTACTTAGCCACAGTGTTTAGTTGGTGCCCCTGATTTAACTGTTGCCTTAATTGCATACAATCAATCTCATCTTAAGCAAAAAACTGCATTGGTAGAGCTTTTAAAATGCTGTTTGAGGAGAGATGGCTAAGTTCTTTCAAAGAAAAAAGTCTAATTCGCTAAACATATTTCCAGTTGTAGCAGCAAGGCACCACCACAGGCTCCCAAAGGGGAGAGAGTAATTCCTGTGGGCCCCAAACCCCAGAAAGAGACCCCCAGCAGTGGTGACTTACCCCCTGCCAGGCAGCCAGAGCAGAAGCTGGGACCGCAGCCAAGTGAGCCGGCGTTATGCCAGCTGTTTAATCAGCTGTTTCCCATGTGGGGAACAGCCAAACCAATTGCGGCGGCCATACTGGCCACCACAGGAAAGTTTAAAAGTTCCACCAGAACCAAGGTGGGGAGTGAGCCATGGAGAGAGAGCTCTGGTGGGCAGCACGCTAGACGTGCTGAGGCTCCAGCGTTGAAGAGGAGTGGCACAGCCTGCGCGGCTCCCACAGGCCACGGAGGTGAAACTTCTGAGCCCCCTGCAGGAGGCAGAGCAGGGGAAGCCCTCCAGCTCCCCGCTGAAGGCAAGGCAACCAGCACGGGTTCATCAGCAGCAGGTCCTGTCAGACCAACCTGGTGGCCTTTTACGACCAGGTCACTAAATCATTGGATGCAGGGGTGGCAGTGGATATAGTTTTCCTAGACTTCAGGAAGGCTTTTGATACTGTCTCTCACCCCATTCTCATTAGGAAGCTGGGGGACTGTGGCGTAGAC